>NC_133326.1:550463380-550763380 GCF_042186555.1 Aquarana catesbeiana
CAGAGACAGAACGGAGATCTGTCAATGTAAACAGACAAATCTCCTTTCTGTCAGGGGAGGCGAGACAGATCTGCTGCTCCTAAAGATTAGGAAGAGCGGTCGGTCTCATCCTCCAGGCAGTCCCATCCCCCCCACAGTTAGAACACACATGAGGGAACACATTTAGCCCCTTGATCGCCCCCTAGTATTAACCTCTTCCCTGCCAGTGACATTTATACAGTAATCAGTGGCTATTTTTAGGTCTGATCGCTGTATAAATGTCAATGGTCCAAAAAAAAGGGTCCGATCTCTCCGCCGCAATGTCGCATATTTATTATATTTATAATTTTTGGACATTTATTATATATTATTATTATAGCAAAAAGTAAAAAATATTGTTTGTTTAATCGTACATCACGGGACACAGAGCCATAGTAATTACTATGAAGGTTATAGTCCACCTTCAGGTGCTAGACACTGGCACACCCTAAACAGGAAGTTGCCTCTCTGTATAACCCCTCCCACTACTGGGAGTATCTCAGCTTTTTCGTCAGTGTCTTAGGTGTTGGTCACGAGTAAAGATGTGCTGTGCTGAGCTCCACTGGAGCAATCCTTGCTGGGGCTAGCTATGCAGCCGGATCTATTCAAATTTTTTTTTAGGCCGAATTGAATGATACCTGGGCCTCGTATCTGAAGAAACGAGGATTTGCCTGTAATGCTTCTCTTTTTAGAGAGCTGGCCCCCGGGATCCAGTGCTTTTGGTATTAAGGCCATAAAGTTTTACTGGCGGGGTGCTTTTTACAGGTCCAGGACTGTGGGTTCCCCGAGGGTCCCAAGTTTCTGAAGGTTTGTTAACGGAACCCACCGTGAAGAGTGAAGATTGGGTTTGTTGGTTTTACCACAGAAAACCCTGTGGCGGGAAAGGTAAGTGGAGTTTTTCTAAGGAATTTTTAAATTTAGTTATGAAATGTCTCCTTTAAAGTAAATGTTGTAATGCCTAAGCCACTGGGGGCTGTATGGAGCACGTACCTTCTCATGCTTTGCTCAGAGTCACGCTGTGTCACAGAAGCAGCAGACTTTTTTCCTCCGGCTAGCAGGCAGTCCTCCAGTGAGTTTGGGGGGGTTTGCTTCCTCCAGACACCCCCACCTGAGCTGAACTCTTCCCCTCTTCAAGAGGCCCAGTATAAGGGAGAACTAAAAACGATCACCAATGTTTTCTTTCACCGCCCCTACACGGTGGCGGCTTCCAGGTCTCCTCCACGCCATCCCTCCCTCATTTAGCCGATCCCGTCGGATTGGAGGCCCGTGCTTGCGCGGGAAAACCCTTTTTTAAAAAAGAAATGAGGGGGGAGGTGATGCGACGGTGGGGGCGGGGCTTAGCTTGGCATCCTCCAACATGGGAGCGTGTTTTAAAAAAAAAAAAAAAGAAAGAAAAACTTATGCTGGCTGCAAAATTGTCCCCCTCATCCGTGTTATCTCTGGTCAGCATGATTCTCTAAGTATATAAACAGTAAAAAAGGGAGGATAGACCATATTGGCCCCATAAAGAATGAGGAAGGAGATCTTGTTACAAAGGATGGGGAGATGGCAGCGGTATTGAATTTATTCTTCTCCTTAGTCTTCAGAGGGAATCGGGGGGGCTTCAGTAACCAAAACTGCAGTGTTTATCCTCATGACACATCACAGGAAGCACCCTCATGGCTAACAGAGGGCAGAATTAGAGAGACTTGGAAAACGTAACATTAATAAGTCACCGGGACCATATGGCTTGCACCTGAGGGTCCTAAGGGAACTCAGTCAAGTAATTGCCAGACCATTGTTCCTAATTTTTACTCAGTCTACTAACTGGAATGTTACCAGCTGATTGGAGAAAAGCCAATATAGCACCAATATTAAAAAAGGGCCAAAATACATCCCTGGGAATTACAGACCAGTTAGCCGAACATCAATAGTATTAGTAGTAAGATTTTAGTAATTAAAACGGTATTATCAGTAATCGGCATGGATTCATGAAGAATCATTCTTGCCAAACCAATCTATTAACCTTCTATGAGGAAGTGAGCTGCCATCTAGATAAAGGAAGGCCCGTAGATGTGGTGTATCTGGATTTTGCAAAAGCAGTTCCCCATAAACGTTTACTGTACAAAGTAAGGTCTGTTGGCATGGACCATAGGGTGAGTACATGGATTTAAAACTGGCTACAAGGGCGTGTTCAGAGGGTGGTGATAAATGGGGAGTACTCGGAATGGTCAGGGCTGGAAAGTGGGGTCCCCCCAGGGTTCTGTGCTGGGACCAGTCCTATTTAATTTGTTCATAAACGACCTGGAGGATGGGGTGAACAGTTCAATCTCAGTATTTAAGGACGATGCTAAGCAGGGCAATAACTTCTCCGCAGGATGTGAAAACCTTGCCAGAAGATCTGAACAAATTAATGGGGTGGGCAACTACATGGCAAATGAGGTTTAATGTGGAAAAATGTAAAGTAAGGCATTTGGGCGGCAAAAATATGCATTCTACTCACTGGGGCGAGAACCGCTGGGGGAATCAAGGATGGAAAAAGACCTGGAGGTCCTAGTAGATAATAGGCTCAGCAATGGCATGCAATGCCAAGCCTCTGCTAACAAATAAAACAGAATATTGGCATGCATTAAAAAGGGGATTAACTCAATAGATTAAGTGATAATTCTCCCACTCTACAAGACTGGTCCGGCCTCACCTGGAGTATGCTGTCCAGTTTTCAGAAAGTATGTACTGGAAATGGAGCGAGTACAGCGAAGGGCAACAAAGCTAATAAAGGGACTGGAGGATATTAGTTATGAGGAAAGGTTGCGAGCACTGAACTTATTCTCTCTGGAGAAGAGACGCTTGAGAGGGGATATGATTTAAATTTACAAATACCACACTGGTGACCCCACAATATGGATAAAACTTTTCAGCGGAAGGGAGTTTAATAAGACACGTGGCAACTCATTAAAATGAGAAGAAATGAGGTGTAACCTTTAACTGCGTAGTGGGTTCTTTACTGTAAGAGCGGCAAGGATGTGGAATTCCTTTCCACAGGCGGTGGTTTCAGCAGGGAGCATCGACGATTTAAAAAAACTATTAAATGGGCTCCTGAATGACCACAACATACAGCGTTATACAATGTAATACTGACATATAAGGAACACACATATGTTGGACTTGATGGACTTGTGTCTTTTTTTTCAACCTCACCTACTATTTAACTCCACAAATCTGGCCTTTATGGAAGAGTGCCAAAAAGAAAGCCATTGTTGAAAGAAAGCTATAAGAAGTCCCATTTGCAGTTTGCGAGAAGCCATGTTGGGGACACAGCAAACATGTGGAAGAAGGTGCTCTGGTCAGATGAGACAAAAATTGAACTTTTTGGCTTGAAAGCAAAACACTATGTGTGGTGGAAAACTAACACTGCACATCACTCGGAGCAAACCATCCCCAATGTGAAACGTGGTGGCAGAACATCATGTTGTGGAGATGCTTCCAGCAGCACAACAACTCTGAACATAAAGCCAGAGCTAAAATGGAATGGTTTAGATCAAAGCATATTCATGTGTTAGAATGGCCCAGTCAAAGTCCAGACCTAAATCCAATTGAAAATCTGTGGCAAGGCTTGAAAATTGCTGTTCATAGACACTCTCCATCCAATCTGACAGAGCTTGAGCTATTTTGCGAAGAAGAATGGGCAAAAATGTCACTCTCTAGATGTGCAAAGCTGGCAGAGACATACCCCAGACTTGCAACTGTAATTGCAGTGAAAGGTGTTTCTGCAAAGTATTGACTCAGGGGCTGAATACAAATTTACTCGTGTCCGAACCCGTCTGAGTTCATCCCTACTGACAAGGCTAGTAGGAATTAGCAGTGCAATCTAGTGTTGTTCTGATAAGGGAAATACACAGGAGCAGTGCATAATATCAAGATACCAAAGTACTTGTAAATTGTATAGGATCATGCATAATCCATCTGTTCGGGAAGTGTTACATCCCTGGTTCCCATTAGTGCTCAGTGCTTCCTCCTGCTGGCCCCCTACATCACTAAAGGACACAATAGTGACATAGGGACTGACAAGAGGAACCAGTAAGCAATTGGTGACCCATGATCTAACACTATGGACAGCTGGATTTGGTAGGATCTTCAGCTAGCAATACCTCTTCTGTTGCAGATGTTACTTGTGTGGCAAAAAGAAGAGGTGAGTATTTAAAGTCATTCTAAAGACATTTTTTATTTTATAAAAAAAAAAAAAAAAAACTTGTTATACTTACTTGCTCTGTGCAATGATGTTGCATACCTCACAACTTTTTGAGATGGTAACGAGGGGCACCTATTGGCAAAAGTATGTAGGCATAGCGCACATCCCCTGTCATGTCCCCTAAAGGACAATTATTCAAAAAAAGATAAGTTAAACCCACAAGGGCTTTCTTTTTACCACTACATTTCCTTTATACTGCCTTTTGATGTGTACAATTACGACAAATTAGAAATTGGTTGAAAGGTTTAGCACTGTGAAACACTTTTTGAAAGATAAATAGTGATAAATAGTGCATTTTAAATACAACTATATAGATCTGACTGAAATGAGGGACAAATGAGGAGGAAAGAGGGACTTTATTACAATCCAGGCACAGTCCCTTTAAATCAGGAACAGTTGGGAGCTATGATATTTCTCCACTGGAAACAAGGCCAAATGTCAAAAAGAACTGAAGTTAACACAAATAAAAGCAGGTGCTCTAGACTGTTAAATCAAAATGTAATTGGCCAGTACATGTATGAATGACTGCAGGCAACAGTGAAACATGGTGAAGGATACCTGTAGACTTCGGGTTGCACTTCTAGATTGAAGTGGTTGGTTTTGTCAAAACTGATGGCATCCCCAATGCTGAGAAAATCAAGCACATTTTTTACCCATGTAGTATCATGAGGGAGGCATCTGATTGGTCCCAACTTACTTTTGCAGCATGACAATAACCCCAAACATATAACACACACTGTACGCAGCAAAAATCATAAAGAGCTATTTGCTGAAAAACTGTTTTAGGGAATTTACAGGTGTTATGGTCCCCATAGAGCAGCAGTGAAAGGATGTAATACAGACAAAGCTGTGGAGGAACTGTGGCAAAGCTTCCAGAATGCTTGGAAGTGTACAGCATACTTGCACATTATGGCACACTCTAGCGTGCCCTTCTCCAGGAATGAGATTTGGGGTCCATTTGCTACTTCAAGTCGGCCACTTTCCCCACTGATTGTTCTAAACGTTAACATGTCTTTTTGGCTATTGGGTAACCATTGGCGTTGTAACTCCTGCACCAATTTATATCTGTTATATCTGCCTTGCCTTCAGCTTTACTATAAGCCTTTATTGGCTTCTACAGCCGCAGTGGAGTAATTCACAATAGGAGCACTTTCATTCAAGTCAGGTCTCGGCTCTATGCCCACCTTTCTTCCTGTGCTTCTGCTCTGTTGCACATTAGAGATTACAAGGTTGGTCAGCCATTGCTGGTAGCTGTTTTCTGGCTGACAAATTTTAAACTTAAATGAATTAAAACACATCAAAACTTATGTCATTACAAGTACTAGAATGCGTATTGATGAACAATATGACATGCATTGACATTCAAAACAATGTGGATTGCAACCCGTGATGATGCAAGTTCATATGAATTTACATGCGAGTTTACATAAATGTTGATGTGTTTTCATTGATTTCAGGTGTAAAAAGGCCTTAAAAGTCTTTTGCTGTAAACTTTGAAGAATGAATTAGTCCACAATGCCTGCAGCTACAGAGGTCAGCGAGGGATTTTAAAGTTTATGTACTGCATTTTAGAATATGTAAATACTTTGAAGGCCTGGAACTAATATTTCCTGGTTTTCGATTGTTTAATAAGCTGTTTGGTTGGAGTTAGTTTTTTTATGGTAAAACGACTCCCAGAAATGGGTCTTGTCTATTTGGATGTTAAAGGTAAACTCTCATTGAGTGCTAAAGCCAGCACAATTTCAGAAATTAGGTTTATTCTTGTTTGTTTTGCATACAGTTCTATTGTGAGAGTAGGTTTTGTTCTTATTCATTTATCTGACCTTTTTTCCTATTTGCTTACTGTCAGAGCTATGTCTGCAGGTCAGACTGGAGACCTGGTAAAGCCTGGGCAGGTAGGATCAAGTGGAAATGGACCTTCATCCTTTGGACAGGTAGGTAACTTTGTAGTAGTTTATAGAATAATAATCAAACCTCATTATTTTTATTCTCTGGTTCTTGGGTATTACTGTGCATGGTTTCCACGCTGTAGGTAGCTGTTCATGTGTGTTTCTTAGGGCAGTGTCACTAAAGCGATTTTTGCTCATACGAAAAAAATGATTTGTGGTTACTGAAATGTTCAGGTTGCAGTACTCCAGACAACAAAATAAAACCTGACAGGGATTTTTACTATTTCCTACGCTATCCAAAATAAAAGTTTAGATATAGTTTAAAGTTTATAGCTAAATCTGTTTTTTGTTTTTTTTGTTGTTTGTTTTGAAGCGGCCATAGAAGAGATTTTTTTTTTTTTTTATTCCTATCTCTGTCGGAGAGATTCACACTATTTGTCCTGGTGACAGAAAGTAATAGTGAATCCAAAATGTTAAAATTTTCACCAAAACAGCAGTTGCTTTGGAGTAATTTATTTTCACTTTCTGTTGAACCTTATTCAAGTCCCGTTCCCATTGGGACACGGATAGCAAGAAATATGACATTAGAGTTTAAAGTGATTGTAAAGTCTCGTTTTTTTTTTTGTTTTTTTTTTTCTATTAAGATAAACAAACATGTTATACTTACCTGCCCTATGGAGTGGTTTTGCACAGGGCAGTCCAGATCCTCCTCTTCTTGGGTCCCTGACTGGAGCTCCTGGCCCCTCCCTCCTGTTGAGTGCCCCCACAGCAAGCAGCTTGCTATGAGGGCACCCGAGCTGAGCCGCAGCTCCGTGTATCCATTCAGACTCAGAGCCACGCCTAGGCCCCACCGTCTATCTCAACTCATTGGCTAACTGAGTTGGACAGCAGTGGGAGCTAATGGCGTCACTGCTGTGTCTCAGCTAATCAGAAGGGAGAGTCCTGGAAGACCAAGGCATTCGTGGATATCGCTGGATCCAGAGGGAGCTCAGGTAAGTATTAGGGGGAGATGCTGCACACAGAAGGCTTTTTATCTTAATGCATAGAATGCATTAAGATAGAAAACCTTCTGCCTTTACAACCACTTTAATTCACACTCACAATCTAAAACTACAAGAAAATGGTTATACATACACATAAAAGGTAGCAGTGGACTCGCTTGTCTCCCCAAGGATGCATTTTTTATAACGATAATCTAGAAGCTTACTATGTCTGCACCTAGCATTTAGTTTTTCTTTTATGGATTTTAAGCCATCTGTCTGACATATTGATAGGCTTTGTTTTTTCCTGTTGCAGCACAAGTACACAGCGGAGGAGTACCAGGCTATCCAGAATGCTCTGCGGCAGAAGCTGGGACCAGAGTATATCAGCAGCAGACAGGCAGGAGGCGGACAGAAGGTACAAACGTCCTGTCACTTTGTCCTGCTGACATATGTTTGGTGCTCACAATATCCACTGAATCCAAGACTGCCGCATAAACCTAAATTTTTGGATTGGTCCATGTGTTGTAGCTGATTGCTATAATCCTGTTGACAACTAAATCTCTTGTATGACAAACTCAGTTCTGCTATTTTACAGAAAAGATTTAGTCGTACAGTACAGGAAAATAGGCTTCTGTATACCTTGACCATGGGTTGTATGCTGCCACTGTCAGGCGAGGACACTGGCAAACAACGTTGTTAAGACAGCCTATATTACCCCTACCACTCCCAGCAATTATCAGTTTTCCTAAGGCTAGGTCCACACATGTCCGGGGCGAATTGCCCCTCAGTTTTCATTGCGTATTTCCAAAGGAGCTGTGTAGCTGCGATTCAGATTCAAATATTTGGAGCCAGCATCCATCGGGGTCCCTAACATTAGCTGGTTGTTAAAGCGGTAGTAAACTCTGAGGGGGGACCCCCCCCCCCCAAAAAAAAACCTGCAAGATAATGGCATAATGTGATAGTATGCATTGCATACTAGCACATTGTGAAATACTTACTTTAAAACGAACCCCCCGCAGCGGTGCCCGGTCACCGCTGAGGGGGCTGACATGTTCCCCCGGTGTTTCTTCCAGGTTTAGCGGGCTCCGGCGCTGTGAGTAGCAGGAGACACAATGACGTCACTCCCGTGCATGCGCGCTGGAGCCCTCGATTCCGGCAAGAAGTTCTGAAGTTCCATCACGATATGCTGGACCTTCAGAGCGCATGCGCCGCTAGAGTCAGCGGCTGCATGCAGGATGAATATCTCCTAAATGGTGTACGTTTAGGAGATATTAATTTTACCTACAGGTAAGCCTTATTATAGGCTCACCTGTAGGTAAAAATCACAAAGTGGGGCATACAATCGATTTAAGGAGCAGGGCTGGAAGACGCCTGCCAGGTCCTTAACGGATTGCCAGCAATAAAAAAAATTGTCCCCCCCAATCCATGCCATGCCCTTTCGGGTCTTGTATAGATTTTATGGGGAACCCCACACCAAAATTTAAAGTAATAATGGCCTAGGGTCCCCCCAAAATTCATGCCAGACCCTTATTTGAGCATGCCGCCTGGCAGGCCCCCCACCCCAAAGCACCTTGGCCCCTTGTTGATGGGGACAAGGGCTTCTTCCCCACAACCCTGGCCAGTGGTTGTGGGGGTTTGTGGATAGGGGGCTTATCAGAATATTGAAACACCTTTTAACAAGGGGGCCCCCAGATCCTGCCTTCCCATATGTAAATAGGTAGTGTACCCCTACCTTTTCACCAAAAAAAAAAAAAAAAATGCCAAAAAGAAATAAAAACAAAGACAGTTTTTGATAAGTCTTCATTAACCGCTTCCCGACCAGCCGCCGCAGTTATACTGCGGCAGGTTGGCTCCCCTGAGCGAGCCGTCGTAGCTGTACGTCAGCTCTTTAAGACACTTTAGCAGGGCGCGATGACCGCCGGGCACCTGTGATCGCTCATGACAGAGCGAGAACCGGAATCTGTGTGTGTAAACACACAAATCCCGCTTCTCTCAGGGAAGTAGAGACAGATCGTGTGCTCCTACTAAGTAGGAACACCGATCGGTCTCCTCCCCTAGTCAGTGCCATTCCCTCACAGTTGGAACACACTTAACCCCTTGATTGCTCCCTAGACTTAACCCCTTCCTGGCCAATAACATTTATATGGTAATCAGTGGCTATTTTTAGCTCTGATCGCTGTATAAATGTCACTGGTCCCAAAAATTGTCCGATCTGTCTGCCGCAATGTCGCAGCCACAATAAAAATCGCTGATCACCGCCATTACTAGTAAAAAAAAATAATAAAAATGCCATAAATCTATCCCCTATTTTGTAGATGCTTTAACTTTTGCGCAAACAAATCAATATATGCTTATTGCGATTTTTTTTTTTTTTACCAAAAATATGTAGACAAACACATATCGGTCTAAACTGAGGAAATTTTTTTTTTTTTTTTTTTTTTTTTTAATTTTGGATATTTATTATAGCAAAAAGTACAAAATATTGTGTTTTTTTTTATAAAATTGTCGCTCTTTTTTTGTTTATAGCGCAAAAAATAATAACGGCAGAGGTGATCACATATCGCCAAAAGGAAGCTCTATTTGTAGGGAAAAAAGGACATCAATTTTGTTCGGAAGGTACAAACAAACGTCGCACGACAGCGCAATTGTCAGTTAAAGCGACGCAGTGCCGTATCTCAAAAAATGTCCTGGTCAGGAAGGGGGCAAATCCTTCCGGGGCTGAAGTGGTTAAACAAAAAACAAAAACCATGTTCCCCAGTGTAGATCCGGTGTCAATCACAATGAATGCCACTGACCCGAAAGAAAAACAAACAAAAACTCTGCAGCCATTGCTGGCTCCCGACCACCTGCCTGCTCTGTCATCTGACAGTTCTTAAATAGCTTAGGGGCGGGGCCACTAGGCCCCCTCTTGTGACGTCATCGACCATTCGCTATTTAAGAACTGTCAGACAGCAGAACGGGCAGATGGCGGGAGTTTTCATCTGCACCAGCACTAGACTGGAAGTTCAGGGAATTTAGGGATTTGTACTTTAACAGTATTTAGCCTACAGACAAAGATCATGCATTATCCTGTGTAGTGCCATGCTGCTTGGCTTATATTTTAAATAAATAGAAACATCTGACACTGGAATGTGATGATGTATTCTACTATAGACTGTCTGTACAGACAAGTAACGCCATGGATCTACATGGTCATTGTACATCTTAGGCAGATGAAAGGCTGGTAGATAGATTCATAATGCCTTAATGGGTGGTGGTGGTGGGGGGTCAGGTTTGGCTATGCTTTTCCCCAATATCTTTGCTTCCCCTAGTCATCAGGAAAATCATCCTAGACAAAACAGAACAAATTTTGATAGCCCCATGGGTGAAAAAAGAGCTGGGTCTCAGCTCTGAACTCTTTGACAGTCCGTTCTTCCTGGATTCTGCAGTATTGTCTAGATTTTTTATCGCAGGGACCGATGTGCCATCTGAATTCTTGGCTCTTCCACCTGATGACTTGCAGGCACATAGCTGATAGCCATAAAGTGAATACCAGGAAACTATACACTAAAGCTTGGGAGACATTTTTACACCCTGCCAAAAAAAAAAAAAAAAATTGGCATACTGTCAAATTCAATTCCTACAGTTCTTGGTTAACTCCAGGAAGGAGTTAAAAAGGGATTGTTCTTTCCCTGGAACCCCTCTTGTGTACAGTAAGGGCACACCAGGGCATTGCTAGCTACCAAAAATCATTGGGGTCGCATAAAGTAGCCGTGTTTGCAGATGATTTGATCTTTTTTCTGATGGATCCGCTCACTTTTCTTCTGAAACTACTTAAGTCCATACAGGATTACTAAACTCTTTAGTTTTTCCGAATCAACTTATCCAAGTCCTCTGTCCTAAACATTACGGTCAGTAGTGACACGGTCCACTCTCTTTGTTCCCTCTCCACTTGGTGAATAACTCTCTCTATCCACTATTTGGGAGTGGACATCACTCCCGACCCCTCTGCACTTTTCTCAGCCAACTTTGCCCCCTTGCTTCTTCATCTCAAATCTGACCTACTCCACTGGCACTCGCTTACATTAACCTGGTTCTGCCGCTGTAGTGCGCTCAAGATGACCATGCTACCTAAGGTGTTTTACCTGCCACAGACGGACACCAGGCATCCATGGCGCAGATCTGCAAGGCAGCAACTTGGTCTTCTGTCCATACATTCACTAGATTTATCAGATGGATGTAAGAGGGCATGAGGATACCACTTTTGGGCGCAGTGTCCCGTGATGTATGAACAAGAAAATAGGATTTTTTAAAACAGCTTACCTGTAAAATCCTTTTCTTGAGATTACATCACGGGACACAGAGCTCCCTGCCCCTCTTCGGGAGATATCTCCCGAAGAGGGGCAGGGAGCTCTGTGTCCCGTGATGTAATCTCAAGAAAAGGATTTTACAGGTAAGCTGTTTTAAAAAATCCTATTTTTTCCCCAAAAAATTGCGTTTGAAAGACCGCTGCGCAAATACAGTGTGACATAAAATATTGCAACAACTGCCATTTAATTCTCTAGGGTCTCTGCTAAAACAATATATATAATGTTTGGGGGTTCTAAGTAATATTCTAGCAAAAAATATTGATTTGTACTTGTAAACAACAAGTGTCAGAAAAAGGTTTAGTCTTTAACCACTTGCTTACTGGGCACTTAAACCCCCCTCCTGTCCAGACCAATTTTCAGCTTTTAGTGCTGTCCCACTTTGAATGACAATTGCGCGGTCATACAACACGGTACCCAAATGACATTTTTTTCCCACAAATAGAGCTTTCTTTTGATGGTATTTGATCACCTCTACGGTTTTTATTTTTTGTTAAAAAAAATTTAAAAAGACAGAATTTTTTTAAAAAAATTATATTTTTTTTATATTTTGTTATCAATTTTTGCAAACAGTTAATTTTTCTCCTTCGTTTATGTACGCCGATGAGGCGGCACTGATGGGCACCGATAGGTGGCAGTGATGGGCACTGATGGGTGGCGGTTATGGGCACTGATGGGTGGCAGTGTTGGGCACTGATTGGGCACTGACTGATGGCAGCACTGCTAGGTGGCACTAATAAGTGGCACTTGTGGGCATTGATAGGTGGCACTTGTGGGCATTGATAGGTGGCACTTGTGGGCTTTAATAGGTGGCACTTGTGGGCTTTAATAGGTGGCACTTGTGGGCTTTAATAGGTGGCACTGTGGGCACTGGCAGATGGCACTTGGAGGCACAGATGAGGCATCTGTGCCTCCTTCCTCTTCGGGACCGATGTCCCTTTGACATGAGCCGGTGATCGGCTTTTTTTTCCTCCTCACGCTGTCAGCGTGAGGAGAAAACGAAACCGATCACCGAGCTTTTGTTTACATCATGTGACCAGCTGTCATTGGCTGACAGCTGATCACATGGTAAGGGGCCGGGACCGGCCCCTTACTCGGATCTGTGATCACCCGAGTCTCCGTGACTCGGTGATCACAGCGCGCACACCGCGCGCCCTGCAGGGTGCGCGCGGTGCGCGTGCATAGGGGAGGACGTCATATGACGTCCTCCCGGAGATTGAGGTCCGCGCTGTAGCCGTCATTCGGCTATGGCCCGGACCTCAAGTGGTTAAGTGGTTAAACTTCCCTCATTTACAGACCGAAGTTCATCCCTTTGATCTAAAAGGTACAATGTTTCTCTCTATCTCCGTCCTAAGGGATGTTATCATAAACTTGGCAGGCTTGCCTGTTTTTTTTTTTTTTTTTTTTTTTTTTTAAACAGCTCTCAGCTGTGAGCAGAGAAATCTGTATAGAATTGGGAAAATGCTTTAAGATCGTGAGGGGGGAGGAATCACAATCTGAATTTTTTTTTTTTAACGATTAATCGTGCAGCTCTACTACATGCTTTCCATCAACTCTGACCAGCTTCCCTATCCCTGGTGAAGAAAAGCATCCCCACAACATGATGCTGCCACCACCATGTTCCACGGATGGTGTGTTCAGGGTGATGTGCAGTGTTAGTTGTCTGCCACACTTAACGTTTTGTTTTTAGGCCAAAAAGTTCAATTTTGGTCTCATCTGACCATATCACCTTCTTCCACATGTTTGCTGTGTCCCCCACATGGCTTCTCGCAAACTGCTAATGGGACTTTTTATGGCTTTCTTTCAACAACGGCTTTCTTCTTGCCACTCTTCCATAAAAGCCAGATTTGTGGAGGTGCACAACTAATAGTTGTCCTGTGGACAGATTCTCCCACCTGAGCTGTGGATCTCTGCAGCTCCTCCAGAGTTACCATGGGACTCTTGACTATTTCCCGGATAAATACTTTCCTTGCCTGGCCTGTCAGTTTAGGTGGACGGTTTAGGTCTTGGTAGGTTTGCAGTTGTGCCATACTCTCCATTTTCGGATGATGGATCGAACAGTGCTCCCTGAGATGTTCAAACTTGAGATTTTTTTTTTTTATAACCTAACCCTGTTTTAACCACTTGCCCACTGGGCACTTGAACCCCCTTCCTAACCAGACCAGTTTTCAGCTTTCGGTGCTCTCACACTTTGACAATTACTCAGTCCTGCAACGCTGTACCCATATGAAATTTTTGTCCTTTTTTCCCCACAAATAGAGCTTTCTTTTGGTGGTATTTAATCACCCTTGGGTTTTTTATTTTTTGCGTTTATAAATCAAAAAAGACTGAAAATTCGGTAAAAAAAAAAATTCTTTGTTTCTGTTAAAATTTATTTGCAGAGTATTGACAGAGTATTGCACAGTGTTAACAGAGTATTCACAGAGTATTGCACAGTGTTGCAGAGTAGTACACAGTGTTGGAGAGTATTGGCAGAGTATTGCACAGTGTTGCAGAGCATTGCACATTATTGGCACTGAGCAGCGCTGTGGGCACTACACATCCAGCCCACAGCGCTGCTGCAATCTCTCCCCTCGCACTGTACCGATCGGTACAGAGAGGGGAGGGAGGAACCGGCGCTGTGACGTTACGCCGGTTTGTTTACAAGTGATCGCTCCGTCATTTGACGGAATGATCATGTGGTAAATGGCCACGATCAGCGGCTGTTTACCGTGATGCGCCGAGTCCTCAGGTCCCGGCGGTCACGGATGTTCCCGGGTGCGCACCCCAGGGGGCGCGCGGGAGCAACATTCTGGAAGGACGTCCATGGACGTCCACCCAGAAAAAGCCAACCGCGCTGTAGCCGTCTTTCGGCTATGGCCCGGTCAGCAAGTGGTTAAACTTCTCCGCAACTTTATCCCTGACCTGCCTGGTGTGTTCCTTGGCCTTCATGATGCTGTTTGTTTACTAAGGTTTAGAGCTGCACAATTAATCGTTAAAAAATCGTGATCTCGATTCACCTCCCCTGATGATCTCTCCTGCAGAGTTTGCGATTCTTTCCATATAAACAAGTGGAGAGACTTTATCTGCTCATTCAGCTGTCAAAAGAAAGCATCCAGGCATTCTGCCAAGTCTTTTAACTTGAAACATTGTAACTAAGCTTTCTTCTTAGATCAAAGGGATAGGACTTCTGTGTAAACAAATAACCCAGGCAGTCTGCCAATTTTTCAACAACCTGTAAATGCAGGAAGTTTAACCACTTAAAGTCTAAATCTTTTTCTGACACTTCTTTCTTAAGTTAAAATCAATATTTTTTGCTAGAAAATTACTTGGAACCCCCAAACATTATATATATTTTAGCAGAGACCCTAGGGAATAAAATGGCAATTGCTGCAATAATTTGTCACACTGTATTTGCCCAGCGGTCTTTCAAATGCAATTTTGTGGGAAAAAATACACTTCAATGAATAAAAATAAAAAACGAAACAGTAAAGTTAGCCCAATTGTTTTTTGTTTTAATGTGAAAGATGATGTTACACCGCGAGAAACGTGAGAGAATCGTGATCTATCTTCTAAGCAAAAAAATCGTGATTTTCATTTTAGCCAGAATCGTGCAGCTCTACTAAGGTTCTCTAACAAACCTCAGGGGGCTTCACAGAACAGCTGTATTTATACCAGAATTAAGTTACACACAGGTGGACCTAAAGCTAGTGGAACCTATTGCCTTCAGAAGCCACCTAATTAGTAAAAAGTTACTAATTAGGTGACTTCTGAAGGCAATGGGTTCCACTAGATTTTAGTTGGGGGTATCAGAGTAAAGGGGGTTGAATACAAATGCACACCACACTTTTCAGATATTTATTTGTAAAAAATTTTGAAAAACAGTTATTTTCCTTCCACTTCACAATTATGTGCCACTTTGTGTTGGCCTATCACACAAAACCCCACTAAAATACATTTACATTTTTGGTTGTTTTAATGTGACAAAATGTGGAAAAGTACTGATGGATTAGAGATAAAACAATTTCAGCATTCATCAGTTCTGGCCAGTTATTACCTGCTAGCATTACAGCTCGCTCCTTAAGGTCAATGGCCTCATCAGGAGCAAGGAGGGCAGATGATTCCAGGGAAGGAATCTCTAATGCTGCAGTATGGTCCTCAAGCCATACTTTCACTTTCTGGAAGCGCCTACCACATGGAAATGTCCAGCCAGGACTTTTGCTTCAGAAGGAAGGTGTTGGAGGCATTAGTGTCCACCCCCCCCCAAAGGTTTGTTTACATGTTTATCCTCTCAAGTAGCTGCCCTGGAAGATGATTTGGGAAAACCATGGTTACACTTACAGGAAATGGTATTTCCGAGAATCTTTCAGGACAGCATTCATATTCTTACCCAGATCCTGTTGGTGTAATAAAG
This sequence comes from Aquarana catesbeiana, assembly GCF_042186555.1. NCBI lineage: Eukaryota > Metazoa > Chordata > Amphibia > Anura > Ranidae > Aquarana > Aquarana catesbeiana. The sequence continues at coordinate 550,479,238 of NC_133326.1, forward strand.
TGTTGGTGTTTGAAACTATTGCAGTTTTATCTAAAAATTCCTCTTCAGTACATTGGTTGAGGTTCTTTACTTACAACAACCGAGGATGGGGGGGGGTGTGTCTTTTTAATATCTGTGACAGACCTAGCCGGGAGAGAGACTTTTGGAGGGGACTGTATGCTAGCCTCTTGCCGATCGATCGGGGGCCCTTGCATTTGGGGGAACGGTGCTCTTTGTGAGCTGTATGCCTGGGGACCCTTGAGGTGGTATTACTGTGGATTCGGGTCCTGGTCCCCCAGGTTACACAGACTCTGGGGACACTGGATTTGCCATATTGGAATAGTGGCTGATTCATAATGCTGGGACAGATAATGTTAGGAGATGCTGATGTAAATTCCAGCACCTGTCTGTTGTCTGCTAAAATGTGTATTGTAAATAAGTCTATAGTATGGGATCTAAGAGTCATTAGATCCCCATTGTTGTTTGTGTTAATTAGCTCTGCTATTGTGTGAAGAAGAGTCTATGTTGATTGTGATAATGTTGATTGGATTTTCTGAACTACAAGACGGCCAGTCTGGCCTAAAAGTCATGTCTGAGTCATCTAGGCTGTCTAAAGGGATTAGTTAATTAGCTCATGTTAATTAGGTTACAGCTGTATTGTTAGAGTAATATGAGCAGGAGGTCTGCACCTCCACTTTTAGTGTATAAAAGCCTGTATTTTGCAATAAAGTGAGATTCCTGGTTAAACTTACATACAGCCTGCCTGGTGTTTGTTCTGAGCTATCACAACTGGACTAGAACGGCACAGAGCTGTAGTTCTAGTCCCGGAGCATCGGATGACCGAACAATCAGATGTTGTGATCTGCAGTCTGATTCTATAGCAGCAGAGGAGTGTCGGGAGAGTGGAACTGAGCGAGCACGGGGCTCGTTACAATATCTTTCTGGTTCGTGTTTCCTGTTGAAGGCGGAGCCAATCTCTCAAGTAGCTATCCTGGGAGATTCTCGGAAATACTGTTGCCAGTAAGTGTAACCATGTTTTTTTGCTAGTTTTCTTAGGTAATAGACAATAATGCTCTACTGAGAACAGATTTCAGGCCTTGAAATTCTGATCTTTCTGAAAGATAATACATTCTGCTGGACAGATTGAACTTCTGAAAAACTGCAAAGTTGCTGGCTGAATCACCAGATGAAAATATAAGACAGCCAAAAAAAAAGGAAACAAATACAGCTCACAGCTATGACATCTAACAATTGGTAAACTGCAATATGATAAATGTTTGCTTTTGGATTTAATACTGCTTTAAGTCCAGTGATGGCATTCACCCCATCCTAGACTTAAAATTTCTCAACACCTTCTTGCGGGTCTTAAAGTTCCAGATGGAATCTGCTCAGTCTGTAACTACAGTAGATCACTGCAACTAGTGCCATTTCTAGCATCTATAGACATGAAGGATACATCTTTACATATTCCATCAGTGGTTCTAATGGTTTGTGTTGGGCCTGCAGCATGTCTACTTTGTGGCTCTTCCCCTTTGGCCTGTGCAAGACAGACCTGTTCTCTTTGGCCTGTCTTGAATGATCACTCTCCCCCCATCTACCTCTCCCCCCCCGGCCCTGGAAGCCAATGTGGGTTGAACGATAGACACTTGGGATCTTTGGGTGGATTCTCAGCCTACAGAATTCTGCATTGGATCAAACCCACCACTTGTAGTACCTGATCCTAATCTTGAACATGGCCCAAGCCTGGGTGTTTCCTCCCCGTGAACTAGTGTTTACCTTCTGAGCTCACGTCCAGACCCTTCCTACCAAAAAGCTTTTGGCGGTCTAATTTTGCATGAAGGTACCAGACATCATGGTGTCCTGATTCAAGGTTGTGATATTTGTACAGTTTCACTCCAGACCTCTGTAGCTCAAAGTACTGACACCATGCTCCAGTACTCTCAGGACAGGCTGATGAGTCTATGTCCCAAGGCCAGGATATCCCTAATCTGGGGGCTGATTAGCCCTGTGCTGGAATCAGGGAAGTACTTTCCCTTTTAACCTGGGGGAGGTCTAATAATGGATGCCAGCCTCTTGGGGCTTGGGAGGTATGCAAAAGGATGGTAACGGTTCAAGGGACATGGCCATTGAGATTGATCAGCCTCCTATCAACATTTTAGAACTAAGGGCCATTCGCTTATCTCTGCTGCTGTGGACCAATGAGCTTCAGGGCCGACCGACAACACCACGGCTATGGGCTACATGAATTGGGACCACGCCAAAGACCATGTGGCCCTTCGAGAAGCAGGCTTATATCTGGCTTTGGCCGAAAGGCACATTTGTGCCTTGTCCACAATTCACATTCCAGTAAAGACAGTTGGCAGGCAGACTTTTTAAGTTCGCGCCTGGTTATGGTGGAATGGTCTCTTCACTCAAAATGTTATGTGTCACTTGTCACCACTGAGGGATGCTGGATGTAAATCTGTTGACTTTAATAACACAGTGGACATGTTTGTCACCAAGATGAGGGATCCAACAGCCTTTACAGTGGACACATTGCTGACCTTATTTCTCCAGTACATAGTCTTCCTTGGCTGCTTTGCAGGATCAACATGGTTGGACATTCTTTAACTCCTAGGAGACATACAGTATCTCACAAAAGTGAGTACACACCTCAAATTTATGTAAATATTTTATTATATCTTTTCATGTGACAACCCTGAAGAAATGACACTTTGCTACAATGTAAAGTGGTAAGTAACAGTGTAAATTTGCTTTCCCCTCAAAATAACTCAACACACAGTCCCCTTCATTTTATCAGTGTGTTGTACCTATAAACTCACCCTTCGGTGAGGCCTAGCAATCCTGCTCTGTGCTACATCTTCCTCCAGTGTATCCTTTGAGTCAATCCACCTAAACCAGACCTTCCTAAACTTCTTAGGAGCCTCCCCTGGCCTCATATGTCATCCGGTATAGCAGAACATCCGCATTCACAACCTTCACCCACACCCTTAACGTCAGTTGTTCTCCAAAGATCCACCTCCTAGCTATAAGTTTCCAGACTCCAAAATATAGAATCCTTAGAAATAGTTTGGTATATACGCCCAACTCCTCTTGGTCAAAATTCCCAGGAGGCATCTCAAGGGGGAACATATATTAGGGAGGTCAAATTTATCAGATGTACAGTGCCTTGCAAAAGTATTCACCCCCTTGGCTTTATACCTATTTTGTTACATTACAGCCTTTAGTTCAATGTTTTTTAATCTGAATTATATGTGATAAATCAGAACACACTAGTCTAAGTTGGTGAAGTAAAATTGGAAAATTAAATTGTAAAACTATTTTTCAGAAATAAAAAACTGATAATTGGCATGTGCGTATGTATTCACCCTCTTTGTTATGAAGCCCATAAAAAGCTCTGGTGCAACCACTTACCTTCAGAAGTCACATCTTTAGTGAAATGATGTCCACCTGTGTGCAGTCTAAGTGTCACATGATCTGTCATTACATATACACACCTTTTTGAAAGGCCCCAGAGGCTGCAACACCTAAGCAAGAAGCACCACTAACCAAACACTGCCATGAGGACCAAGGAACTCTCCAAACAAGTAAGGGACAATGTTGAGAAGTACAAGTCAGGGTTAGGTTATAAAAAAAAAAAATATCCAAATCTTTAATGATCCCTAGGAGCACCATCAAATCTATCATAACCAAATGGAAAGAACATGGCACAACAGCAAATCTGCCAAGAGATGGTCGCACACCAAAACTCATGGACCGTGCAAGAAGGACATTAATCAGAGAAGCAGCACAGAGACCTAAGATAACCCTGGAGGAGCTGCAGAGTTCCACAGCAGAGACTGGAGTATCTGTACATAGGACGCCAATAAGCCATATGCTCCATAGAGTTGGGGCTTATGGCAGAGTGGCCAGAAGAAAGCCATTACTTTCAACAAAAAACTAAATGCCACAATTTGAGTTTGCGAAAAGGCTTGTGGGAGACTCCCAAAATGTATGGAGGAAGGTGCTTTGGTCTGATGAGACTAAAATTTAACTTTCTGGAGCAAACCCAACACATCACATCTCCCAAAGAACAAACTTCCCCACAGTGAACCGTGGTGGCTGCATCATGCCGTGGGGATGTTTTTTAACAGTCGTGACTGGGAAACTGGTCAGAGTTGAGGGAAAGATGGATGGTGATATATATATATAGAGATATTCTTGAGCAAAACCTGTACCACTCTGTGTGTGTGATTTGAGGCTAGGATGGAGGTTCACCTTCCAGCAGGACAATGACCCCAAACACACTGCTAAAGCAACACTTGAGTGGTTTAAGGGGAAACATGTAAATGTGTTGGAATGGCTTAGTCAAAGACTAGACCTCAATCCAATAGAAAATCTGTGGTCAGACTTAAAGATTGCTTTTCACAAGTGCAAACCATCCAACTTGAAGGAGCTGGAGCAGTTTTGCAAGGAGGAATGAACAAAAATCCCAGTGGTAAGATGTGGCAAGCTCATAGAGACTTATCCAAAGTGACTTGGAGCTGTGATAGCTGCAAAAGGTGGCTCTACGAAGTATTGACTTTAGGGGGGTGAATAGTTATGCATATTGACTTTTTATGTTATTTTGTCCTATTTGTTGTTTGATTCACAATAAAAAAAAAAAATCTTCAAAGTTGTGGGTACGTTCTGTAAATTAAATGATGCAAATCCTCAAACAATCCATTTTAATTCCAGGTTGTGAGGCAACAAAACACCAAAAATGCCAAGGGGGTGAATACTTTTGCAAGGCACTGTAAATACACTCACCATAGACCACAGGAGGCCTATCTTAGGGCATTCCCAGACCATGTGACTAAAAGTCCCTTCCGCCCCAATACATTTGTGACAGGTTGCAGAATCTCTCTTATGCATGCAAAATAATGTAGCTGGTGTATAGTTTGCCATTTCTGTACCCTCTCTCAAAAAGCCCTTATAATCGTTGTCAAATTTAGTTCCAAGAACCTAGAAATAGGAAGCTGCACCAGAATCCCCAAATATTTAAACAATTTTGACAAAGGAATGGGGCAGTCCGAGGAAACCGCCACAGTCATCAATGGGAAATGTCTAGTTAATTCGGAACCCAGAATAGTCTCCAAACTCCTGGATCAGCCTGAAGGCCGCCGAGAGTGAGGGACCCGGATCCTGTAGATACAGTAGCATGTTGTCCACATATAAGGAAACGCGTTCCTCCAACTGCCCCACCTGAAGACCAGACAGGTTAGTACTAGATCTCAGCCAAGCCGCAGAGGGCTCTATGGCTAGAGCAAACAGGAGGGGAGACGATGGACAACCTCGCCTAGTCCCATGGAAAATAGGAAAGGATTCCGATATAATACCATTAACCCGTAATCTTACCAGCGGTTCCGTATACAGTAGCCTCACCAAGGAGATAAAGACAGGACCGAATCCATAGGATTCCAAGAGACGGAACAAGTAAGACCACTCCACCGCATCAAAAACCTTCTTGGTGTCTAAAGAGGCCACTACCCTTGTCCCGGAGTTGTTATGTTTAGTCTTAAGGTTCACAAAAAGCATCCTGACATTCATCTGAGCACATCTACCTGGGATAAATCCCATTTGATCCGCATTAACCAGTTATAGGATAACTGTTTGCAGTCTCTCTGCAATAATCTTAGCCAGAATTTTTGTATCTACATTCATTAATGGGATCGGATGGTAGGAGTCGCACTCCCTAGGATCTTTCCCACCTTTAGGGATCAGAACCACCAAAGCTTCTCTCATAGAAGGTGGCGTTCTACTCTCCGATCTGGCCAAAGCAAACACACGAAGCAGGCGAGGCGCTAAACTATTCCTAAATGTGTGGTATCACTCTGAGGGAAGACCATCAAGACCAGGAGATTTTCGGGGAGCAAAAGAAGAAATTGCCCCCTCCACCTCTTCCACAGTAATATCCTATCTTCATTTGTCAATACAGGTAGATCAATATTAGCTAAATAGGTCTCCAATGCATCTCCTCCCGCAGAGGCAAACGACACATAACGTTCCCCTAAAGAATTGAGTAAAGATATGTAGACTTTCAGCCGTGTCACACACCTCAGATTGGTGCCTATTTGTAAACACTTTTTATATAGACAGACATATTCCAGTCTAGCTAAGTGTGCCAGAAGTCTGGTATTCTTATCCCCAAACTCAAATATGCGCCTACTTTTGTGTAATCCTAAGTTTAGTAGTCTGATCAGTCAGAACAGAATGTGATCCCTAGTTTTTTCCCTCAAGGCCAGTAATCCCTGGTACCGTAGAGGCCCGCTAACCTCAGCAATAAACACCCCTCTCGAAGTATCTTTAAAAGCTTCCCACTGAAGGGAGTAGACCCAGCATCCCTATTTTCAACCCAAAAGAGGCTGATAACTTGATTACAATTGATCTTAACATATTCCTCTTGCAATCAACTAGCTTCCATCCGCCAATGACGGATCCCGAGTTTAAGCCCAATATTAAGTTCCATCAGAATGGGAGAATGGTCAGAGAGAGCTCTGGGCAGATACAGTTCTGCTCCATAAGTTTACATGCCCTGGCAAAATGTATGATTTCTTGGCCATTTTGTCAGAGAATATAAACAGTAGAAGTCTGACGACGAAACGTGCGTAGGGCGGGTTACGAACGTCTTGCAGCACCTCTAACAAAGGGAATTCGCTGACTTTTGGCATGCTTGATTTGTTCATTTGAAATGTGAGTACATTTGTCTGTTAAGTTTTAATAAAAGTTCTCCTATGGTTTTACGCGATGGGCATACCTTCTTTCCTTTACATGTAATTACTACACCACAATACGCAAGTAAAGTTTGGGGGATATCCTTGATTGCTGCACAGTGGCAGACACTGTGACCGCGCATACCCCTGCAGGGGAAAGGAGAATCCGGTGAGTGCAAGCATTGTCAGAGCATGCAGACAAGGCACTAATTAAAGAAACCAGCACCTGGATAAGAAGCTTTCCTACAGATATTTGACCCTCAAAGATTGAACACTACAAAATACTCCAAAAAGAACTTGTTTTTTTCATAAACGGAACTTTTCCTATCCAACCAATACTGGTCACAGCACAAGAGTCACTATTTATGATGGATACTTTGCACAATGTTGTATGGATTTGTATGATTTAACACTGGTCACTTTAGTGATGCTGCACTATGCACTTTTGTTGAATAATTGAAGCACCTTATGTTGCAATTGTACCTTTAACAGTAAGGACTTGGCACCAGTCACATATTTATTCATTTTTTCATTTTTGGCACACACACTTTAGGAATTATAAAGTCATTTTAAAGAGAGGTGTTTTTTTTTTTTTTTTTTTTTTTAACACTTTCCACCTAGATGATATTACATCTATATCCACAACTACTTTATTACTTAACTTAAAGGGCACAATGCACCTTTGTTGAACAATTGGAGCACCAGTTGTTGTATTTTCATTTTGAATAGAAATATTCACCACCAGTCAGTTTTATTCAATTTTTGAACATATACAGGTTTTAGAAGCAATTCTATAAGGATACTAGGCAATACATTCACTACAAAGAAAGAAGAAAAAAAAAAAATTTTTGTCTCCATAAGGGTAGCGCCATACTACTCCTGCTTTTTTACCATTTTTTAATACTTTCCACTTAGGTGGTATTGTATGTGTAGAGTCAGCAGCCATATCCATAACTAAAACATTCAATTCATTGCGCGGCTTTACCCCATACACCTAATATAGATAACACAACTTTTCTTTCACTCATGGTTAGTGTTTGGCTGAACCCATTTATTATCAATCAACTGTGTTTACTCTTTTTAAATCATGACAACAGAAACTACCCAAATGACCCTGATCAAAAGTTTACATACCCTAGTTCTTAATACCGTGTATTGCCCCGTTTAACATCATTGACAGCTTGAAGTCTTTTGCGGTATTTGTGGATGAGGCTCGTTATCTTCTAAGATGGTAAAGTTCCTGTAAATTCTTTGGCCGTCTTGCATGAACTGCACGTTGCGATCTCCCCAGAATGGCTCAATGATATTGAGGTCAGGAGTCTGAGGGGGCCACTCCAGAACCTTCGCTTTTTTCTGCTGTAGCCAATGACAGCTCGACTTGGCCTTGTGTTTTGGATCATTGTCAGGTTGGAATGTTCCTCCAGTATTTTTTGATAACATACTGCATTCATCTTGCCATTAATTTTGACCACATTTTCTGTGCCTCTGTAGCTCACGCATCCCCAAAACATCAGCAATCCACCTCCGTGTTTCACAGTAGGAATGGTGTACCTTTCATCATAGGCCTTGCTGACTCCTCTCCAAATGAAGCGTTTATGGTTGTGGCCAAAAAGCTCAATTTTGGTCTTATCCCTCCAAATGACTTTGTGCCAGAAGGTTTGAGGCTTGTCTCTGTGCTGTTTGGCGTATTGTAAGTGGCATTTGCGTAGTAATGGCTTTTTTTCTGGCGACTTGACCATGCAGCCCATCTTTCTTCAAGTGCCTCCTTATTGTGCATCTTGAATCAACCACACCACATGTTTTCAGAGAGTCCTGTATTTCACCTGAAGTTATTTGTGGGTTTTTCTTTGCATCCTGAACAATTTTCCTGGCAGTTGTGGCTGAAATTTTAGTTGGTCTACCTGACCTTGGTTTGGTTTCAACAGAACCCCTCATTTTCCACTTCTTGATTAGAGTTTGAACACTGATGATTGGCATTCTCAATTCATTGTATATCTTTTTATATCCCTTTCCTGTTTTGTACAGTTGAACTACCTTTTCCTGCAGATTCTTTTGACAATTCTTTTGCTTTCCCCATGAATCCAGAAATGTCAGTGTAGCACTGGATGAAAGATGCAAGGGTCTGTCAGGAGTCCAGCAACTCATTGACCTTTTATATACACACACTAATTACAGGCAAACAGATCCCAGGTGAGGATGGTTACATTTAATAGCCATTCAATCTCCTTTGTGTCAACTTGTGTGCATGTTTATCAGGTCAAAATCACCGGGGTATGTAAACTTTTGATTAGGGTCATTTGGGTAGTTTCTGTTGTCATTATGATTTAAAAGGGGGGAAACATAGTTGATTGACAATAAATGGCTTCAGACAAACACTAACCATGAGTGAAAGAAAACTTTTTGTGTTGTCATTCATATTCTCTGAAAAATGGCCAAGAAATCATAAATTCTGCCAGGGTATGTAAACTTATGAGCACAACTGTATGCCACCTCCCTGATCAGCTCCAATCCCTCCCCCTCACTAAGGACGGTGTCTATTCTGGATAGCGATTTATGTGTTTCAGAGTGGAAAGAATATTCCTTAGTGTCCGGATGGCCCTCCCAGCCTTTCCATGGCCACTGCATTAAAATCACCCAAAATGAAAATCTTCCCTTCCGCTTTCTCATATGTGGCCCGTCGCATATCCAAATGAGAGAGCGAGAAGGGAGGGAGGGACATATGAATTCACAAATGCCAGGACCTTATTCAGCACTTTAACCACCAGAATAACACATCTACCCTTAAAGTCAGTCTTAACCGCATTCATGGATATGGGCTGGGCATAGCTTTAGTAACCAATGTAGAAACTCCCCTGGCATAGGAAGTAAAACTGACATTAAAAGCTCCAGCAATATAGGCCCTTTTTAGAGAGAACCCTGGCGCCCTGCAAATGAGTCTCATGCAATAGAATTAGGTGTGGTTACGGCCCCTTTCACACTTGTGCGACTTCACTGCGATTTCATGGACAAAGTTTTGCCGCGATTTTACTGCAATTTTTGCACCATTTTGCCGCGATTTGGGAGCAGTACTACTTTGTACAACTGTGCCACGACTTTGGCATTAACCATGCTTATGCTTACAAAGTCGTACTGAAATCGTGTCTATATTATTCAGGTACGATTTGCATGCTACTTGAGGGTTTAACATTGAGGTCTATGTACATCAACTCGCATGGAAGTTGGACCAAAGTAGTGCAGGGACTACTTTGAAGTCAGCACGACTTAAAGTCGTGCCAATATGAATGGTAGTCATTGAAAATCATGGAGAATGACTTGTCATACGATTTTGCAGTACAAAATCGTGGGACAAGTCGTATAAGTGTCAAAGGGGCCTTATACTACTTAATAAGGAACGCTTAAATTTAGAATTAAGGCCTCGGACGTTCCAGGACACAACTCTAAGATTCACCTCTATTGCAAATGATCATGAAGCAGATAGGTTCCCCCCTGTAGTGGCTGGAAACAAAAGGCCAGGGCTCCCTCCCCAGCAGAAAATCTAGCAGAACAAGGGAGATAGACAGCAGCACATTGCCAGGGATGATATACTTTACACACACTGACCATAAGAAAATCCAGTTCATGTAGAAAAAATTTGCCCAAAAGAAAAAAACACCCATAACCCCCCACCCAGCCACAACATGCCAAGTGCTTGGATCCCATAACCATTAACTAAGGAAAGCGAAGCTGATGTGAGACTTGGCAAAGCCCCACAGCCCCAGCACCAAGAGGTATGAGTCCTTAAATGCAGTCTAGAAAAAATAAAACCAACTTGAGAAAAAAAAACAAAACATAGTCCGTGCAGTATACAGAACAGTCTGCAGGTCCCTATTATGTAGAGATACATCTGAACAGCAAAAATATATATGTATATAATAACAGCACAGGTCGTCCGGAGTGCTGGGGAAGTAAATCTGTGGATCAGATTCCCGGGCAAGGTGTCGCATGACAGAAAGGGGGAAAACAAAACTCCCAGACAGGACTTCCGCAGAGCTTACACACTCCCTCCATGATCTCAGCCGAGCAATCATAGTTGCTAGGGAGGATGTGGGGAATTTCCACCCCTCGGGCGACCCTGGGCATCCAATCATCCTAAAGCCTCAGTAGGGCTTGTGAAGAAATAGACTTTCCCATTATCCACAATGCGCAGTTTAGCTGGGTAAAATCTACTGTAAACCAGATGCAGATCGCTGAGGTGCTTCTTTACTTGGTGAACACTGCCCTCTGTTTTTGAGTGGCAGCCAAAAAAATCAGGGTGAATTGAGATCCGATAGCCATTAAACTCCAGCTCAAAACCAGTCCTGGCCCCCTTCAGAATATTCTCCCGGTCACGGAAATGCAAAATCTTCGCTATCATAGGGCGGGGATTACTCCCTTCGGCGGGGCTCTACTTGGGACACGATGCGTCCGTTATATAGCAAACAGGTTAGTGAAAGTACCAGGAGCCATATGCTCTTTGAGCCAGCCCTCCAAGAACTCCTCAGGGTGTCTCCCCTCTGGGAACCCCACCAACCGAATGTTATTCAGTCGCATGCGATCCTCCATGTCGGCCATTTTTTAAGTATCCTCAGATAAGGTTTTCTTTGCCACCTGGACAGCAGTGTCCATAGGCCTGACAGTATCTTTCAAGGAAGCAATACGTTGATTTGCAACCTGAGCCTTTTCCCTGATTCTCTGCATATCATGCTTCATTAATGAGAACTCAAGTTTAAGCTCTCCAAATGAATCAATAAGTTTGTTCTGACATATCTGTATGGCTGCCATGATCTGTGTAAGGGACGGCTCATCCTCATCTTCCTCCCCCCAGCCTGCTCTGCCCGTGCGGGCCTCCAGCCTGTCCAGAGATCTCCCTCTGCATTTTAGGTGGGCCCTCTGTGGTCTGTGACTCACCCGGTTCTGTGCAGGGGACGCAGGTTGAGCAGGCTCCACATTTCTCACCAGCAGGGGCCATTCTTCCTCCTCCTCCCAGCCACCGGCGCCTTCTTGGGATCCCCAGGCAAATCAGTCCAGCCGTACTCCTGGTGTTTTAGGTGGAGGTGACCATCCTCAGGGGTGCCAGTGATGTCCCTGCACACCTACCCCAACTGTCCGGGTCAGGATCGAGCGTTCTGCTCACAGGATTAAGGCAAAATCAAAAGCCTGCAGATGGAGCTCTGTCCCTGCGGTCCTCACATGCTGTGTGCTGGCTCTGCCCCCCAGGTGGTTTCCACCTTAATCAGGACATCCTCTTCTCTTTTGTCCATCTCCAAAGCACCCCAAAGTGATTTCTTTACATTGTTATACGTAATACATGCAGTGCAAGTTTAGCTCTCCTCTACTGCCTTTATTTGAACTTCAAATTCTTTGTTTGTCCTACCTATGGTCTCTTGCAAAGGCTGTCACGCATCTTGTTCATCTCTAGGTGGATTAGACAGATGGAAAGATGTAAATTATTCTCTCCCTGTTAAGGTAAGTCTCCCCTCTATTCTGGCGTTTTTCTCTGATTGCTAAAAAAGTGAGGATCGCTGGGAGTGGGAAAGGTTATATAGCTGTCCTAAAAAAAATTATTTGCCAATGTTCTCATCTGAAGGTGGCAGTATATAACCCATGTTAGTGGGTCCTGTAATGTACTCTAAGAAAAATATTTTACATGTATGTCAAAAAACCTTATATTTGATACCAGAGTTATTTGCAAACAAACTATTAGTGCTGCTTAAAGTGGTTGTAGACCCTTACCTACTGTATACCCAGTGAAGTGACTGCCCTCAGGTTATACACAGAAATTAAATCCTCCATATGTAAGTTGTACCTGTTTATCTGCAGGCTTCTGCAGAGGGGTGGAGAGCTGAAGTTACACTCTGCAGAGCTCATTGAGGAGAGCTCTGGGAGCTGATTAGAGGGAAGGGACCAGGGACCCCCACCCCTCCACACAGGACACGGGAACAGAGCTGAGGCTGTCAATCAGCTGGTCTCCCTCCCCGTCACCTTTTTTCTCTTGGTGTCAGGAAAACTTATCAGAAGTGATTTATGCTGATAGCAGAGGAACAAGGCAGCAGACAAATGACACTTTGTGCTCCTAATTGAGACCAGTACACACTCTAGAACGGGTAGGCAACCTTAGAGAGATGGAGATCTACTTAAACAACAACGATGAAGTCAAAGATCAGCGGGCACAGTGTCCTGTTAGGGCCGGTTCACACCAGAAGGTGATGCCAGAAAGGCATGTTCCATGTGTTTCCTGCATAGTGTTCAAAATGCACTCCCTTTGTGATCTACTGCGGGTGATGATACATTGTTAACCCCAAAATAGATCCCAAACGCAGTGGACACAAAAACAAAAAGTATTACAAGAGTGTTCAGGAATCAGGAGTGCGTTACGCTCAAAATGCAAGGATCGGGAGTGTATTGCGCTCAAGATGCAGGGATCGGGAGTGCATTGCGCTCAAGATGCAGGGATCGGGAGTGCGTTGCGCTCAAGATGCAGGGATCGGGAGTGCGTTGCGCTGAGACGCAGGGATCGGAAGTGCGTTGCGCTGAAGACGCAGGGACCGGGAGTGCGTTGCGCTGAAGACGCAGGGACCGGGGGTGCGTTGCGCTCAAGATGCAGGGATGGGCCATAGCATTGCCCACTGCCACCTTCACCTCACCCCCACACACACACACATAGTAGTGTAGTCCCCCCCCCCCCCTTTCCCTCCCATTGCATCCTACCGGTGCACACAGGAGACCAAGAAGCAGCACAGTTCTGTAGAGCTTTTTTTTGGTGGTATTTGATCACCTCTGCGGTTTTTAGTTTTTGCGCTATAAACAAAATAAGAGAAAAACAACTATATTTTTTACTTTCTGCTTTAAAACATATGTAATAAAAATATGTAAAAAATCAAATTTCTTCATCAGTTTAGGCCAATTTGTATTCTGCTACATATTTTTGGTAAAATATATCCCAATTAGCGTATATTGATTAGTTTGAGCAAAAGTTATCACGTCTAAAAACTATGGGATAGATTTAGGGATAGGAGTTTTAGTTTTTTTTTGTTTTACTAGTAATGGCGGTGAACAGCGATTATTTATTTTTTGCAGGACTATGACATTGCGGCTGACAAATTGACCAATACAATGATCAGTGCTAAAAAAATGCACTGATCACTGTATAAATGACACTGGCAGGGAAGGAGTTAACAGGGGCAATCAACGGGTTAAATGTGTTCCCTGGGTGTGTTTACTAGCTGTGTGGGGGATGCTGACACTGGACAAAGAGAGAGATCTGTGTTCCTGACCACTAGGAATCACAGATCTCTCTCTTTGTCTGTGACAGAATGACGGCCTGCCTTGTTTACATAGGCAGACCGCCGTTCTGTTAATACCGAGCATGATCGCGGATGGCCAGCCCTGCTGATTGGCTCCAACTGCGTCCAATCACAGCAGGAGCGGGTCGCCGTTGGCGCGTGGGCCCCAGACCAGGGAGTGCGGACAACGTACAGGTACGTTGTTTCGCGCAGTCGGGCCGCCCTGCCGCAGTATATGTGCAGTGGGTGGTCTGGAAATGGTTAATTGAACAAGTCTAAGGCCTGGTTCACACTGGTGCAACATGAAAATTGTGCGACTTTTGTCCTGACTGCCCTGCAACTTGGGTCGGACATCAATCCGACTTCCCTACTTCTTTAACCACCTCAATACTGGGCACTTTCACCCCCTTCCTTCCCAGACCAATTTTCAGCTTTCAGTGCTCTCTCGCTTTGAATGACAATTACTCAGTCATGCTACACTGTACCCAAATGAAATTTTTATCATTTTGTTCACACAAATAGAGCATTCTTTTGGTGGTATTTATTCACCACTTCGTTTTTTATTTTTTGTGATATAAGCGAAAAAAGAGCGAATATTTTGAAAAAAACCCCAAATTTTCTACTTTCTCTTTTAAAAGAAACCAAAAAAATTAAATTTTGTCGAAAATTTAGGCAAAAATGTATTCTACCACATGTCTTTGGTAAATAAAATCCTGATAATTGTATGATCATTGGTTTGTGTGAAAGTTATAGAGTCTACAAGCCATGCTACGCATTATTGAAAATGTATCAATCCTAATGCACTAATGGCCTAATGCACTGATCTCATTTCTTGAGGCCCTAAAATGTCAGGACAGTACAATAACCCCCCAAATGACCCCTTTTTGGAAAGAAGACAGTCTGAGGTATTTAGTAAGAGCCCTTTCACACTGGGGCGGTTTGCAGGCACTATTGCGCTAATAATAGCGCCTGCAAACCGACCCGAAAGTGGCGCTACTTTCATTCCAGTGTGAAAGCCCCGAGGGCTTTCACACTGGAGCGATGCGCTGGCAGGACGGTAAAAAAAAGTCCTGCCAGCAGCATCTTCGGAGCGGTGAAGGAGCGGTGTGTATACCGCTCCTTTACCGCTCCTGCCCATTGAAATCAATGGGACGGCGCGGCTATACCGCCGGCAAAGAGCCTCTGCAGAGGCACTTTGCGGTGGTATTTAACTCTTTCTCGGCCGCTAGCGGGGGGTAAAACCGCCTCGCTAGCGGCCGCATACCGACGGTAAAACGCCGCTAATAATAGCGGCGTTTTACCGCCGATGCCGCTCCCGCCCCAGTGTGAAAGGGCTCTAAGAGGCATAGTGAATTTTTTGAAGTTGAAATTTTTTCCCCACAATGCTTTGGAAAATTAAGAAATATAGATTTTTTTTTTCTTCACTAAATTGTCATATTTACATATTTACAAGTTATTTCTCGCACACGGTGCAGGCATAATTGCAATTACACCCCAAAATATATTCTGCTATTCGTCCTGAGTATGTCGATACCTGATGTGTGAGACTTTTCCACAGCCTGGCCACATACAGAGGCCCAACATCCATATAGCACCATCAGGCGTTCTAAAGGCATAAATTACACATTTCATTTCCTGAGTACCTATCACATTTTTGAAGGCCCTGGAGCACCAGGACAATGGAATTACCCACAAAATGACCCCATTTTGGAAAGAAAACAACCCAATGTATATTCTATGAGACATAATCAGTCTTTTGAACAGGTCATTTCTTTCCACAAGTTTTTTGGAAAATGTGGAAAGAAAATGAAAACCTATTTTTTTTTCTCACAAAGTTGTCAATTTAGAAGATCTTTCTTACACATAGCATGTACATAGCCAAAATGACACCCCAAAATACATTCTGCTACTCGTCCTGAGTATGGCGATACCCCATGTGTGAGACTTTTCCACTGCCTGGCCACATACAGAGGCCCAACATGCAAGTAGCACCTCCAGGCTCCTAACACATAGCATGTACACACCAAGAATTACACCCCAAAATACATTCTGCTGAGCAAAAGGTAAAAAAAAAAAAGCTCATCTGTGGTTTTAGCAGGCAGGAATACCGTTCCAGAGCAGCCAAAGCATTTGTCCAGACAGCCAAAGGAAATGTCCAGGAATTGTCCAGGCAGCAGACAGATATGGAAAAGTATGAACATGGTTCAGTACAGTCCAAGGTTTAGCAGGCAGTTCAGGTAACAGGCATAGGCATGGCCAGTCCAGGTGGCAGGCAAAGGCATGACAAGGTCATGTGGCAGGCAAAGGCATGGCCAGTTCAGGTGGCAGGCAGAGGCATGACCAGTTCAGGTGTCAGCAGGCAGCACTTTGTACATTGGGCCTTGGTCAGGTAAGACCTGAGGACAGGGGTAGAGGCTTCTTCCCACCCAAATCTCTACGAAGCCTGGGAGTCTCCAGACCCTAATCCGAGAAAACTAAAAACCCGGAGAAAAATGTTTTCTCCACTCGGAAAACCTTTTCTGGAGCCCCTCACATATGTGAGACCCCTGTGCTGTACAGTGGCAGGGCAAATGATCAGTTCAGGAGGCAGGCAAAAAGCATGGTCATTTAACAGTCCAGGTCAATTCACGTTGAAGGCAGAAAGATGTTTGGCAGAGGCATAGTTGTTAACAGTCCGGGTCATTCACAGAAATGGCAGATAGTGGAAAAAAATCATCTTCCCTGTACTAATAGTGTAGTGAAGTATGATAGCTCCGATAGCACGTTCCAATACAGAGGCCTGGTTGGGAGGGACATTGGGGACAGTAGTATCTGGTGTCACGGCGAATTCCTCTACTTGCACACACACGACTTTTTTGGGGGGTTTGCGACCTGTTTGGGTAAGAGGGAGGATTTCGGGAAAGTGCCTTTCATGGAGTCTGGCTAATGAATCGGAGCGAATTAGTTGAGGGGCTTGGCCTTGGGGATAGAGAAGGGCTGTGACAACGTCTTCTTTGAATTTTAGACTTTGGGTGCACTTAGAAAAAATGATATATGAATTAAATAGGGCAAGTTGCGTCAAATAAATGGCGACTTTCTTGTACCAAAATAGTGATCTCCTGGTGGCCAAGTAGGGCTGCATCATTTGGTCGTTCATATCCACCCCCCCATGTATAGGTTGTACTCATGCACACATTTTGGCTTCTGTATGGGGCCTCCTCTTGTCTGAAGTGCCACCAAGGTGTCGTCATGTATTGTTGAAAGGATGTAGACATCTCTCTTTTTTTTATCTCTCCATTTCACCGCTAGTACTTCTTCAGTCCGGATACTGGCCATTTCACCCTGCTTCAATTTCTTGGCGACCAATCTTTGTGGGAAGCCAAATTATAAAGTCATATGTGTAACCCGCGGCCCTGTCACACGCCTTATAAAATTTTACCCCACGTCTGGCTCTTTTACTGGGGAGGTATTGTTTTATTCCGAGTCTTCCGGTGAAGTGTACCAGGGATTCGTCCACACATATATTTCTATCAGGGGTAAACATCTCCTTGAAGCTGGTGCAAAAAAAATTGATTAGGGGCTGAATTTTGAATAATTTATCATAACTGGGATGATTTCGAGGGAGGCATTGGGCATTGTTATTGAAGTGTAAAAATCTCATGATCATCTCATAACAGGTTCTGGGCATCAATGAAGAATAGACCGGCATGTGGTGGATAGGTTGGGTAGACCAGTAGGAATGGAGTTCATTTTTTTTGTCAGCCCCATGTTGAGGGTTAGGCCAAGGAAAATTTTAAATTCTTCCACGGTGAGGGGTTTCCAAACAAAAGGACGGGCATATGAGGAACTTGGATTGTTGGCTAGATGTTGGCTGGCGTATAGATTACATTGCTCCACAATGTAGGTTAGGAGATCATTGGTAAAAAATAAATGAAAATAATAAAGTGGGGTTACATTTTCCGTCTGCATCTGAGGGCCTAGCTGGGCTGTAAAAAGGGGTATTACAGGTTCTACTGATGTATCGGGCAGCCATGTTGGATACAGTAGAACATCTGGGAGGCTAGTATGGGCACTGCCTCGTTGATGGGATCCGTTGCTAGCATCTGGCCTATCTTCTAGGAAGGTTGCAGAACTGCTGGTGGATGCCTGCCTATCCCGGAGTGCTGCGCTGCTGGTGGATGCCCTGGAGTGCTGCGCTACTGGTGGATGCCTGCATATCATCCTGGAGTGCTGGGCTGCTGGTGGATGCCTGCATATCATCCTGGAGTGCTGCGCTGCTGATGGATGCCTGCTGGATGCCTGCTGGTGGATGCCCTGGAGTGCTGCGCTGCTGGTCAATGTCTCCTCCTGCTCATTTCTCCTGATTCTCCTTGTTAGGATTCTATCTTCCTCTGTTTCCAACTCGGAGCCACTGCTTTCCACTGGCTCGCTGTCCGAGTCTGACGGAGAGAATTCCCCGCTACTCTCGTCCAACATACTCTGGAGTATTTGGAGAGCCTCCTCTGCGCTGTAAGATCTTTTCGTCATGTTGGTGGGCAGATGTGTCAGATGGCAGGCGGCAGATGTGCCAGATGGTGGGTGGCTAGATGTGCCAGATGGTGGGCAGATGGCGGGTGGCAGATGTGCCTGATGGCGGGTGGCAGATGTGCCTGATGGCGGGCGGCAGATGTGCCTGATGGTGGGCGGCAGATGTGCCTGATGTTGGCGGGCAGATGTGCCTGATGATTTGCGGGCAGATGTGCCTGATTGGCGGGCAGATGTGCCTGATGATGGTGGGCGGCTGATGTGCCAGCTGTTGACGGGCTGATGTGCCAGCTGTTGACGGGCTGATGTGCCTGATCATGGCCAGATGGCGGGAGGCAGATGTGCCTGATGGCGAGCGGCAGATGTGCCTGATGTTGGCGGGCAGATGTGCCTGATCGTGGGCAGATAGCGGGTGGCAGATGTGCCTGATGGCGGGCGGCAGATGTGCCTGATGGTGGGCGGCAGATGTGCCTGATGATTGGCGGGCAGATGTGCCTGATGATGGTGGGAGGCTGATGTGCCAGCTGTTGACGGGCTGATGTGCCAGCTGTTGACGGGCTGATGTGCCAGCTGTTGACGGGCTGATGTGCCTGATCATGGCCTGATGGCGGGCGGCAGATGTGCCTGATGGCGGGCGGCAGATGTGCCTGATGGCGGGCGGCAGATGTGCCAGATGTTGACGTATGAGATTCCCCCCCAAATCCATACCAGACTCTTATGCGAGCATGCAGCCTGGCAGATCAGGAAAGGGGGAACCGTACCACGCCACATGCCCTCAACATAGGGGGTTCTGCCCCCCCACCCCAAAGCACCTTGTCCCCATGTTGATAGGGACAAGGGTCTATTCCCCAGAACCCTGGGCTGTGGTTGTGGGGGTCTGCGGGCAGGGGGATTATTGGAAACTCAAAGCCCCCTTTAAAGAAAGGGTGCCCCTAGGTCTTGCCCCCCCCCCATGAGAATGAGTATAGGGTACTGACAGGAACCGTGAAACAGACGGAGACAGAAAATGCAGTAAAAAAAACACACCTTTTAATAAAGTGGTAAAAATAGCACAAATAGTAAATGTAGTCAAAACATAGCCAGGGTTTGGTAGCCAAGTTGGATAGACAGAACAAGCCAGGAAATCGGGAAGCCAGAGATCAGCATAGTCAGAGGCAGCAGGCAGGATTAGGAACCAGAAGGGATGTAAGCCAGGCAAGTCTTCAACAGGAACACAGCACAAAGTCTCTAGATATGTTGACCAAGACAAAGGCGCTAAATAAATGAGCCAGGCTGTTTAAATAGCCAGAAGGGGCTTTCTGTGGGCTGGACTGAAGAGCAGGAAATGAACACCAGGTGAGCAACTGTGGAACGTTGAGTGCTGACAATTAACCGACAACTGAGCAACCTTAGCACTGAGAAGGGAGAGCTAAGCCTGGCCCTGAGAGTGCCCCCCTCCTCAACTAATGCTCCCCTCAGAGGACCACCAGGTTTGAGGGGAAAATGCCAATGGAAAACACAGAGGAGAACAGGAGCATGTACGTCTGAGGGTGAAACCCAAGAGGGTTCCTCTGGACCGTACCCCTTCCAATGAACCAGGTACTGTATGCGCCTACGGGAGTCAATGATTGATTTCATATTCCTCATGGTTCTCAACCTGCATTGGGCGAGGATGTGGTACCGAGGTGGTGAAGCGGTTGCACACTAAAGGTTTTAATAAGGAGACATGAAAAACATTCGAAATACGCATGTTAGAAGGTCTAATGCATAAGCCACTGTGTTGATCCTACGAAAAGGCCCAATAAACCATGGTGCCAGTTTCAGTGAGGGAACACAGAGTCGAAGGTTACGAGATGACAGCCAGGCCCTGTCCCCAACCTGGCAGGAAGGCGCAGGCAGGCATTGGCGGTTGACATGGAGTCTGTACCTCTCACTGGCACATCGCAAGGACTCTTGGACCTGCACCTAAGTGGAATAAAGACCACAGAGATGCTCCTCTAACACAGGAATTATTTGAGTTACAAATGAGTCAGGCAACGTGGATGGTTGGAAACCATGATTCACCATAAATGGAAACAATCGGGAAGCGGTATTGAGGGCCCTATTGTGGGCAAACTATAACAGAGTTGAAACTTCTCCAAGGCTTGGTTGGCTTGTTCTGCGGCCCCATTGGACTGCAGGTGATATGCAGAGGAGAAAGAAAGCTGAATTCTTAACTGTGCATAAAAGGCTTGCCCAAACCTGGAGACAAACTGGCTATCCCTATCGGAGATGATAACCTTTGATAGCCCATGTAACCAAAAGATCTTCCAAACAAGAATGCATGCCAGTTCTTTGGATGTAGGCGACTTCTTTAGTGGTATACAATGTGACATTTTCGAGGACCACCATGAGAATAACTGTGTTGCCCTGGGAGTTGGGTAACTCCACAATAGACAGGAGGGTCCAAGGCCTCTATCCATTGGGTATGGGGTGTAGGAGGCCCACTGTAAGGTGTCACAGGAACAGGCACCGACTCAACCTTGAAAGCGGAGGAAAACTGACGCGACAATGCGCCGGCCCTTACATTCTTAGTACCGGGTAAGCATGAGACTATGTAATTTGAAGCTTGACAGAAAAAGAGCCCATCGTGCTCTTCTGGGAGATGAGCATTTTACCTCTGACAAGAATGTGAGATTCTTGTGGTCAGTCAAAATGAGGACGGCACAGATGCCTCCATTCTTTAAGCACTAAAATGCACAGGAGGCTTCTGCAAGCGCTCCTTAAAGGAATGTTTCTCTCTGAGTCTGGAGTCGATGAGAATGGCAAACATGATCAACTTCTCCAGATCCATAGGTATGTCTTGGGCTGCTATCTCATCTTTGATGTTATCTGAGAGACAATAAGAAAAAGCAGCCACGAGGGCCTCATTGTTCCAAGCGACCTCTTCTGCCAGAGTACGGAATTCAATGGCGTAATCGGCAATAGTTCTTGTACGTTGATGGACATGAGGCTCTTGGCAGCAGAAGTGGAGAGTGCGGGAACGTCAAATACCCTTTTAAAGGAAACCACAAACTCAGGGTAACTCAGGACAATGGGTTTTTGCATCTCCCATAGAGGGTTTGCCTAGGCCAAGGCTCTATCAGAAAGCAAAGAAATAATGAAGCCTACTTTGCTTCTGTCTGTGGGGAACGCCTGGGGCAGCATCTCAAAGTATATCCCAACCTGGTTGAGAAAACCTCTGCATTGAACTGCCTCCAAATCGCTGGGGAAGCGGAGCGGAACCAGACATACCTCTTACAGAGGTGATATTCGAGGCAGGTGCCTGCACAGAGACTGGAGCAGCAGCAGGGACGGCCTGCAACACAGGTTGTATCGAAACAGCCACAGTGGGAGGATCCAGGTGAGCAGTGCGAATCAGGAGCATCTGTAACGCTATGGCATACTGATCCATGTGGTGATCCTGCACATTTAACCTGGAAAAAATATTACAACAAGGTGGATTGCCTGCACCTTCGGAATTCATGGCGTTCCCCTACTGACAGGAACCATGAAACGGACGGAGACCGAAAATGCAGTAAAAAAAAAATCACACCTTTTAACCACTTAAGGACCGGCCTCGTTTTGGATTTTAGGTGTTTACATGTTTAAAACAGTTTTTTTTGCTAGAAAATTACTTAGAACCCCCAAACATTATATATAGTTTTTTTCTAACACCCTTGAGAATAAAATGGCAGTCAATGCAATACTTTTTTTTTGCACCGTATTTGCGCAGCGGTCTTATAAGCGCACTTTTTTTGGAAAAAAATCACTTTTTTGAATAAAAAAATAAGACAACAGTAAAGTTAGCCTAATTTTTTTTTTATATTGTGAAATATAATGTTACGCCAAGTAAATTGATACCCAACATGTCACGCTTCAAAATTGCGCCCGCTCGTGGAGTGGTGTCAAACTTTTACCCTCAAAATTCTCTATAGGCGACGTTTAAAAAATTCTACAGGTTGCATGTTTTGCATTACAGAGGAGGGCTAAAATTATTGCTCTCGCTCTACCGGTCGCGGCGATACCTCACGTGTGGTTTGACCACCATTTTCATATGCGGGCGCTACTCACGTATGCGTTTGCTTCTGCGCGCGAGCTCGTTGGGACGGGGGGTGTTTAAAATTTTTTTTTTAATTCTTATTATTTATTTTGCATGATTTTATTTATTTTTACACAGTTTAAAAAAAAAAAAATTGTCACTTTTATTCCTATTACAAGGAATGTAAACATCCCTTGTAATAGAAAAAAGCATGACAGGACCTCTTAAATATGAGATCTGGGGTCAAAAAGACCTCAAATCTCATATTTACACTACAATGCAATAAAGAAAAAAAATTTTAAAAAGTCATTTAAAAAAAATGACTTTGAAAAAATTGTGCCTTTTAAGACGTATGGGTGGAAGTGACGTTTTGACGTCGCTTCTGCCCAGCAGTATCATGGAGACGAGTGGGCGCCATCTTAGCCTCACTCGTCTCCAGGCACAGCACAGAGAAGGACGCGATCGCCTCCGCCGCTACCGATGGTTCCGGTAAGCGGAGAAGGGCACTGGATCACAGCGGGAGGGGGGGCCCTCTCCCGCCACCGATAAAAGTGATCTTGTGAATCCGCCGCAGAGACCACTTTTATCTTAAAGCCGACCGCGGCACGAAAACGGGGATACCAGGGTTATGGCAGCTAGCTGCTGCCATAACAACGATATCTGCCGCCAAAGTTTGGACATACATCAGCGTGCGGCGGTCGGCAAGTGGTTAATACAGTAGTAAAAATAGTACAAATAGTAAACGTAGTCAAAACATAGCCAGAGTTTGGTAGCCAAATTGGATAGTCAGAACATGCCAGGAAATCAGGAAGCTAGAGATCAGTGTAGTCGGAGGCAGCAGACAGGATCAGGAACCAGAAGGGAGGTCAACAGGAACACAGCAGAGGGTCTCTAGAAATGTTGACCAAGGCAAAGGTGCTGAATGAATGAGCCAGGCAGGTTAAATAGCCAGAAGGAGCTGGCTGTGGGCTTGACTGAAGAGCAGGAAATGAACACCAGGTGAGCCACTGTGGAATGATGAGTGCTGGAAATTAACCGACAGCTGAGAACTGAGAAGGGAGAGCTGAGCCCTGCCCTGACTGGTACCCCTACCCATTCACCCAAAAAACAAACAAAAAAAACTCTAGTATAATGAAAACATGAGTCAGTTTTTGACAAGTCCTTTATCAAAAATGAATAATGTGCCCGTGATAGCTCCAACATCAAACACAATGTCTTACACAGCCGCCGCTGAACCTCTAAAAAAAAAAGAAAAAACGCTCCTCCTCCAATGCTGGCTCCCGCCATTCTGTCAGCTCCGGTGTCTGACAGTTCTTGTGTAACTTTGGGACATGGCCATCTGGTGACATCACCCAGAGACCTCGCCCCCTGGTGACATCACATACCCATCATGCCTGGGGCAGTGATGTCACAAGGGGTGATGTCTCCGGTTGATGTCACCTGATGGCCACACCCCATAGTTATATATAAACTGTCAGACACCAGAGCTGACAGAATGACAGGAGCCAGCGTTGGAGGAGGAGTGTCTTTTTTATTGTCAAAAACTGACTCTACACCGAGTTCCACTATTACACTACACTGTTTTTTTTTTTTTGTTTTTTTTTGGGTGAATGTGTAGGGGTACCTCATGCTCATTCACATGGGAGGAGGGGCGAGAGCTGGGGGCCCACTTTCTTAAAGGGGGCTTCCAGTTTCTGATAAGCCCCCTTGTCCGCAGACCCCTACAGCCTAGGACCTGCCAGGCTGCATGCTCGGATAAGGGTCTGGTATGGATTTTGGGGGGAGCCCCACGCCATCGTTTGAAAATGATTTGGCCTGGGGTTTCCCCTCAATTCATACCGGACCCAAATGACACGTATGTATTATTCTCAATACATTTTGCATTGCTAACATTGCCTCTGAGCACACGTTGTATGTCACAAGTCGGATCAGTTAAGATGCTGATCCGACTTGGATGCGACTTCAATTAAATTCAGTGGGCTGAAATCAGACCCAAGTCGGACCAATGTAGTGCAGGAACCTTTTCAAAAGTTGGACCGACACATGTCATACCAGTTAGGACAGCTCTCATAGGGAAACACTGATTTTTACATGTCATGCGACTTGTGCTCTCAAAGTCAGAGCGATTGTCGCACCAATGTGAACCGGGTCTCAGAAGCTGATTGGCTACCATGCACAGCTGCACCAGGTTTTGCACGCTCCAGTTTTAGAATATTAACTCCATTATGTGTGTGACTCACCTTGCTCCTCTACACAATAGCACAGAGACCTTTAAATCAGGACTAAAGTATTTATTTATTTTTCTGCACGTCACTTGGCCCGGCTATCTCACTACAGGTAATCTCCTGCACACTTTTCACCTCTCCACTGACACCTGCAGTGGCCTCCCGGATCTGCACACCCACTCTTCGGTTTATACATCTCTCCCTTTGTGATGGGTCTTTTCCACCTTCCCCACTTTTGACACCAGTTGGCTTCACTCCCTGTCTCCTCTTCCACATCCACCCCTTACCTTCACTCCATTCACTCACAATCCCAATTCTCTCCTTTTCATCCCCAGCAGTTATTCCCGGGGCTCGTCACCTGCCCCCATTTGGTGGCCCCAGTAGGCGCTCCGGCCACTTTGCCGGTTGGGGCCGATGGTCTTTTTGGAGCGCGCTCTCTGCCTCAACCCCGGGTAAGATTCAGTGTGCCCGGACCAACACTGCATCACAATGTATGGGCTATCATTCACCCATGCATTTCTTGTGAGTATATCAATATAAACTTGTATGTGTATACGCCAATTTTCCTCATACTTTCACTGATACATAGTTATTGTTATTTTTTTCAACGCAGCTACACTGCATCAGACTCCTGACGATTGGTTGTAAGCCAAGAAACGCGTTGAGTTAACATCAATTGATGCATACTTTTATTCACTGTATTATGTGATATATCATTTTACTACGTTTTGTACATATATAACCATCATTTGAACCATGTCTGTAAACCTACTCATGTCCACATGCCCCATTGTGGCCCAAATGTATCTCTTTTATCATGTATCTGATTTATTGATTTTTTTTTGTAATAAATCATGCATTATCTTCTTGCAATATATTTTGTCGGTATCATCACTAGATACAGGATTGTCTTTAGTCATCCTACTATACTAGTTTTGTGATGTGGATACACTCACCGACATGCCTCACACAAAGTCCCGCTTTCATTCTCCATTGCTTCGTAATTTATGGGATGGAGGCATGTCGGTGCCTGCACACAACACAAGTGGACAGGTCACAACCCCATTTTTGATATTTGAATACCAGGGTGGCAGACACCTGTTCCCTGTGACCTGATAATCCACCTATCTAGCTCATACTCTTCAACCCCATCCACCCCACTATGCCTTACTTACCCATCCCCCTTTTTTCTTCCATTCCTCTTATGTTCCTATACTCATTCCCTATCCCTTGTCTGTTTTGCTGTCTCCCTTTTCTCCTTGGTATCATTCATGTTATAGAGACCTACGGTCCGCCTCTCGCTTACTGACTCATTTCAGTGCAAGAGTTACCCCAACACAGCTATTTGATACCGTTAGCATATTTTACTTGTTTCTATTTTTGCCATTTCCCCCTTTTAGCTATAATAATACTGATTCAATTCAGGGCTAAAAATTTGTGTCGTTTTGTTCCCCCCTTTAGTCAGGCAAACACTGATTTAATTCAGGGCTAAAGTTGTCTCTTTTTTTCGTCCTGTGGTTTTGTTCTTTGTTCCTTGCTTTTTTCGTTTTTATCTTTTGATTTTATTTGTTTTCTCTTTAGTCAGGCAAGATAAACTGATTCAATTCAGGGCTAAAGCTGATCTATAATTTTTTTTTACATTCATTCTTTTACCTACCCATCGTTTTTCCCATCCTCTACTCTTTCATTCCCTGTTATCCCCGTAGTTATACTATATATCCAAGTCCCTAAGTAATGCATCCACACTCTCTTGCTTAATGATTTCATTCATTGCAAGATTCTGTGGCTACCATAATACATTCTTTGCCATTCTCTGTTTCCAATCCGGGCAGAGACTAAAAGCCTTCATATGGCCTGTTTATTCTATGAACTCTGCCTCTTCCCAGGCTTTCTATCTCATTTTATCATTTTTTTGTTTATATTTCCCTTAAACTCAATTTTTCCTGACCCTTCACATATCTGTTTTATACTTTCAGGATGCAGTGGTTGCAGGGACCCATCTGCTCTCTTCCCGGGGTTGCGATGCGCCCAGTCCGCGACCCGCCGCCCGCCCTACTGCTGACGGGGGCGGGCCCTGGCCTCGACGCATCGGCGTCATCTCTCCTACGCCCCGCCTCTGACGCCTTTGGCTGCTATAGGCGGAGCTCACAGGAGATTTACCATCCAGGACCTTGGCGCTGCGGGGTTGGGGATCGGCCGTTTGATGCCTCTGGCCGCCCGCCGCGTCATTATGTCCGTCAATGACGTTGGCGTGAGCGTGCCCCTAACCCTCGGCTATATAACGGCCGTCACTGACCGAGCGCCTCGAGTGTTCACCATGTCCATCTGGGGCACGTCACTTGGCCCGGCTATCTCACTACAGGTAATCTCCTGCACACTTTTCACCTCTCCACTGACACCTGCAGTGGCCTCCCGGATCTGCACACCCACTCTTCGGTTTATACATCTCTCCCTTTGTGATGGGTCTTTTCCACCTTCCCCACTTTTGACACCAGTTGGCTTCACTCCCTGTCTCCTCTTCCACATCCACCCCTTACCTTCACTCCATTCACTCACAATCCCAATTCTCTCCTTTTCATCCCCAGCAGTTATTCCCGGGGCTCGTCACCTGCCCCCATTTGGTGGCCCCAGTAGGCGCTCCGGCCACTTTGCCGGTTGGGGCCGATGGTCTTTTTGGAGCGCGCTCTCTGCCTCAACCCCGGGTAAGATTCAGTGTGCCCGGACCAACACTGCATCACAATGTATGGGCTATCATTCACCCATGCATTTCTTGTGAGTATATCAATATAAACTTGTATGTGTATACGCCAATTTTCCTCATACTTTCACTGATACATAGTTATTGTTATTTTTTTCAACGCAGCTACACTGCATCAGACTCCTGACGATTGGTTGTAAGCCAAGAAACGCGTTGAGTTAACATCAATTGATGCATACTTTTATTCACTGTATTATGTGATATATCATTTTACTACGTTTTGTACATATATAACCATCATTTGAACCATGTCTGTAAACCTACTCATGTCCACATGCCCCATTGTGGCCCAAATGTATCTCTTTTATCATGTATCTGATTTATTGATTTTTTTTTGTAATAAATCATGCATTATCTTCTTGCAATATATTTTGTCGGTATCATCACTAGATACAGGATTGTCTTTAGTCATCCTACTATACTAGTTTTGTGATGTGGATACACTCACCGACATGCCTCACACAAAGTCCCGCTTTCATTCTCCATTGCTTCGTAATTTATGGGATGGAGGCATGTCGGTGCCTGCACACAACACAAGTGGACAGGTCACAACCCCATTTTTGATATTTTCTGCAAAGATGTTGATATTGTAAGCTAAAGCCGAACTACTTACCTTCAGTCTTGCACAGTTGTGCCGCTGCCTGTCTCATGCTGAGATTGTTTCCTCTTGTTTCACTGTGAACTCCCTACAGTGTACATTAGAAGCTAAAGAAAGTCACATAGAGCCCACCTAATTTCCTGTCTTGAGAACATCCAGTATCCTCTATTGCTTCACTCCCCAGCCTGACTGTCCCTTTTAATTAACTTATTTTAGTTCTTTCAATCATGGAGGTACAGAATCACGTGAGCATTACCTAGGTAGGTCTGCATGCAAATACTGTCAGCCTAGGAAAGCCCACTTCCGCAAACTGACATTGAAGCCACAAGGCATTTTTTAAAAGTCTTTGTGTATGTCGTTACAATACAAGACTGACATTTATACCATCAAAGTCAGATACTCCTATCAGTATCATGTTGGAAGTCCTAATTGGAAACATAAACATTAGAACAGAACGGCAAATGTCCTTTTTAGTAATACACAGTTTTCCAAAGACTTATGAGAGGACAAATGGGGGGATAAGGGGGAAGATGGCCATAAACAACTCTATGGTCAGGCCGATATCCAGAATTACTTTGTAAGTGGAAGAGATTAAATAGTCATTAATTGTATACATGTTGTGGGGTATATAAGTTGTCATTTAAACTGGAGCTTTTACTATAAACCAAGCATAGGTGAAGGAAAGAATGGTAGAAGTCAGATTGAGTGATGGAGGGGAAAGAAAAAGGACTGGGGTGTCAGTAAAGTAATATTGACAGGAGGCAAAGGGGGTTGCTACTCTCCCTGGGAAGTGGGTAAGGGTTAAAAAAAAAAAAAAGAGGGAAGGGTAAGGTTGTGACATGGGCAAAAAAAAAGGGGGCTGAGGGTAGCCAGTTTAGGGGTAGAGAATTGGTAAAGAGGTGTGATTTTGAGACATGATGCCTAAATATGCATCTGTAGTGGTGAAATAGTGTCAGGGTCTCCATGTCCATCCTAAGTTTTCCTCCGAGTTGTGCAGTGTGGAAGGGAGATCTTCCATAGTCATGATGTCATCTACCTTATCAAACCAAACAGATTTAGAGGGAGGTTGGACCTGCTTCTACATTAGTGGAATACAGGCTTTTGAGGCATTTATTCCCTCAAGGCATTTTAATATTTACATGACTCCTCCCAGGAGCCAGCCTATTGCTTGCATCAAGCCTGAACGCTCTTGAGAGGAGTACTGAGCCCCTCCCACCAGCCATGATCTACATTTGTTACATAGAGAAGCACATTGAGTTGGGTGATGAACTAAAAAGGTTTTTAATAATAATTGAAAGGTTTTATGTAAAAATTGAATTTGCTTTTGATGGACAGGAAGGAGGACAAACTAGGGAAGGCAAACCATAAGAAGATTAAATGGTAGTGACTTCTGTACTATTATATATCTGTTCCATGGCAAAAAAAAAAAAAAAAAAGTAGTTCATAAAGAACTTCCTGCGAGGGAAAGATTACCTGAAATGCTGAGATATTTGATTTCTCTTTAATTCCATTACATAATCTCCCAGAGAGTAGCCATGACTCATGACTAATTATTCTGTTTGTCAGGTTTGCTGGGGGTGGGGGGAGGTTGATTTGCATATTATAAAGTTAACCAGTTGGAGCCTGCCATTGCTGACCACCTGAAAATACCAGTTGCCAGTGTTTATGCTGATCTACTGAGTTCAAAACACAAGCTACTGACCTTGAACAAGTATTTAGATCAGGAGTGTCAGAGATCAGTTAACAATCCTTCTCTACATTCTTTTCCCATGTGAGTAACTCAGAAGGTATTACTATAATGGAGTCCATATGACATCCAGACAACTACTATTGACAGCTGTCTTTCTGTGCTGGCAGGTTCCCTTTAACTTACAGCCTTGTGGTGTTTTATGGTATCACAGTATACATTTGCTCCTTTTAATTGCCCAGAACAATCAATTGCTGTGTAATGGAAGGTGACTAGAGAAGGTTGGTTGGGTTCTGCTAAGTGAACAAGCCACCTAATGTTGTGAGGCGTATTCCACAATAAAGGAGGAGTTTCAAATGGATTTGATTTGTCTTTGTGTGTAATGACTAGGTAAGGATGTAAGCAGTAATGAGGAGGATGTTGCAGAAACTTAAACAATAGCTTCACTTGGAATGTAATTTGCGAAGAGCGGTTTGTTTTTTTCAGGATGCATTATCAGTGTATCTTTTTCTCTTATAAGGTCTGTTATATTGAAGGGCATCGAGTAATCAGCTTGGCGAATGAGATGTTTGGGTACAATGGCTGGTCGCACTCCATTACTCAGCAGAATGTGGGTGAGTTTCAATGACGGAAAACAAAAAATAGACATTCTTTCAGTTTTAAGAAATATATTCTGGTTATAATTCCAGGAACTATTTCTATAGTGTGTAAGCTTTTGTCAAACTCTGGATAAATCCCAATGTAACAACAGAACTTTCATTTGAATTTGCTGGACTTTGAGACACCCACCTTATCGGCAGGTTGCTTTGCCTGAAGCGGATCTGGCCTTTCAGTTGACACCTATGAGTGGTCTTGTTGGGTGCTAACTGCTTAAATCTTATTCTACAGTACCAGACACAGGCTGAGTATAACCCTAACCCACTCAGAGTCCTCAGTTTTTTGCTAGTGTCCTAAGGTGATGGACCATTTCTCTCCTACAGAGAAATCACTTAGCTTAACCACTTGAGCCCCGGACCATTATGCTGCCTAAGGACCAGAGGTCTTTTTCCAATTTGGCACTGCGTCGCTTTAACTGCTAATTGCGCGGTTATGCAATGCTGTACCCAAACGAAATTTGCGTCCTTTTCTTCCCACAAATAGAGCTTTCTTTTGATGGTATTTGATCACTTCTGCAGTTTTTATTTTTTGCGCTATAAACGGAAAAAGACCGAAAATTTTGAAAAAAAATGATATTTTCTACTTTTTGTTATAAAAAAAATCCAATAAACTCAATTTTAGTCATACATTTAGGCCAAAATGTATTCGGCCACATGTCTTTGGTAAAAAAAATGTCAATAAGCGTATATTTATTGGTTTGCGCAAAAGTTATAGCGTCTACAAACTAGGGTACATTTTCTGGAATTTACACAGCTTTTAGTTTATGACTGCCTATGTCATTTCTTGAGGTGCTAAAATGGCAGGGCAGTACAAAACCCCCCCAAATGACCCCATTTTGGAAAGTAGACACCACAAGGAAATTGCTGATAGGCATGTTGAACCCATTGAATATTTATTTTTTTTGTCCCAAGTGATTGAATAATGACAAAAAAAAAAAAAAAAAAAAAAATATTTACAAAAAGTTGTCACTAAATGATATATTGCTCACACAGGCCATGGGCCTATGTGGAATTGCACCCCAAAATATATTCAGCTACTTCTCCTGAGTACGGGGATACCACATGTGTGGGACTTTTTGGGAGCCTAGCCGCGTATGGGACCCCGAAAACCAATCACCGCCTTCAGGATTTCTAAGGGTGTAACTTTTTGATTTCACTCTTCACTGCCTATCACAGTTTCGGAGGCCATGGAATGCCCAGGTGGCACAACCCCCCCCCAAATGACCCCATTTTGGAAAGTAGACACCCCAAGCTATTTGCTGAGAGGCATATTGAGTCCATGGAATATTTTATATTTTGACACAAGTTGCGGGAAAGTGACACTTTTTTTTTTTTTTTTTTTGCACAAAGTTGTCACTAAATGATATATTGCTCACACAGGCCATGGGCCTATGTGGAATTGCACCCCAAAATACATTTAGCTGCTTCTCCTGAGTATGGGGATACCACATGTGTGGGACTTTTTGGGAGCCTAGCCGCGTACGGGGCCCCGAAAACCAATCACCGCCTTCAGCGTTTTTAAGGGCGTGAATTTTTGATTTTACTCTTCACTGCCTAACACCGTTTCGGAGGCCATGGAATGCCCAGGTGGCACAAACCCCCCCCAAATGACCCCATTTTGGAAAGTAGACACCCCAAGCTATTTGCTGAGAGGCATGGTGAGTATTTTGCAGCTCTCATTTGTTTTTGAAAATGAAGAAAGACAAGAAAAAACTTTTTTTTTTTTTCTTTTTTCAAATTTCAAAACTTTGTGACAAAAAGTGAGGTCTGCAAAATACTCACTATACCTCTCAGCAAATAGCTTGGGGTGTCTACTTTCCAAAATGGGGTCATTTGGGGGGGTTTTGTGCCACCTGGGCATTCCATGGCCTCCGAAACTGTGATAGGCAGTGAAGAGTGAAATCAAAAATTCACGCCCCTTAGAAAGCCTGAAGGCGGTGCTTGGTTTTCGGGGTCCCGTACACGGCTAGGCTCCCAAAAAGTCTCACACATGTGGTATCCCCGTACTCAGGAGAAGCAGCAGAATGTATTTTGGGGTGTAATTTCACATATTCCCATGGCATGTTTGAGCAATATATCATTTAGTGACAACTTTGTGCAAAAAAAAAAAAAAAAAAAAAAAAATTTGTCTCTTTCCCGCAACTTGTGTCGCAATATAAAATATTCCATGGACTCGACATGCCTCTCAGCAAATAGCTTGGGGTGTCTACTTTCCAAAATGGGGTCATTTGGGGGGGTTTTGAACTGTCCTGGCATTTTATGCACAACATTTAGAAGCTTATGTCACACATCACCCACTCTTCTAACCACTTGAAGACAAAGCCCTTTCTGACACTTATTTTTTACATGAAAAAGTTTTTTTTTTTTTGCAAGAAAATTACTTTGAACCCCCAAACATTATATATTTTTTTAAAGCAAATGCCCTACAGATTAAAATGGTGGGTGTTTCATTTTTTTTTTTCACACAGTATTTGCGCAGCGATTTTTCAAACGCATTTTTTGGGGAAAAAACACACTTTTTTAAATTTTAATGCACTAAAACACACTATATTGCCCAAATGTTTGATGAAATAAAAAAGATGATCTTAGACCGAGTACATGGATACCAAACATGACATGCTTTACAATTGCGCACAAACGTGCAGTGGCAACAAAATAAATACATTTTTAAAAGCCTTTAAAAGCCTTTACAGGTTACCACTTTAGATCTACAGAGGAGGTCTACTGCAAAAATTACTGCCCTCGATCTGACCTTCGCGGCGATACCTCACATGCATGGTGCAATTGCTGTTTACGTTTGACGACAGACCGCCGCTTGCGTTCGCCTTAGCGCAAGAGCAGGGGGCGACAGGGGTGCTTTTTTTTTTTTTTTTTTTTTTCTTTATTATTTTTTTGCTTTTTTATCTTATTTTTAAACTGTTCCTTTCATTTTTTTTTTTTTTAAATCATTTTTATTGTTATCTCGGGGAATGTAAATATCCCCTATGATAGCAATAGGTAGTGACAGGTACTCTTTTTTGAAAAAATTGGGGTCTATTAGACCCTAGATCTCTCCTCTGCCCTCAAAGCATCTGACCACACCAAGATCGGTGTGATAAAATGCTTCCCCAATTTCCCAATGGCGCTATTTACATCCGGCGAAATCTAAGTCATAAAATGCTCGTAGCTTCCGGTTTCTTAGGCCATAGAGATGTTTGGAGCCACTCTTGTCTCTGATCAGCTCTATGGTCAGCTGGCTGAATCACCGGCTGCATTCTCAGGTTCCGTGTTGAGACAGGAGAGCCAGAGAAAAACACGGAAGACGGTGGGGGGGGGGGGCATTCCCTCCCACGGCTTGTAAAGGCAGTCTAGAGGCTAATTAGCCGCTAGGATTGCTTTTACATGAAAGCCGACCGCTGGCTGAAAAGAATGATACCAAGATGATACCTAAACCTGCAGGCATCATTCTGGTATAACCACTCAAAGTT
Source organism: Aquarana catesbeiana (assembly GCF_042186555.1). Lineage (NCBI taxonomy): Eukaryota > Metazoa > Chordata > Amphibia > Anura > Ranidae > Aquarana > Aquarana catesbeiana. The sequence goes on from NC_133326.1 coordinate 550,513,182, forward strand.
GTGAATGGCGTACCTGAAGACAAAAAAATGGTTAACAATAAAGCACAGTAAACAATAAAGTATAAATAATTACATACCTGAAAAACAAACATGATAAAACATAATAACAATAACAATAACAATAACAACACTGCAGAATAGAATACAGTAAAAAAAGAGCAGAACAATAGAGAGAGAGAATAGAGAGAGAGAACAATAAAACGACAACTATTTTTTTTTATTTTATATATATTTTTTTTTTTTTTTACACTTTTTTTGTAACTAACTTTTATAACTGTAACCGGTTCCAGGTTCGGGTCTCTCAAAATGCGATGGCATCTTGGGAGACCCTGTGAAAGTGTGCCTAGTCTGTGCAATGCTGTACCCTACGCTAATACTCAACTAGTGTATGGTAGCGTTCAAAACATTCACCAATGCAAAGACCAGGATTGTCAGGACAGAAGGGACAATAATAGCGGGTGTCACGTCTATATCCGCGTTTGCTGCAGACACAACATCTTTTTGGGGGGGGTTCGTTGGGTAGGGGTACTCGGGAGCACATAAAAATGCCTCTCATGCAGCCGACTGCATTTCGTTGGGGGATGTGAATGGGGGAAGTACGGGCGCTGCAGAAGTGGTGGGTTCCCAATTAGGATTGGCGAATGCAGCAGGAAGGGCACTATGGGCACGACGGGCCTGTGTTTGTCTTTTTGGTGGCAGCGGGACACTACTTGTGCTTGTCACCTCACCAGCTTGAACTGCACTTATGGGACTCGCCACGTCACCAAGTGTTACTGCAGTGCTGGTTTGACTACGACCGGGGTGTACTAGGCCGCTGGTGCTTGCCAGTTCAATAAAAAGCTTCCAAAAAAACTGTTAGCGATCGCAGGGATCAGGCCTGACTCTGCGAACGCTGCAGTAATGCGTTTAGTGTTTTGTAAGTGACAGTGATCGATCGATACTGCACTTGGGTGGGCTGGACTGGGCCGGGCGGAGGGGCAAAACGCAGGTGCTAGCAGGTATCTGGGTTGATCCCGCTAACACTGCGTTTTTGGGAACCCTAAACTGCTGGGGACGCTAGTATAGATCTGATCTGATCGGATCAGATATTGATCCGTTCAGATACTATACCACTAAAGGAGGCGTATGCTGCGTGCGTGGGTGTTAGCGGTACTGGCGCTAACCTGACGCTGCCTGGGGCCGGTGCTTGCTAGTTCACCAAAATGCTACCAAAAAAACTGTTAGCGATCGCAGGGATCAGGCCTGACTCTGCGAACGCTGCAGTTATGCGTTTAGTGCCTTGTAAGTGTCAGTGATCGATCGATACTGCACTTGGGTGGGCTGGGCTGGGCCGGGCGGAGGGGCACAACGCAGGTGCTAGCAGGTATCTGGGCTGATCCCGCTAACACTGCGTTTTTGGGAACCCTAAACTGCTGGGGACGCTAGTATAGATCTGATCGGATCAGATATTGATCCGATCAGATACTATACCACTAAGGGAGGTGTACGGTGCGTGCGTGGGTGTTAGCGGTACTGGCGCTAACCTGACGCTGCCTGGTGCTTGCTTGCCAGTTCACCAAAATGCTACCAAAAAAACTGTTAGCGATCGCAGGGATCAGGCCTGACTCTGCGAACGCTGCAGTTATGCGTTTAGTGTTTTGTAAGTGACAGTGATCGATCGATACTGCACTTGGGTGGACTGGGCGGAGGGGCAAAACGCAGGTGCTAGCGGGTATCTGGGCTGATCCCGCTAACACTGTGTTTTTGGGAACCCTAAACTGCTGGGGACGCTAGTATAGATCTGATCAGATCAGATATTGATCCGATCAGATACTATACCACTAAGGGAGGCGCATGCTGCGTGCGTGGGTGTTAGCGGTACTGGCGCTAATCTGACGCTGCCTGGGGCGACGCATATCACCGCCGGGCGATCAGGGGGCTAAACCTTTATTAGGTAATAAACGGCGGGTGCCCTGACACTATAAAAAATAAACGAACTAACCTGCGTCACCCGTAACGGTTATACGGTGATCAGTGGTGAAAGGGTTAACTAGGGGGCAATCAAGGGGTTAAAACATTTATTAGGTAGTATATGGGGGTCCCTGTCACTATAAAACGCTGACGGCGAACCTAAATATTTACCTCACTAACTAGCGTCACCAGCGACACTAATACAGCGATCAGAAAAATGATCGCTTAGCAACACTGGTGACAGGGGGTGATCAAGGGGTTAAAACTTTATTAGGGGGGGTTAGGGGGGTACCCTAGACCTAAAGGGGGGTAATATTCACTGTCCCAACACTGTAACTGTCACAAACTGACACTATGCAGTAATCAGAAAAAAAAAAAAAAAAAAAAAAAAAAAACCTGCTGGTGTCAGTTTGTGACAGGGGGGGGGGGTGATTGGGGGGGGATCGGGGGGCGATCGGGGGGGGGATCGGGGTGTTTTGTATGCCTGGCATGTTCTACTGTGTGTGTAGTGTGTTGTGCACTCACATTGATGTCTTCTCCCCTCGGCGCTGGAACGGAAAATACCGAGCCGAGGGGAGATGACATCATTTCCTTTGCTGCTGTTTAGCATACAGCAGCAAAGGAGTGTTCCCATTGGCCGGCGGCGATCGCGAGGGGGGGGCCACGAACGGATGGCCTCCCCCTCATCTCGGATCGCCGGGGAACAGAACGGGACCGCTTCGGGCACCGGGGGGGGGTCCGATCGGACCCCCCACCCGCGAGAGGCAAATCACGTACATGTACGTGATTTTGCCTGCCCGTGCCGCCTTGCCGACGTAAATCGGCGTTAGGCGGTCCTTAAGTGGTTAAAAGTGTAACAAAAGGAAAACTTTTTTTTCTAACTTCATTTTGGAAGAGGGGTTGTAACCCTTCACTTCCTGTCCTATAACCAAAACGGGAAGTGAGAGGAAATCCCTCCAAAATTAGGGAATTCCTGCGAGTTACCAGGATCACCAGAACTAGCATTCCCATTGGAAGATTTCCCCTCTAGTAGTGTTCTGATTTCAACCCAAAATTTGGGATTTTCTTTTACTTTCATTTTCGATGACAATGGTAAACAGGACAAATAGAGATAGTAAATCTCCCTAAGGAGGGCTCAGACACTGTTAAGGACTGGCAGGTGTTCTAATCCCTCTCCACTCTATCCAAAACTAAAACAAAAGTTTTGTTACATTTTAAATATTTTTTTTTTTTAATTCTTTGATTAACGAATTTGACTCTTGAATGGGCTTCACTGTCTACTAATACAACTGTAGTAGCAGTGCATCCAGATTGGTGCAACCTTGATAAAACCTTGGAAACTGTACCTGGACCCCATGCTGTAGGCATAGTCTGTAATGTTGCTTCAGACACTGGTTCCTGTATGGGCACTTACCTTGGCACTTGGTGCAACGTGTGTAGTTAGCCGTAGGGTACTATACAGGTCCATGGTCCATTCCTATGAAACCCAGACCCTGAAGACCCCTTCAGGGGTATACGCAAAGTGATGGCTGAAGCCTGGACCCTATGTAGAGACCGGCAATGTGGACAGGTAATACAGGGTCACCCTCTATCTCTGACCATTGCTGTGTTTGGAATGTATTCACTTTACAGTGTAAACATGGCAAACTTGGCACTAACCGCCTCTCAGAGCTTGGCATCAGGTGGATGACCAGGTGTTACATCACACCACAGGTCGCATATTTTACAGACACTTACGCCTATACTTTTTTATAAGGTACCCAGTCGCATCCTCCGTCCTTTCGACCACAAGGACTTTGATACAGGATGGTCTTCACTTGGGTAGCTGTGTACTCTTTCTCGGACACACTTACCCTATATCCCACATCCTTCTCTATGAGTACCCTGTAGGTGAATACTTTTACCTGTACTTATGGCAGAAACCAGGTGAAAGGGGGCCACAGCAAATGCTCCTGCAAACATTTGTTTTGCTGAAGGCCCGCAAAATACTCAACTGCAGAATTACATTGCTTCCCTTGCACTAGAGCAAAACCCGTTTTTAACACTGGTCTTTGCATCTGATTCTAGCTCTATCTCAGAAACGCCTACCTGACTAAAGCAGATGTTTCTGCAACAATGTCACAATTCCTTGGACAACTAACAGCTTTAATAGGGCCATCACTTTCCATGGTTCAAAAACGCCAGGGTCCTTTCCCAACTCCACCATGTCTACCTGAATCCGATCCTGATAGGCAGACATAGAACCAGAGATGGCTCTTCCTTTACAATTTGTGTAGTATACAGTCCCCTAGGACAGACTAAAGATTATGATAGATGAGGTAACTTAAATAGCATTGAAGCGAGAGGTTTTAATTATGAGTAACTTCAACATGCCTGACATTATCTGAAATGTAATAGAGGCACTGAATTGGGTTCCTCTGAAACAGTAAAGCGGATGAGGGAGCGAGCGGCTCCGCGGGAGGACCGGGCGGCTTGGGCGGGTGAGAGCAGGCTAGGTGTGAGTGGGGGCGGCTGCCCAATCAGCGAGCCGGCGTGCAGGGGAGCAGAGAGATGACATCATCTCTCACTGCCCCGCATCCCTGCAGTAACTGTTCAGGCAGTGTGGGCAGCAGAGAGATTACATTATCTCTCTGCTGCCTGATCTGGGACAAGGAAGAAAGAGGCAAGCAAAACACCACCTTAGCAGCTATGTGACAATCCGCAAGGTGTGTCAGGTGACGTGGCAAGTGACAATCATCAATGTGTGGCAAGTGACAATCCGCATCTGGTGGCAGGTGATGTGACAATCTGCAGTGTGTGGCATGTGACGTGGCAAGTGACAATGTGCAAGGTGTGGCAGGTGACGTGGCAAGTGACAATCCACATTTGGTGTCAGGTGACGTGGCAGGTGACAATCTGCATCTGGTGGCAGGCAAGTGACAATCCGCAATGTGTGGCAGGTGACGTGGCAAGTGACAATCCGCATCTGGTGGCAGGTGACGTTTCAAGTGACAATCAGCAATGTGTGGCCGGTGACGTGGCAAGTGACAATCTGCATCTGGTGGCAGGTGACGTGGCAAGTGACAATCCGCAATGTGTGGCCAGTAACGTGGCAAGTGACAATCTGCAACGTGTGGCAGGTGACGTGGCAATTGCCACCCCGAGAAATTTGTTGCGGGCGGGCGGATGAGGGATCGGGCGGCTCCCCGAGCGGATGAGGGAGAGGGCGGCTCCCCGAGCGGATGAGGGAGCGAGCGGCTCCGCGGGAGGACCGGGCGGCTTGGGCGGGTGAGAGCAGGCTAGGTGTGAGTGGGGGCAGCTGCCCAATCAGCGTGCAGGGGAGCAGAGAGATGACATCATCTCTCACTGCCCCGCATCCCTGCAGTAACTGTTCAGGCAGTGTGGGCAGCAGAGAGATTACATTATCTCTCTGCTGCCTGATCTGGGACAAGGAAGAAAGAGGCAAGCAAAACACCACCTTAGCAGCTATGTGACAATCCGCAAGGTGTGTCAGGTGACGTGGCAAGTGACAATCATCAATGTGTGGCAAGTGACAATCCGCATCTGGTGGCAGGTGACGTGGCAAGTGACAATGTGCAAGGTGTGGCAAGTGACAATCCACATCTGGTGGCAGGTGACGTGGCAGGTGACAATCTGCATCTGGTGGCAGGCAAGTGACAATCCGCAATGTGTGGCAGGTGACGTGGCAAGTGACAATCCGCATCTGGTGGCAGGTGACGTGGCAAGTGACAATCAGCAATGTGTGGCCGGTGACGTGGCAAGTGACAATCTGCATCTGGTGGCAGGTGACGTGGCAAGTGACAATCCGCAATGTGTGGCCAGTAACGTGGCAAGTGACAATCTGCAACGTGTGGCAGGTGACGTGGCAAGTGACAATCCGCAACATGTGGCAGGCAAGTGACAATCTGCAACATGTGGCAGGTGACGTGGCAAGTGATAATCCACAATGTGTGCCAGGCGACGGTGGCAAGTGGCATGCTCAGGGCTCCCACAGATTCTGCATTATGGTGAGTTGAACCATTAAATTTTATATTACAATATATTAATAGAAATAACAACCATGGTGCTGGGATAATTGAAGCGCCAACACCAGCCATTTCCTCGATAAATTGCCCACAAAAGAACGTATTTTCTGGCATTGCCCCTCCCGAGACTAGACTCTGGATCCGCCCCTGTTTGCGATCAATTGTCTAATGTTGTGGTGGGGAAAATTTTGGATTCTGGTGACTACTAATGTCTTTTGGTTTGGTATCCAGCACTGCAAATATACGAAAACAAAACTTTTGATTTCAAAAGGACAGATTTTGCTGAAATAGATGAATTTCTAAAAAATGAATTAAAAGGTTGGAGTAAGACAACAGGAGTCAGTGGACACTGTTAAAGTCTACCATTCTGGCGGTAACTAGATTACAGTGATTCCTGGGAACAGAATGTGTAGCTCAGTGCGGGTCAACTTTCTTGATATGGGGGGCCTCAGGTGCAGCCCCCAACATCACCAAAGGGCCACACATAAAATTCAGTGAATATACACTATCAGCGACAGCAAACACACAACAGGATCTAGTCAGACTATGAGCTTGATACAGGATTTTGTCTGAGACTATGGACATGATAAAAAAGATGGTCAGAGACTGTGGACATGATGCAAGAAATGTCAAGACTGTGGACATCATGTAAGGGATATGACCAGAGACTATAGACATACTACAGGAGATGTTCAGACAATACGAACATGCTATAGGCCTTTTGGAGATTGGAAACATGCTTTAGACCGGGTTCACACTATCTGCAGCCTCTGCTCACAGCAGGGGGTTCGGTGAGTCCCTGTTCTCTGTTTTTTTTTTTGCCTAAATTCGGACCTGAAATGGAGCCAAAGACTTTCAGGACCCTTTTTCGAGCTGGTCACAGACTCCTGTCATGCGAATTGGATGCGTTCAAAGTCGCATTGTCCGCATCCAATTCACATAAGTGTGAACCCAGCCTCAGAAGAAAATCCTAAACTGGAGACATTATATGAAACTGCTAAAAATCACTACTATAACAGTGCACTAGGAAAACACAGATTAGTGTTGTTAGGGGCCCCGAGGGCTGCACAAAAAGTGCCAATGATAAATAGAGAAGTATATAAAAATGTATGTGGCAGAGGATTGCACGCCATTGTCTATACATAATTTCATGTGGCTACATCTGTAATATAGATCTTTCCTCACTAATTCTATTTCATGCCACTCTCTGTAAATTTGGGATGATCTCAACTACTCTGGGGGACGTCTATCGCCACCCCTACCACTATTATTGATCCGACACAATCCCGTTTTTGACCCTGGTTTTGAATCACTGCACGCCTTCAAACAATGGAGTACCCTAAAAATTACTCTGTCACGCTCGTGTCCATCGACGGCATAACATCTTTTACAGACCCTCAAACATCCCACCATTTTCCTCAGGCAGGGTTGTTCTCATATTTGCAAGTCAAGCATTATGTTTCCTCCACAATTTGATTATAAAGAAATAAATTGACTTTTGCCCCTTTTGAATCAAAATGTCAAAATTACCTTCGTTCTCTGAGAATGATCTCCCTTCTGTACAATTTATTAATTCAAATATATATGTATACAATTTAACTTCTCTAAATTTACTGTGGAAACGATTCCTTGTGTGACTGATTGGGAAAAGGATCTGGGTACATTTGGAGCACAATGAATGGGACCCAATTTGGCACACCACCATGTTCTGCACTCCGGATGCAGCCGTGGTTGAGACTAACAATAAAGTCCTTCTTAGCTGGTATGTGGTGCATGTTAGATCCTCGTCAGCTCCGATGTTCACCCGACCTGCTTTCATGGATGTTCGAACATGGGCACATTCCTTAAAGTGATTGGAAAGTCTTGTTTTTTTTCTATAAAAATAACAAACATGGTAAACTTACCTGCTCTGTGCAGTGGATTTGCACAGGGTAGCCTTGATCCTCCTCTTCTCCGATCCCTGGCTAGAGCTCCGTGCCCCTCCCTGCTGTCGAGTGCCCCCACAGCAAAAGGCTTGCTATGGGCGCACTCGAGCTGAGTCACAGCTCCCTGTGTCCATTCAGACACGGAGCCGCTGCCTGGCCCTGTCCTCTCTCTTTCCTGATTGGCTAACTGACTTTGATCGAGAGCAGCAGGAGCCAATGGAGCTGCTGCTGTGTCTCAGCCAATCAGGAGGGAGAGTGGACATCGCTGGACAGAGATGGGGCTCAGGTAAGTATTAGGGGGTTAAATAGAGAAAATGATTTTGCACAATATTTTAGTGAATAAAGGTGAAATTAATAACTATAAATTGTGCATCCAGTGTGCAAGGCATACAAACCTCTAAATAGTAGTGTACTAAATGATGTGGCATAAACAACACTCACTATAGGGACAAAATTGTCTCACATGTATAATGGATGCTGTGAATCCTCATATATAAAGAGAAAAGCTTAATATGTGCAAAGCAGTGCAATATGACCATGTGTGCTGATAATACCGCAGTGAAAGGTTAAATTAAAAATACACTAAAATAGATAAATTAAAAAATATATAAATAAAATGCACAGTTGGAATAATGAACGTGATTCAGTCCATGAAAAACAATCAGTTATAATGGAGAGTCTCTTATATGTGGGATTTGGAAGATAAAAGGTTCTCTAATCAGTAACTGGCTGATGTTAAAGTGTGGTGAAATGACCCATTAAAACTCCATGTAATGTCTTCTGAGTGTGGTCTCGCAGAACTCTCACCTTCAAACTGATGTATATTAGCATGAAGAATAGGTTGTTGTAATTTCTAGTGGGTTCTGTCAGTGAAGTCCTTAGATCTCTCCCTTAAATTCCTCCATCGATATCTCCTCCTCTGTGACGGTGCTCCGTACACCCCGAGGCTCCGGTGTTTTCCTTCTCGGGGCTTCCAATCCGAAGGACGTTACGTTGAATCTCAGCACAATCGCAGCACAAAAATTTCCATAGGCGAAGTTTAAAAATTTCTCCAGGTTACCAGTTTTGAGTTACAGAGGTGGTCTAATGCTAGAATTATTGCTCTCGCTCTAACGTTTGCGGCGATACCTCACATGCAGTTTGAACGCGGTTTTCATATGCGCGCGAGACTTACGTATGCGTTAAATTCTGCGCGCGAGCTCGGCAGGATGGGGCGCTTTAAAATTTTTTTACTTGAATTTCTTCTTATTTATTTTATTTTTTATTTTTACAATGTCCTTTTAGAAAACATTTTTGGGTCAGTTTAATTCCTATAACAGGGGATGTAAACATCCATTGTAATACAAAAAAAGCATGGCAGGACCTCTTAAATGTGAGATCAGGGGTCAAAAAGACCTCAGATCTCATACTTACACTAAAATGCAATAAAAAAAATTCCCCTTTAAGACCATTGGGCGGAAGTGACGTTTGACATCGCTTCCTTCATACAGTGGTGTGGAGCCGTGCAGGGGCCATCTTTCCCTCTGCATCCAGCCTGTGAGGGAGGAGGACCCAAACGTCTCTGCCGCTACCGACGGCTCCGGTAAGCGGTGGAGACGACTGTAGGGGGGGCCTTTCCCGCCATCGATAAGTGATCTTGCGGCGAATCCGCCACTGAGACCACTTTTATCTGAAGAAGAGGTCAGCGAGGAACGGTATTCCTCACCGACGTACAACTGCGGCGGGCGGTCCGTAAGTATTTTAGTCGTTAAAAAAAACACGATTTCGATTCAACCCGACTTCATGATCTTAATCCCACATGTCCATGATTCATGTAACAAGCGCAGAAGCCGTTCTCTGCTCAGAGCGGTCAAAAAAGAAAAGCCTGCAAAGTTTGCACTGAGAGATAAAAAAAATTGCATCATTTGGTTCTTTTAGATCAAAGGGATGAAATTCGGTCTGTAAATGACGTCAGTTTAACCACTTCAATACAGGGCACTTATACACCCTTCCTGCCCAGACAAATTTTCAGCTTTCAGTGCTCTCACACTTTGAATGACAATTTAGGCCAGGTTCACACTGGTACAACACGACAGTCGTATAACTGTGGATCCGACTTTGCCCTGCGACTTGAAGTCCGACATCCGTCCGACTTTCATGAACGGGGATCTGACTTAAATCCTGACAATGCCAGGCACTTTGTGTCTGGTATGAATCTTTAGGGGGAACTCCGCGCCAAATAAAAAAAAACAGCATGGGTTTCCCCTCCAAGACCATACCAGACCCCTTGGTCTGGCATGGATTTTAAGGGGAATCCCGATGCTGAAAAAAATGGCATGGGGTCCCCCCAAAATCCATACCAGACCCTTATCCCCCCCCCTGGAACTGTACCAGGCCACATGCCTTCAACATGGGGTGGGTGCTTTGGGGGCAGGGGGGCCCTGCGCCCCCCACCCCAAAGTACCTTGTCCCCATGTTGATGAGGACAAGGGCCTCTTCCCGACAACCCTGGCCGTTGGTTGTCTGGGTCTGCGGGCGGGGGGCTTGTCGGAATCTGGAAGCCCCCAGATCCCCAACCTATGTGAATGAGTATGGGGTACATTGTACCCCTACCCATTCACCTAGAAAAAGTGTCAAAAATAAAACGCAGTACACAGGTTTTTATACTTAATTTATTAAGGCAGCTCCGGGTGTCTCTTCCGATTTCTTCTACCCTCTCCAGCTCTTCCCTCCTCCGCTGATGTCTGCCTCTGCCGGTTCTTCTCCCCTCTCTGCTTCTCCTTCGCTGTCTGCTGATGTCTTCTAGCCCTCTCCGGTTATTCTCCCTCTGTCCGCTGTCTTCTGCCTCTGCCGGGTCTCCTCTCTGAGCTGTCTTCTCCCTCTGTTCTTCTGATGTTGCCTCGATGTGCTCTCCCGGTGTAATGCCAGAGCCGCCATGTGCTATGACTTATAAAGCCATGGGGCGGGGCCATCCGGTGATGTCACAAGACCCCACCCTTTATGACATCACCACCCCATCATGCCCCGGGCAGTGATGTAATAAGGGGGCGTGGCCTCTATATGATGGCACTGGATGGCCCTGGCCCATGTTTTTATAAGTCATAGCACACGGGGGATCTGGTATTACACTAGGAGAGCACGTCGAGGCAACGTCAGAAGAAAAACAGGGAGGAGACCTGGCAGAGGCAGAAGACAGGGAGACGAATCGGAGAGGGCTCAGAAGACCTAACTGGAGAGGGGAGAAGAACTGGCAGAGGCAGAAGACATCAGCGGAGGAGGGAGAAGAGCCGGAGAGGGGAGAAGAAATCGGAAGCGATGCCTGAGCTGCCTTAATAAATTACTTTAAAAGCCTGTGTACTGCGTTTTATTTTTGACACCTTTTTTTAGGCGAATGGGTAGGGGTACAATGTACCTCATACTTATTCACATAGGGTGGGTGGCCAGGATCTGGGGGCCCCCTTGTTAAAGGGGGCTTCCAGATTCCGATAAGCCCGCAGACCCCGACAACCAACGGCCATGGTTGTTGGGAAGAGGCCCTTGTGCCCATCAACATGGGGACAAGGTGCTTTGGGGTGGGGGGTGCAGGGCCTCCCCCTACCACAAAGCACCCACCCCCCCATGTTGAGGGCATGCGGCCTGGTACAGTTCCGGAGGGGGGTGGTCGCTCACGCCTCCTTACCCCCTTTCCTGACCTGCCAGGCTGTGTGCTCGGAAAAGGGTCTAGTATGGATTTTGGGGGGGACCCCACATCCTTTTTTTCCGGCGTGGGGGTTCCCCTTAAAATCCATGCCAGACTGAAGGGTCTGGTATGGTCTTAGAGGGGGAACCCATGCTGTTTTTTTTTTTTTTTTTTTTTTTTTTTTTTTCGGACCAGTTAAGACGGCTCTCATAGGGAAACATTGATTTTCACACGTCATGTGACATGAGCTCCCAATGTCGGAGCTTTTGTCGTACAAGTGTGAACCCGGCCATAGTCATGCTACACTGTACCCATATTACATTTTTATCATTTTTTTTCTCAAAAATAGAGCTTTCTTCTGGTGGTATTTAATCACTGCTTGTTTTTTTTTTTTTTTTTTTTTTTGCGCACTAAGCCAAAAAAGAGCTAACGTTTTGAAAAAAAAATAAAAAAATTTTTTAGTTTCTATTGTCAAATTTTGCAAATAAGTCCTTTTTCTTCATATATTTGGGCCATTTGCTACATATCTTTGGTAAAAATAACCCAAATTAGTGGATATTATTTAGTCTGTGTGAAAGTTATTGAGTCTACAAGCTATGGTGCCAATTATTGAAAATTGATCACACCTGATGTACTGACGTCTCATTTCTTGAGATACTAACAAGCCAGAACAGTACAAGTAACCCCCAAAAGAACCCTTTTTGGAAAGTAGGCAATCCAAGGTATTTAGTAAGAGGCATGGTGAGTTTTTTTAAGTTGTATTTTTTTCCCACAATTCTTGGTAAAATAAAGAATTTTATTTTTATTTTTTACACAAAATTGTCATATTAACAAGTTATTTTTCTCACACAGCACATGCATGCTTGCAATTACACCCCAAAATACTTTCTGCTACTCCTGAGTATAGCGATACCACATGTGTGAGACTTTTACACAGCTTGGCCACATACACAGGTCCAACATCCAAGTAGCACCTCCAGGCATTCTAGGAGCATAAATTAAACATCTAATTTCATTTCTACCAATCACATTTTTGAAGGCCCTGGAGCACCAGGACAGTGGAATTGCCCATAAAATGAATCTATTTTGGAAAGCAAATGCCCCAATGTATATTCCATGAGGCATTATGAGTGTTTGGAACGGGTCATTTTTTTCCCGCAAGTTTCCAGAAAACACAAACTTGTCAATAACAAATTTCTTACACATAGCATGTACATAGCAAAAATGACACCCCAAAATACATTCTGCTACTCCTCCTGAGTATAGCGATACCACATGTTTGAAACTTTTACACAGCCTGGCCACATACGGGGGCCCAACATCCAAGTAGCACCTCCAGGCGTTCTAGGAGCTTAAATTACACATATAATTTTCTGACTACCTATCACTCTCTTGAAGTCCCTGGAGCAACAAGATGCAATGGAAATACCCACAAAATTACCCCATTTTGGAAAGCAAATACCTTTAAATACCTCACGGTATATTCTCTGAGGCATTATGAGTCTTTTGAACATGTCGTTTTTTTCCACAAGTTTTTGTAAAATGTGGGGAAAAAATTTAAACTTATTTTTTTTTTAACACAAAGTTGTAAATTTATAAGATATTTCTAACATATAGCGTGTACATAGCAAAAATGACACCCCAAAATACATTCTGCTACTCCTGAGTATGGCGATACCATGTGTGAGACTTTTACACAGACTAGCCACATAGAGAGGCTTAACATCCAAGTAGCACCTCCAGGTGTTCTAGGGACATAAATCGCACACGTAAATTCCTGCCAACCTATCACATTGTTGAAGGCCCTTCATATTTCTAACACATAGCATGTACTGTACATACAAATTACAATCCAAAATACATTCTGCTGAGCAAAGGGTAAACAAAAGATTACCCGTGGTTTTAGTAGTGCAGTGGTCCACAGAGGAGAGCATCTGAGCAGGCAGGAATGTGGACAGCGACAGCAAAATTGGCAGCAGGCAGGAATACTGTCCATAGTCAGTACAGGTAGAGATATTGTCAGTACAGCCAAAGTATTGGTCCAGGCAACGGGCACATGGTCCATAAAAGGTCCTGGGTCAGCACAGTCAAAGTATTGCTCCAGGCAGTAGGCAGGACCATCAAGCTTAGGACCTCGGTCAGGAAAGAATGGGGACGGGGTGGAAGCTTCTCCCACCTAAATCGCTTTGAAGCCTCTGGACTCCAGACCCTCTACTGGGAATTACAAAACTAAGAGAAAACCAAAAACTGTTTTTCTCAACTCGGAACACTATTCTGAAACCCCTCACATATGTGAGACCCCTGTGTAGCAGGGTGAAACATCAGTCCAAGTGGCAGGCAAAAACATGGTCAACAGGTCGAGGTCAGTGCTGGTAAAAGGCAGAAATAGATAGTAGGCAGAGGCACAGTCGATACAGTCCAGGGTCAGTTCATGTGAAAGGCAGAAACATGGCGGATAAAACAATGCGGACGGCAGGCAGAGGCATAGTCGATAAACAGGCCAGGGTCAGTTACATGGAAGGCAGTGATATGGTTGATTGAGTTACCAGGGAAATAATCAGCACAGAAATTGAAAATGGGAAAATGGCTTAGAAATATGAATAGAATAGAAAATAGGCTAATCGTTTATGAGAGTACGATAGTGTCTGAAGCATTCTCCGATGCTTAGGCCAGGTTGGGAGGGACATTGGGGACAATGGAAACTGTTTTTTTTTTTTCCTAACCCCTCTTTTGCTGCACACGCAACATTTTTTGTGGCGTTGTCTTCCGGTTTCTGATGGTGGAATATTGTCAGGGAAATGGCGCTCATACAGTCTGCTGACACAATCAGAGCGAATGCTTTCTGGGGAGGGATCCTTGCTGATAGATCAGGGCAGTGACAATATCTTTGATAAATTTGAGGAAGGTATTGGGTATTTCCGTTGATTTTTGATAGGTGATGTATGCATTATAAATAGTAAAATGGAAAAATTAAATTGCGACTTTTTTTATACCAGAAGAGGGACTTTTGTGTTGATAGATAGGGCTGCAGCTGGACGGGACTGTGTCTTCTGTGAAGTTCCACTGAGGTGTCATTGTGGATAGTGGACATGATGTACACATCTTTCCTATCCCTCCCCTTCACGGCCAAAATTTCCTCGTTTTTCAGGCTTGCCGATTCCCCCTCTTTGTAGCCTTGTGGTGACTAGACGCTGTGGAAAGCCCTTCCTGTTTTTTTTTTTTTTTTTTTTTTTTTTTTTTTTTTTTGCTGTACCGCAGGCCAAAGTTTTCTGAAGGTATAGGTCATGGAAAAGGGACAAATGTAAATGTGATACCCCTTTTGTAAGAGTGGGAATGCCAACTCCCAGACAATTTTCCTACTTATTCCAATGTACATTGGACACTTAGGGGGCTGGAGCTTGGAGGCTTTGCCTTCGTACACGCGAAGGGTATTCGCATATCCAGTGGAGCTTTCACAGAGCTTGTTGAGCTTTAATCCGTACCTGGCCCTCTTACTGGGGATATACTACTTGAATCCCAGCCGGCCTGTGAAATGGACCAGGGATTCATCCACAGAGATGTTCTGGTCAGGGATATAAAGTTCGGCAACCTCTTAGAAAAAAAAATCAATTAGGGGGTGAAATTTACACAATTTATGGAAGTCGGGGGGGGGGGGGGGGGGCACTGCGAGTTATCACTGAAATGCAGGAAGCACAGTATAATGTATAGCGTGACCTGAACATGACAGCTGATAAAATTGGCATGTAGTGGATGGGGTTGGTAGACCAATATGCATGCACTTCGTTTTTTTTTTTTATTTTTTTTTTTTTGTGTGTATGTTGAGCGTAAGGCCTAAAAAGGGGAATTGTGGCTGACCCTGTGCTAGAAGGCAGGCACAATGGGTTTGTGAAGGCATCCGGAAGATGGGTTTGGGCCCTGATTCTTTGGATCTGGCGTGAAATTTTAGCGCTTGTACTGGGCCTTTCCTCCTTGGGTCTATCGCTGTTGGCATTTGCCGATTGGCCATTGGGGTGTCTGACACTGCTGGCAGCTGCCTGATCTTCAATCTTCTCTTCGCCTGGAATACTTGGGTTTGATGCTAGACAAATCCCAAGCAATAGTCTTACTTTTAGGGAAGAAACTGCTTTCTATTAGAGCTCAGACTCGGGATCAATAAACCCAAAAGCAAACATTTATTATACTGCAGCTTACCATTTCTTAGATGTGATGGCTGCATTACTTTTCTTTTTAGGACTTTCTTTCCTTTTTTTTCCCCCCGTGATCCTCCTAGCAATTATGTTTTTTTTTTTTTTTTTCAACAAAACGAGCTGTCCTACAGATCTAGCAGTTAGACCGTTGAGACAAACCATTTACCACTGACAAGAAACTAAAGAGATTGCCTCAATCAAATTAATCTAAGAGTAGGGGTGGGTACCATCATCCATAATATTGGATTTTGGAATATATACATATACAAAACACATTACAAGTACCTGGGGCTGCCCCAAAACATGCCCATGGTAAATAAAAGGACTATCTTGGTACCCAAGAAAAAGGCGATGATTATAATTAAAATAACAACCGTGCATAGTTCATACAGAGGATTTCAAAAAGTTGGTGAACCCCTGACAAGGGTGCTTACAGTGATCATCTTTTATATATTAGATGTAAAATCCTTATCTCAAAAGGAAAGAAAACTATTGCTGTAAGTGAATATAAGGTATTAACTAGAGTCTGGCTTCAATTTGTTAGTATATTTAAATCTGATAATTCATCTAACACTTTGCTCCTGACAATGTTGCCGAATGGTGCTCCCTGTGCGCTTTCATTCAGAGTGGTGGCACTAAAACAGGGGGAGGGCTATCAGCCAGATCACCAGGTGAAAACAGTGGGAAAAAGCCTTAAAAAAATGCAGCCACCACATACATTTAAAGGCCAAAGAGTCACCCTTCTGTGAGATTCTCCATGAAAGTTCTAGGTCTCATGGTAGCCTTTTCGAGGCTGTCCTATTCATCTAATTTCTTTTGAGACCTCTCCAACACAGCATCTTGTTGGCATGGAACAAGCAGACTCCTTCTCATGACCTACCCATGCTCCTGTCCAGCCAAGCAAGGAAATCCCTAGCTTGGTGAATCTACAACCCAGCCTTTACAATGGGGAAGTCTTTTTTTCCCTTCCTTCTCACTGAAACGTGATAATGACATATGCCAGTCTTTTAAGTTAGAGTAATCCAGTCTCACACAGTTCAAGGAACATGGTGATCCGTGGAAGCCAAGCTACCCATCAGCATCCAGGAGCTCTGAGCAATAAAGGTGGCTCTGCAACACTGGACTTCTGTTCTGCAAGGACACCCAATCAGGATGCAATCACACGCCACAGCTCTGGCCTACATCAACCACCAAGGGGGCACCAGGAATCATGCAGGCTTGAGGGAAGCAAGCCAGATCATCTTTTGGATGCAGAAACATTGTCCAGCGATATCTGCTGTTCATTTCCCAGAAGTGAACAACTGGAAGCCAGGTTACCTCAGTCATCACTGCCTGGACCAAGGGGAATTGGCCCTTCACTCGGACATCTTCAACTCAATGTGTTGGAGATGGGGGACTTTGGACATGGGTATCCTGGCCTCCAGATTCAACAAGTTACCTCTCTTTGTGGAAATGACCAAGAATACTGGCATCAGATGCCTTGATAATTGCTTAATTTCTATTTAGGCTGATCTATTGCTTCCTTCCTGTGGAAGGCACAAAATAAAGAGCATGAAAAGAAACTGGCATCTTCATTGCATCAAACTGGTACAGAAGAGCTTGATACATAAGACATACTTAAACAACTCCTAGCCTCTTCCTTACAGCCCCCTAGCCTCATCCAACCTGCTTTTGAGTCACTAGCTTGAACATCATGGCTTTTACAGCCTATATTTTAAGGGAAAGAGAGATCCCCCGAGTCTATTGTTCCTACTTCACTAAAACCAAGAAGAGCCACTTCCAGAAAGAACTACTACTGTACCTTGAAATTCTTCTTTGCCTGGTTTGAGCAGTCACTTAAAGAGGGAGTCCCGCGAAAATTTTTTTTTAAAAGTCAGCAGCTACAAATACTGCAGCTGCTGACTTTTAAAATATGGACACTTACCTGTCACAGGGTCCAGCTGATGTTGGCACCTGAGGCCGAACCGTCCCTCGGTCCACGGATGCTGCCGCCGCCACCTTCATTATGGGAATCAGGAAATGAAGCCTTGCGGCTTCACTTCCCAGTTCCCTACTGCGCATGCGCGAATCCCGCAGAGCAATCTGAATGGTCCGTGCTGTCTCTGGGACCCGTGTGTGTCCCAGCAGACAGCGAGACGGGAAGAGGCATAGACTCCCGTGGGAGTCTATGCCCGGAAGTGGGTGCAGATACCTGTCTTAGACAGGTATCTGCACCCCCCTCCCCCCTGAAAGGTGCCAAATGTGACACCGGAGGGGGGAGGGTTCTGAAAAGCGGGTGTTCAATTTTTGTGTGAACCTCCGCTTTAAACCCCAGAGATTACTCTGTACCTCGCAATTTGGCCTTCCTACAATCAGGACTTAACCAGAACTTAAAGCACTCTGAAAGCACAGATTGTACATTCTTTTTTAAAAAATTCTCGGTCTCGATATCCCTGGTCAAAACCTTTATTTAAGGTCTATCTCTAATCATCCCCCTTTACGGCACCCTGTGCTTTGTTGGGTCCTCAATCTGTTTCTCCCTGTCCTGCAGAAACCACCCTTTGAATCCATAAAGGATAACCTCATAGATAATCTCTCCTGCAAAGTGACCTATTTGGTTGCTTTAAAATCGTCCGAAAGTGTCTGATTCTGGTAAGGAGCTTGTAACGTGGGTCAGAAGTAGATTTTTTTTATTTTGTGAAAGCAATTTCTAATCCAGAGACAGTGTGTAAAGAAGTCATTTTATCTGCATAATTGATCAGTTTGCTCCTGTGCTCACCCACAAAGGCTCCACTCAGCAGATAGCACAGAAATTATTGTATCATGTACCAGATACCTTGGCACTAGCAATTTGGGGCTGAACCCAAGACTGAAACCAGACCCTCAGGATACTTTGACCCAGGAGCCTCTTCCCGGTGCCACTTGGCCCTCACATCCTTCTTTGCCTCTGCTGTTATTTGCCCTTCTACCCAGTGAACCTGATGCCCCAGTCCTACACTTTTTTTTTTTTTTTTTTTCTGGACACCACAACCTTCCCTGGCTGGACTCTGCCAATCCTTATTCTATGGATTACCTCACTCTTTAATCTGTGACCCTTGTGCTGCCCTGCTGCCTGGGTGCACTGCAAACTGCAGCTGGATGCTCAGGACCTGCTCTGTCTGCTTCCCTGGATCCAGGAGCCTCCTGTGCCTACTCTGACCCTTTACCTTCTGCTGGACCCTCCATGTGTTGAAAGAAAAACAGCATGTAATGTAAAGTTGTTAATAAACTGACAATACTGTATGCATTATAACATTGTATGCAGCAGGTGTCACTGTGGTATTATAGTGTATAGTTCTTATATTCTATGACATAACAGGATGTATTGTCTGTCTATGCTCAATGTACTAGTCTGTGTTCTCTTCCTGTCTGTCTCCATGATGATAAAAGGCATGTAATATATTTCTCCATAAAAGTAAAGCTGTTTGCTGTATCCAAGAAGCTTCCAAAGCATGATGTCAATACTCAGCTAATAGGTTATGGGACCCAGGCATTGGAGAGGATACTACAGGCACTTAGCAGCACCCAGGCACTGGAAAAGAGAATTCTGCAAGACAGTGAGTCATGAGTCACATAGTTACATAGTAGGTGAGGTTGAAAAAAGACACAAGTCCAACCTATGTGTGATTATGTGTCAGTATTATATTGTATATCCCTGTATGTTGCGGTCATTCAGGTGCATCTAATAGTTTCTTGAAGCTATTGATGCTCCCCGTTGAGACCACCGCCTGTGGAAGGGAATTCCATATCCTTGCCGCTCTTACAGTAAAGAACCCTCTACGTAGTTTAAGGTTAAACCTCTTTTCTTCTAATTTTAATGAGTGGCCATGAGTCTTGTTAAACTCTCTTCTGCGAAAAAGTTTTATTTCTATTGTAGGGTCACCAGTACGGTATTTGTATATTGAAATCATATCCCCTCTCAAGCGTCTCTTCTCTAGAGAGAATAAGTTCAGTGCTCACAACCTTTCCTCATAAATAAGATCCTCCAGACCCTTTATTAGCTTTGTTGCCCTTTGTACTCGCTCCATTTTCAGTACATCCTTCCTGAGGACTGGTGCCCAGAACTGGACAGCATACTCTAGGTGCGGCCGGACCAGAGTGTTGTAGCGTGGGAGAATTATCGTTTTATCTCTGGAGTTGATCCCCTTTTCAATGCATGCCAATATTCTGTTTGCTTTGTTAGCAGCAGCTTGGCATTGCATGCTATTGCTGAGCCTATCATCTACTAGGACCCCCAGGTCCTTTTCCATCCTAGATTCCCCCCAGAGGTTCTCCCCATAGTGTATAGATTGCATTCATATTTTTGCCACCCAGATGCATTATTTTACATTTTTCTACATTGAACCTCATTTCCCATGTAGTTGCCCACCCAAATTAATTTGTTCAGATCTTTTTGCAGGGTTTCAACATCCTGCGGAGAAGTTATTGCCCTGCTTAGCTTAGTATCGTCTGCAAATACAGAGATTGAACTGTTTATCCCATCCTCCAGGTCGTTTATGAACAAATTAAATAGGATTGGTCCCAGCACAGGACCTTGGGGAACCCCACTACCCACCCCTGACCATTCCGAGTACTCCCCATTTATCACCACCCTCTGAACTCGCCCTTGTAGCCAGTTTTCCATGTAACTCACCCTGTGGTCCATGCCAACAGACCTTATTTTGTACAGTAAACGTTAATGGGGAACTGTGTCAAATGCTTTTGCAAAATCCAGATACATCACGTCTACGGGCCTTCCTTTATCTAGATGGCAACTCACCTCCTCATAGAAGGTTAGTAGATTGGTTTGGCAAGAATGATTCTTCATATATCCATGCTGATTACCGGTAATGATACCGTTCTTATTACTAAAATCTTGTATATAGTCCTTTATCATCCCCTCCAAGAGTTTACATACTATTGATGTTAGGCTAACTGGTCTGTAATTCCCAGGGATGTATTTTGGGCCCTTTTTAAATATTGGTGCTACATTGGTTTTTTCCAATCAGCTGGTACCATTCCAGTCAGTAGACTGTCTGTAAAAATTAGGAACAACGGTCTGGCAATCACTTGACTGAGTTCCCTAAGTACCCTTGGATGCAAGCCATCTGGTCCCGGTGATTTATTAATGTTAAGTTTCTCAAGTCTAATTTTAATTCTGTCCTCTGTTAACCATGGAGGTACTTCCTGTGTTGTGTCATGAGGATAAACACTGCAGTTTTGGTTTACTGAAGCTCCCCGATTCCCTCGTGAAGACTGAGGAGAAGAATAAATTCAATACCTTCGCCATCTCCCCATCCTTTGTAACCAGATGTCCTTCCTCATTCTTTATGGGGCCAATATGGTCTGTCCTCCCTTTTTTACTGTTTACATACTTAAAGAATTTCTTGGGATTTTTTTTTGCTCTCCTCCGCTATGTGTCTTTCATATTCTATCTTAGCCGTCCTAATTGCACCCTTACATTTC
The DNA here is from genome assembly GCF_042186555.1 of Aquarana catesbeiana. NCBI lineage: Eukaryota > Metazoa > Chordata > Amphibia > Anura > Ranidae > Aquarana > Aquarana catesbeiana. The sequence goes on from NC_133326.1 coordinate 550,534,390, forward strand.
TTGTTGTATTCCTTATAAAATCTGAATGCTGAGGATGATCCCTCAACCTTGTATTTTTTGAAGGCCTTCTCCTTTGCTTTTATATGCATTTTTACCTTGGAGTTAAGCCATCCAGGACTTTTGTTCGCTCTTTTAAATTTATTACCCGATACATTGGCTAATGCCCTTATTTAATATGTTCTGAAAGCAAACCCATCTCTCCTCTGTATTCTTTGTTCCTAATATTTTATGCCTTTTAGCAAGGTTTGTAGTTTAGGGAAGTTGGCTCTTTTGAAATTCAGTGTCTTTGTATTCCCTTTATGTCTGTAAAAACTGTATACAAGCAGCTGAAAGATGGCAAGCGGTTCAGATGTAAAGTTTGCTATTGCAAAGCTGAACAATGAAAACTGAAATTACCAGCTGTGGAAGTTTAAACTGGAAGTGTTTATCAGCAAGGATGACTTGTGACAAGTGCTAAATACAGACAGACCCAGAGACGGAGGACTGGGATAGGAAAGATAGACAAGCAAAAGTGATTATAAGCTTGCTAGTGGAAGATGACCAGCTTATTCACATACGAACAGAGAAAACGACCAAAGGTATATGGACTTCATTAACAAAAAATGCGTGAGCATTCAAGCCTCAACAGTAAGCTCTTTCTACTAAGAAAAAGATGAGACTAGAAAAAGGCCAGCAAATGTGTGACCACGTGAAAGCTATGCTAGAGATCATACTGCAGCTGCGTGCCATCAGAGAGGACATCATAGATAACCATATTGTTGCTCTGCTCCTCTGCAGCCTTCCAGAGACATATACTGCTCTTATTAACCAGAAACGAGACCAGAACAGGAGCTGACACTGGAATATGTCAAAGGCAAATTAATTGCTGAATATGACAGAAGGAAAGATAATACACACCATGATGGCAAAGCTCTTAAGATGTACAAAAGCACAAAGCACAACAAAGAAAGCAGAGCCTGTTTTTGCTGTAAAAGGAACGGCCATTTAAAAAAAAGGACTGTTCTATCTGGAAAGCCGAGCATTGAAAACTAGAGCTATCCACAAAAGAGATTTAAAGCAGCCACAAAGGAAACTGCAGACACATCATGGAGTGACACCTTTAACCGCTTGTCCATCAGCAGCCGTTTTACGGGGCAGGTCGGCTCTCCTGCGCAAATCGCCGTAGCTGTACAGCGGCTCGCGCTGCTGGAGCATGCCAGCGGGTTAGGCGGACTCGATGTCCACCGGCGATCCCCGATGGCCTATTACAGAGGCTGGACGGGGAACTGCCTTTGTAAACAAGGCGATTTCCTGTTCTGACAGGTGACATGGCAGGGATCTACTGTTCGCAGTGATTGGGAACAGTGATCTCTGTCATGTTGCAGTAAGCCCATCCCCCCTACAGTTAGAAGACACCCAGGGAACACATTTAACCCCTTGATCACCCCCTAGTGTTAACCCCTTCCCTGCCAGTGACATTTACACAGTAATCAGTGGCTATTTATAGCACTGATTGCTGTATAATTGTCAGTGGTCCCAAAAAAGTGTCAAGTGTCTGATCTGTCGGCCGTAATGTCACAGTCCCACTAAAAATTGCAGATCGCTGCCATTTACTAGTAAAAAAAAATTAAAATAATAAAAATGCCATAAATCTATCCCCTATTTTGTAGACGCTATAACTTTTGCGCAAACCAATAAATATACGCCTATTGCGATTTTTTTTTTTTTTTTTTTTTTTTTTTTTTTTTTACCAAATATATGTAGAAGAATATATATCGGCCTAAACTGATGAATACATTTTGTTTTATTATATTTTGTTTTTTGGATATGTATTCTAACAAAAAGTAAAAAAAAAAGTTGTTTTTTTCCAACATTGTTGCTCTATGTTAGCGTGAAATAAAAAAACGCAGAGGTGATCAAATACCACCAAAAGAAAGCTCTATTTGTGGGGAAAAAAAGAACGTCAATTTTGTTTGGGTACAACGTCGCACGACCGCGCAATTGTCAGTTAAAATGACGCAGTACCGTATCGCAAAAAATGGCCTGGTCATTAAAGGGGCAAATCCTTCCGGGGTGAATTGGTTAAAGTGACACAAAGCGGCAAGCCACGTGGCTGGTGCATAGACCCAGGTGCGACAAGCTACATGACTAGCGATGAGACCAAACATTGATTACAGTGCAAAAGACAAAGTTTTCCTAGTAAACAGGAAAAGGATCACTGCACAAGGTAAAGGTCAGGGCTTCCTGAACTGCATTACACCACAAGGGAAGCAGAGTATCCTTGTAAAGAAAGGATCCAGAACTATCATTGCAAACAATGGTCTCACAGTTAAGTTTCAGGGTGATGAATGCACAGTTCACAATAATAAGCGATTCCTTGCAAAAGGAAAACTGGATGATCACCTATACAAGCTCATCACCACAGAACAGCAAGCCAATATAGCCTCTAATGACCTACACAACAAATGTTATCACTTATGGCACAGGTGGCTCGGACCCAGAAGTCCAGAAGCTATACAGGACATTATAAAAAAAGGTTTATCAGAAGATTTGACAATAGCACCTTGCAAAGTACTCATGAAATGCAAGTGGTGTATTGAAGCAAAAGCCACACGTGCTCCCCTTCCGCAAGCATCCCAAAGATAAACTACCCACCCCCTGCAGCTCATACACAGTGACGTATCTGGTCCAGTGAAAACTCCCACGTTAGGTGGGAACAGATATCTACTGACCTTCATTGATGATTATTCCAGGTACACAACTACTTGTCTGATGAAACACAAGAATGAAACATCAGAGAAACTTCAAGAGTCCGATGTCATGTCTAGCATTAAATTCCAACGTAAACCAGGAATAATACGCACCGACAATGGCAGAGAATACATAAGCAAAGAAGTGGCCTCTTACCTGAAGAGACCAAGAATAGTACACAATACAAACACACCATACACTACTGAACAAAATGGTGTAGGAAAAAGTAAAAATTGTACTCTTATAGAAATGACCAGGTGCATGTTGTTGGATGCCAACCTACCTCACAAGTACTGAGGAGAAGCAGTCATGATTGCAACCTACCTACAGAACAGACTACCCCTTAAAAATACTCCATTCGAAATGTGGCATGGATCAAAGCCTACTACAGGGCACATCAGAGTGTTTGGATGTAAAGCATATGCCTATATTCCAAGTGAAAAGCGATCCAAGCTGGATAACAGAGCCATAGAGAGCATTCTAGTATGCTACAGTGATCAAACTAAGGGTTACAGAATCCTACACCCAATGATTGAAAAAAATGACAATAAGCCGTAGTGTTTATTATGATGAGAGCCCATGATCAGAAACACTAATCTCTGAAGGCTGTTAAGTGAATATGCAAAGCAAACCAGAAGAAAAGGTCAATCAAAGCGAACCTGTGCAGGAGTCAGAACAAGATTTGGAACTCACATCGCCTAAATCAGCTTCCCCACCAGATCCTGCTGAACTGCCTGAAGTCAGGAGATCCACTCAGACTACAAAGGGGATACCATCCCGCAAGCTGTCATACACTGTCAAAACAGCATACTTTAACCAACATCCTGGAAAGACAGAAATAATCCCAAAACATGAAGCCAATAAATGGAGAAAAGCAGCAGAAGAAGAATTAAAGTCACTTCAAGAAAATAAAACCTAAACACTCACAGAGCTCCCTCCTAACCACAGAACTATAGGACTTTCAAAGTAAAGTCAGACACAGAAGGGAATATCCACAGATACAAAACCTTACTAGTTGCCAAGGGTTACTTCCAGAAATTCAGTGAAGATTGCGAAGAAACATTTGCTCCCGTCGTAAAACACTCCACAATCAGAGCGCTTCTTAGTATTGCAGCCGGGAAGGGAATGCAAGTGAAACACCTAGATGATAAAACTACTTTCCTATGTGGAGACATTAAGAAAAATCTCTATATGGAGCAATCACCAGAGTTTGAGCAAGGGGACAACCTTCTATGTGAACTTCAGAAGAGCATCTACGGTCTTAATCTGCAAGGATGTAGAATGAGAAAGTGAACAAAGTACTTATCAGAGAGGGATTCTCAAGAAGTAAAGCACACCCCTGTCTCTACTCCAAGAATCAAGAAGACAGATGGATATACATCCTTATCTATATTGATGACATTATAACTTGTTTTGAACATGAAGGGGATTACAACCAGATAGTTCACAAGCTGAAAGAAAATTTAGAAATCAAAGAACCAGAAAACATTAGCTACTATATGGGAATCCAAATAGAGAGAGATGATGATCGAAGTTAGCTTCTCAACCGATCTCAGAAAATCTCAGAAATCTTGGAACAGTTCCATATGCAAGATACAAAGGAAATTAAAACTTCTATGGAACCAGGCAATCTAAAGAGCAATGAAGCAGAAAACTTGCTACCCAACAATGACATGTATCGCAGAGCAATCGGTAAGCTGCTATTTGTTGCCACTGTGACAAGACCAGACATAGCCGCAGCAGTGGGCATACTGTGCAGGAACGTTTCAGCCCCCTGTCAGTGTGACTGGAATGCAGTAAAAAGAGTGATGCAGTACCTCGAAGGAACAATGCAGATGAAGTTACGGTTACCTGCAACATCCAATCCAAAACTGGTCGGACATGTGGATGCTGATTGGGCCAGGGATTGCACAGACTGCAAATCCAAAAGTGGATTCATCTTACAGTATGGGGAAGGACCCATAAGTTGGTCTTGTCAAAAGCAGACAACTGTCGCTCTATCTTCAACTGAAGCAGAGTACATTGCAGCAGCACACACTTGTCAAGAAGCGATATGGATTCGTCAACTTTTTGTGGACATTGGGATAGACATGTCAAAACCTATTCCCGTTTTTGAAGACAACCAAGGTTGTATAAAGCTTACGCAATCAGAAAGGGTCAATCCTAGGACCAAACACATCAACGTCAAGTATCGCCTACTGAGGGACAATCAAGAGTAAGATCTTATTGACATTCAATATTGCCCATCAGAGGAGATGACTGCCGAGGCACTCGCCAAGCCTTTGTTGAAGAAACGTCAATTAATTATTTCCAGAAGAAGCTGAATATAATTTGACAAAGCACATGCTGTTGAGAAGGGGTGTTGAAAGAACAACAGCATCTTATGTAAAGTTAATAAACTGACAATACTGTATGCATTATACCTATCTATGCAGCAAGTGGCACTGTGGTATTATAGTGTATAGTTCTTCTAGTCTATGATGTTACAGGATGTATTGTCTATCTATGCTCAATGCACTTGTTTGTGTTCTCTTCCTGTCTGTCTCTATGATGATAAAAGGCATGCAATATATTTCTCCATGTAAGTCAGGGGTGTCCAAACTACGGCCCTCCAGCTGTTGCAGAACTACACTTCCCATGAAGCATTGTAAAATTCACAGACATTACTAGGCATGATGGGAATTGTAGTTCCTGAACAACTGGAGGGCCATAGTTTGGACACCCCTGATGTAAGTAAAGCTCTTTGCTGTATCCATGAAACTTCTAAAGCATGATTTCAATACTCGGCTAATACCATGATCTTCAGAAGTGTGAGTAGCCCCCTCTGTTACCCTATGATCCCTTCCCTGTGAACTGTTTACCTTTGATTACTGCCTTGTGAACTGCTGCTGTGTGGCTGCTAACTTGGGATTACTGATCAGCATCCCTGCTGTCTGTTCCTGCCTAGATTGCCCCTTGTGACCTTGGACTTTTTGATTGTGGTACCATATTTCTACTCAGGACACACACTCTGCTGTTTCTTTCATTGAGCCTTAGCTGGTTACCTGTTGACTCACCAATATGTTGTTGCACCCTAGGGCTCGACAAATCCCAGGTCGCCATGGGGACTAGAAATTGTGTCCTTGTCTGGGCTTTTGTTAGCCCATTCACTGCAGGGATGCACAATTTATATCGCCCAATGCCTGGGACATGCAGTTACGGGTCCCGGGCAGGTAGTTTTTGTAACATTTAGCTCTGCTGTGGGCAAGCATGCACCATGTATCCTGGGCTCCGCTTGCCCATCAGCAGGACCAGGACCGACATAGCGGGTGCCGCCGGGTAGAGGGGTGGGAGGAGAGCAAACACACATCCGCTCTCCTCCCCATCTTGTTCCTGACCCGGAAGCGAGGTGTATGACGTCACTTCCAGATTCACGTTTTCAGAAGGGAGGTGAGCCAACACAGGTCCTGCCCACACAGCATGCAACACACACACACACCAAAAACTCCACCCCAACAACCTCAAGTGTCAAATCCCCACACCCCCGAGAGCCCCAAAGGGACTCGCATCCCCTGAAATCACCGAGTGAGAAAGCTGTCCCACCCAACAACACCACAACTGAATGAGACAGCTGCCCGACCCCCAAATCAAATTTATTTATTTATTTTTTTTAAACTGGCTTTTTCATTATTTTAGCTGGCTATTTGTCAAGCCCTGTTGCACTTTATTTTCCTTTTGTGGTCCTGCTGAGTCTCCCTGGCTGTACCTTACTGTTATCTTGCACCCCTTAAGTATACCGGAATAGCCCAATAAATACCTTGCATGTTGAGTTCCTTTTGATTTGCCTCCGTATGCTCTCTTTGCACTCCTAGTTCATCACTGAGCCACTCCTTATTCTTCACAAAGAAAAAGGTAATCTTATTGCCAAGACCACCTTTTCATCCTAAATTGGTATCTTTCTTCCACCTTAATGAAGACATACTCCTGCCATCTTTGCCCTGCTCCTAAACACCCAAAGGAAGTTGGTCTTTACTGCCTGGATATAGTCAGAGCGAGTCAGTTTACTTCATAGCAACAGCTTCTATGAGAAAGATGGACTCACTGTTCTTCCTACTCTCAGGACCTCACAAGGGTATCCTGCTTCCAATGGACAATTGCTAGATGGTGATATGACTGATTTCTGATTGGGACTCTAAAACAAAGTTAATACTGCAGCTGCAGGAACAGATTCACAGGACTCAATCACTATGTTTAAAATGTCCGTTCAGTGAAAATTTATTATTACATGTTATTTTATACATAGATAAGAAAGGGGTGGTGTGAGTTGTTATTAAAAACTAACAAATAGAAATATGTTATTAAAAGCTAACAAATAGAAATATATTATTAAAAACTAGTAAATAGAACAATTGCAAAAGTAAAACCTTGAGAAGGGAGGGGGGAGTAGAGAGCGTTTAGTAGGAGACGTGTCTGTGTGTTAGGTGAAGGTTACAGAACACATTTCAACAGTGAGAACAAAATGGAGTCTTTTGTGCTTAAATGAACAGTACAGTGAATGTCCATGTCATTTCCCCTCTTTTGTTTATTTGACAACATTCTTGTCCGCGTTACATTCAGCCGATTGCTGGTAACTCCTGTTACATTGGCGCAGAGAGACGGTGTCCTGTTCAGCTCTCTCCTAGCTTTCTCACAATAATGGGTTCATCAGGGCTGGTGGTACATTTGTTGGTACAGCGGGTAGTCACACAAAGGCATAGCCTGATGAGGAAGTAAATAACAAATATGAGAAATAGGAACATCACAATGTAAGCGCCTAGTTTCTGTAACCATGTTGCTATGCCATATAAAAAATTACCAAAACCTCCTAAACCCTGAAAGGGGTTCCATCCATCTTTAGCAATATCTCTGGCCTTATTCTGTAGTTCTCTTATGTTAGCAAGATGCCCTTTAATAATGTCCTCATTATCAGAAATGTATATACAACAGTCAGTGCGAAATACCTTACACATCCCACCTTGAGGTGCAGTGAGATAATTTAGCGTTAATCTGTGCTCTAATACTACTTTTTTAAGCTGAGCCATTTCTTCATTTAATAAACCTATATCAGTGGTAGTAAGGTTAATAATATCATCTACAATTATAGTGTAATTATTTATTCTTTTCATTGCTTCAATTCCCCATCCTGTCCAGGAAGGGAACCATGACCATGCCATGTCACCTTCAGTGAACAGCTCTCTTTTGAACACTAAAGGGTATTCTGGACTTTGATCTGGTCGCACTGTATCTTTGCCAACAGCCAAAGCAGGTACTAACTTCCCAATATAACATGTACCTGTAACATTAGTAGGAAGCCAGGCGTAAGCTTTATTTCCACATATATAATATAACCCTCTACGTATGGATGGTATGCCTGCTCCTAAAAAACTGGAAGCAATAACATGGAATCTCAGGTAACCGATATTTTCACATATTAGGAACTGTGAGCAATTTGTACTATAAAGGGTTCTATTTAGTTCTGGATCTGGGATATAATAATATTGACCATAGTTTCCGCCATAAACTGTAATTTTTGCTTTGGTGCAATCTGAAAGGCCCAACCGTGTACATTTAGTGTTAAACGGGCATGTAATGTTTAAACAAATCTTTGGAGTTCTCAAAAAATGGGGGAAACAAGGGATGATGGGATTATTGCGGTGCCACCAAAATTCAAAATTACTAGAATGATATTTTATATAAAATCATTTATTTTATTGATATCAAAAACATCTAAAATGTTTACATGAAGGAGTACAAAAAATATACAAAGCAAAAACAAAAACAGAAATACAGTGCAAATAAATGACCGTTACCAAAGATGTTGAGGGGTGATCATAGTCTTATGTTCCCAACTAGTTTCGCCAAAACATTGGCTTCATCAGGGCAATGTAGAGATGTACTGCAGAGAGTAAAACCACTATAATAAAGAAAAAATGCATTATTGGATCAACATAGTCTTGTAATGCTGGAGGCAAGCCAATCGCATCGCATAGCGGTCAAATTGCCGCCCCCCCATATCCCACGGTCTTCCCACCCCTCACACACCTGAAACATACCATGCAGGCTCCAAAACGCAAGGGGGACACTACCGAGACACTGAGAATGGAAGTTGCACTCAGCCCAGTATTTGGATACAGGGGAATTAAAGGGCGCCTAAAAAGAGAAGTATAGCATATAAGTATTGAAAATTCTTTTAATTTTGTTTAACAAAAGAGACCTAAGCCTCAATTACATACCCTAATTATATGCAAAACCAAGGCACTCAATGTTGCGCAGTTGCCCCGCCCGCCTGTCCGCTCCTGATCAGCTGATTCATATCATGCTGATCAGGTGGGGGTTTTAAAAGGCAGCCTTGCTCTCAGTGTGTTTTTTATCTCCTTGCTGTGGGACCATCCTGGGAAGCTGGCTACATATGTAAAAGGTAATAGATCCAACAAACTTTTTTTCATCACAGCAAGCATCTGTCATTATATTGCCACATATGGCTGTACTGGCTGAACTTTCTTGCTAACAGTCCCTTTGTTATATGCATTGACTTTCAGATCATCTATAATAACCAGTGTTACCAGAAAGACTCATTGTGGAGGTTCCAACGTTTAGCCAAGATATTGGCGGAACCTTATTCATAGGATGCATTTTTTCTAACTTAATGCGTATTCGGTAAGCCCTACTAACTATATCCAACATATTTCACTATGTCCTCCAAATCTGAAATTCACTGATATATTTATGTGTATCAATATCATTTTTCTCATACCTTTTTTTTCCCCTCTCTTGAATCTATTTTACAGTCCTTTTGATCGCATTCATGCGATTTTTTACATGAACTGACTGCGCTGTGAATCTCCCTTGTGCAACATTGAGTGCCTTTGTTTTGCACATAATTAGGGTATGTAATTGAGGCTTAGGTCCCAAGTGTTAAAATTAAAAGAATTTTCAATACTTATATGCTATACTTCTCTTTTTAGGCGCCCTTTAATTCCCCTGTAGCCAAATACTGGGCTGAGTGCAACTTCCATTCTCAGTGTCTCGGTGGTGTCCCCCTTGCGTTTTGGAGCCCGCATGGTATGTTTCAGGTGTGTGAGGGGTGGGAAGACCGTGGGATATGGGGGGGCGGCAATTTGACCGCTATGCGATGCGATTGGCTTGCCTCCAGCATTACAAGACTATGTTGATCCAATAATGCATTTTTTCTTTATTATAGTGGTTTTACTCTCTGCAGTACATCTCTACATTACCCTGATGAAGCCAATGTTTTGGCGAAACTAGTTGGGAACATAAGACTATGATCACCCCTCAACATCTTTGGTGACGGTCACTTATTTGCACTGTATTTCTGTTTTTGTTTTTGCTTTGTATATTTTTTGTACTCCTTCATGTAAACATTTTAGATGTTTTTGATATCAATAAAATAAATGATTTTATATAAAATATCATTCTAGTAATTTTGAATTTTGGTGGCACCGCAATAATCCCATCATCCCCTGTTTCCCCCATTTTTTGAGATCTTCGACTCGGGATGAGGTGCCGTATCTGGTAGGACACACCACCCACCATCCAAATCTTTGGAGTGTTTATCTGTTTCGAAACCATCAAAGTTACTGATCTGTGCTCGTTAGCTGTGGAGACGATGTATGAGCCATTTATTCTGGTCCTGTTTAGATCAGTGAAATTGAGAGGCATTGCTATCATGGGTATTGTTCCTGTTTGGGGATGTAAGTGAGAACACACCCAGCAGTTACTAGCATTGCTATGGGTTACATACAATTTTAACATTTGGATGAAAGGGTTATTTTTCCATGTCTCAGTTCTCACAAACAACAAAAAGAAAAGAAACATTATCATAATTTTTTCAAAGGATATCATCACTTCAGGATTTTCTCGCAGTGACTGGCGTGAATCCAGGTGGGCTTTCCTTCCAACTTGACAGCAGAACCGGTTGTCAAAAGCACCAAATATGATCGATCAAATTTTGGTTCTAGTGGCTTTCTGACGTGTCGCTTGATCACCACCCAGTCACCTGGTTGGATTCTGTGAATACCTGAAACAGAATCTGGGACGGGGATAGATTTATAAACACCTTCATGTATTTTATTCAATGTTCTTTGCAAAATCTGAAAATATTCTAACAGATTAGAGTGAGAAGCCTGCAACTGTTGGGGAAAATATAGCCCTGTTTTGGGTTGCCCTCCAAATAAAATCTCATAGGGGGACAGCCCATGTCGTTGTTTAAGGGTAGTTCCTACAGAATATAGGGCTAATGGCAAAGCTTCCACTCATCCTTTTCCTGTATCTGCTTTAATTTTTGCACATCTATTTTTCAAAATTCCATTAAGTCTCTCAACTTTACCACTACTTTGTGGATGATAAGGTGTATGGAAAGCTTGCTGTATGTGAAGTGCTTCCATTACCTCTTTCATTACTTCCCCAGTAAAATGGGTTCCTCTGTCACTCTCAATAGTTTCAGGAACTCCATATCTACAAACTATTTCATTCAAAATTTTATTTTTTTTTTCTGTTTTTGCATTTGCTTTAGCTACTGGCCAGCTCTCGGGCCAACCTGAGAACATGTCAACATACACTAAAGCGAACTCATAGGTGCCAATTCTGGACATCTGAATGTAGTCTATTTGAATTCCTTGAAAAGGGAAATCTAGCTTAAGAGAATGCTTTTGGGGAACATGGACAGGCCTCCCTGCATTGTACAGAGCACAAGTGAGACATGAAGCACAAAACCTGGCTGCAAATGCACTAAATCCAGGTGCTATCCAATAGCAGTCAGTAAGTGCCACCATCGTGCCCTTAGCAAGATGACTGACGCCATGTGCCAGTTGTGCTAAAACTGGGTACAAACTCCTGGGTAGACACCACCTGTTGTCAGCTCTCCACAGGCCCTGCTGATTTTGGGTAGCATTACATTTAATCCACTTATCCTTCTCTTCATTAGGGGCCTGGTTCTGCAACTGAATTAGAGTTTCTACATCCCACTGCTCTTGATGAGGGGAATCTGTCCCCGCTACCTGGGTGACCCCTACAGTGGGTGTGACTTCAAATGCCATAAGGGCAGCATCCGTTGCCGCTTGGTCCGCTAAAGCATTTCCTCTGGCTGTCATGTCATTTCCCCTTGCATGCCCTTTTACCTTCAAGATGGCAACTTCTGCTGGTTTCTGAAAAGCCTCAAATAGCCGCTCTATGAGTTTTGCATGTCTCACTGGCTTCCCTGCACTAGTCAGAAAGTTCCGTGCGTTCCAGATAGGCCCAAAATCGTGGGCTATTCCAAATGCATATCTGCTGTCAGTGTAAATGTTTCCCCTTTGATTCTCTAGAAGATTACATGCTTTGACTACAACACACAACTCCGCTTCCTGTGCTGACATCTGGGGTATCAATGTTTCCTGATGTAAAATGGTGTCTGTAGTTGTTACAGCAAACCCTGTGTGTGGCTGACCATCATCAGTATAAAATCTGGAACCATCTATGAATAAGTGTGTGTCACAATCTGATAAAGGCTCATCTTTTGCTGGTGTGACAGAGGCCCTTTCTACCTCCATAAGAGCCATACAATCATGAGAAAAACTCTCAGGTTCTACATCAGTACCATTTGTTGCATCTTCCTCATCAATTATAGGAAGAGTAGCCGGATTTAAATTAACACATCGTTTGATTGTTAAATTCGATGGAGCAAAAAGAGCAGACTGGTACTTGTCAAATCTACTGGCAGACACATGTCTGGTATTTACTTGATTCATGATTTCCTGTACTGCATGTGGCACATACAGAATCAGAGCAGAATCTAGTACAAGCTCCGTTACTTTGTCTAGCAGCAAAATGCAGGCTGCTATGGCTCACATACAACTGGGGGAGCCTTTGATGACAGGGTCTAATGAGGCTGATACATACATCACAGGCCTCTGTTTGTTTGTCTCCATGTAGCTGGGTGAGTACACCTGCAGCAAATCCATTGACTTCATGACAGAACAACGAGAAAGTCTTAGTATAGTCAGGAAGTCCAATGGTGGGAGCTTCAGACAAAATTTTAATATGCTCCTTCATCTGCAATTCATTGTCCCATGTGAGTTTGAAAGGGTTTCTAGTGGTAGCCTCATATAGAGGAGCCATAAGTTCTGATGCATTTGGAATCCAGTCCCTACAATATCCAACTAACCCCAGGAAGGCACGTAGTTGCCGTGCATTGCCGTACGTTTCTTGGCTTTTCAAAGTTTTGTAGAGTTTTAACTTGATCTGGGGCTAGGTGACGGATTCCATGTGAAATGCAGTGACCCAGGAAGATCACTTTCTCTTGGCAGTATTGTAGCTTATCTTTGCTAACTTTGTTGTTACTGTTATAGAGAAACATGAGAAGGCTTACTGTTTCTCTGCTACAAATGTCCTTTGTATCAGAACAAATAAGCAAATCATCTATGTACTGAAGCAAAACTGTGTTTGGGTGTGAGGGGGACCATTGGTCCAATACTTGCTTTATTGCAGTATTATATTCAGAGGGGCTACTCACACAGCCTTGGGGCAATCTTGTCCATGCTAACTTTTGGGCATCATGGGTAAATGAAAAAAGGTGCCAGCAATCTGGGTGCAGGGGCACCGAAAAGAAAGCATTTGCAAGATCAATTACTGTAAAGCAGGTGCTGGAGGCAGGTATTCCACTTAGTAAAGTGCGGGGGTTGGGCACGATCGGGGTATCTGCCTCTATTATATTGGTAATGGCTCTCAAATTATGCACCATGCGGTATGTCACCTGCCCACCCTTCATGTCTGGCTTATTTGCAATTGGGAACAGGGGTGTATTGACTTGGGACTTAATTGGTACAACAACCCGTGCTGCTTTCAGTTGAGTGATTTAATCCCTTATCCCCTCTGAGCAATACTCAGTAGGTACTGTTTAATCTGTGGGAGATGGGCTCCTGGTTTAATTGTTGTCATGACTGGGGTGCAATCCAGCAGACCTACATCATATTTTCTGGTGGCCCATAATTCAGCGGGAATCACTTTCAATTCTGGTGGAAATGGCGGAGTGGAGTCCTGGATTAAAAATACTCCACAGGCAGAATTTAAAACTTCTGAAAGACTACTGACCACTTGGACTCCTGTAGGAGTGTAGTCTATGTTTGCTGAAATTTGGTTCAAAATGTCAGCTCCCAAAAGATTGGTAGGAACTGTGTCTGAAACTAACACTTTAGTGACAATTTCTGTTTGCTGTCCTAGCCTGAGTTTAAGTGGCTTGGACTTAACCAAATCAGTAGAGGTCCCAGTTAGGCCAACACCAGAGATAGCATTTGTAGATAATAATCCTGGAGGTAAGTCCTCTATATTAAAAACACTTCGGCTTGCACCAGTATCAATTAAACAGGTTAATTCTGTTTCTCCTCCAGGATAGGGGAGTTCTTGTAATAATACTTTTACTCTGGCCTCGGGACCATTGTCTCCCCTATTTAACATGATTGATACTGGCATTCCATTTTCCTATTCCTGATCCACTGCTTTTGACAGAGAACTGGGATCAGCATGAGGTGCCTCTAAGCTCTTTTCCAGTCTACGGTCGGGAAGATGGCAGGATTTGGCTATGTGTCCTTCCCCATCACAATTGTAGCATATAATTGGTCCCCGATTGCCATGATTTCTGAAATTGCCTTTGCCTCTTCCTCTTCCTCTCTGCTTCCCCATGTACAAAACCTTGGGTTTGCTGTCTTTTTGGTTAATCCTGTTTTCTATGGATAACAGGATAGGCAGGACGTCTCGAATAGACATATTGCCTGCCTCAGGCCTTGCTGTGAACAACTTTTCTTTCAACTGGGGTATTAAACCATCAAGAAACCTTTGTTTCACCAGTTGTGTAGATGGACTTGCAGTCTCTCCCGCCTTCTCTTCCTCTATTTTAATGCCTGCTTCCTCAGCCATATCGCTTAACTGCCTCCAAGAAGCCCCTGCTGCTTCCTCTTCCCCTTGATTAGCATTCATAAATTCAGCATATCTGGTTTGTCCATATATTTGGGGCAATTTTTCCTTCAATTTCTCACAAACCTCCCGTCCACTAACCATCTTACCTAGATTTTTGACGTCTACACCACATTCTTTAAGTATATAGCCAGACATGTTGCTTCCCACTGCTTTAATAAGAAGCTGATGAATGTCAGTAGCAGAAGCCTCATATGCTTCCTGTGCAGCGCTAAGTTTGTTTGCAAACCCAATTGGATTCTTTCTAGGATCTCCCAATCCCTCTAATATGGCTCTCATATCTTGGGGACTAAAAGGTACATGCCATTTAATTTGAGACTTACTGTCAACAGCATTACCTTCAAAAACTAATTGGGTTCTGACAGGATAAACTGCAACAGATTGCTCTGTGCCAGGGGCAGAAGGGCTGGCATCTCCCTTCCTTCTCTCTTCATCTTGCTGCCACAATTTGGAAATTATGGTTTGCTCTGGAAGTTCAGACTCTATCTCTCTTTCTCTGGCCAAAGCCTTAAGTTCAGAGAGATCTAGTTTTGCATATGTGCCTTTTGATTTATGCCAATCATCTGTTTCTAGGATACGAGCCAAAATCCTCTTTGTAGGTTGATATGGGGCTGTTAAACCTCTGCTCTCTACTATATTGCATAGCTCATCTTTTGTGTGTTCCATGTAATCTAATTCTTTTGCTTTTGTACGTGGACCCCTTAAAGCCAAACTGGCAGCCACATAAGGTGGGGGGTCCTCCTCTACAGAGTCTTCTGGCCAAACGTAGTAAATTTGGGCAGTACTTTTATTAAATATCTCTGTCAAGCCAGTTTGATTTTCTACTTTAGCTTCTGTCTCCCATGTGCAAGCTATTCTCCACGTTCCTTCACTGCACAGTAGTGGTCCATAATCGTGCAGAAAAGTTTGCCATACTTGTAAATCAAAAGTCCCTTCAGATTTTAAAGGTTTAGCTGTTCCCTTTGTCCATTCTACCCATTTATCTAGGGGCTCAGTATAGGCGGAACCGTACCTTCGGTTCATATATTCTCTAGCACTCATCTTGCGCTGGGCATTTTCTGAAGGCCTCTCTCCCTTCATTCCCTTAATTAATTTAATGCCCATAATAACTGGCCAGTCTTCTCTACTTGTGCCTATACCCTCTTGCCTCTAAAACAAATAGTACAGCAAATCTGCAGATTTACAAGAATAGTCTGCACTTATCTACGTGGATAGAAGGGGTTTATGACAATAGACAAAACACTCATTAAGAGACCCTCCTTGTCTCTTCTCTTCTGAGTTTTATCTGACCCTACCATGCGCCTCTGACCCAGGTCGCCCACAAGGAGTCAACGCAGGGAACTGCAGAGGATTTTCCCTATCCACACACAGTCCAACCCGTGAAGGGGGACACATACACATTCACACATACACGTTACCCAACCAGAAAGGTCCGAGAATGGTCTGGTTTCCTTGAGAACCGACAGATAGGATACATAGGAAAAGGCAGAAATATAGCAAGCGTAAGGGCAGCTTACCTAGCCGACATTTGAGGTCTGCGTTTCCCGATGATCCCGCTCGAAGCGCGGTTCCTTCTGGAGACTCTGCCAAACTCCTGGCTGGCTCGCCAAGACTGATATGACTGATTTCTTATTGGGACTCTAAAACAAAGTTAATACTGCAGCTGCAGGAACGGATTCACAGGACTCAATCACTGTGTTTAAAATGTCCGTTCAGTGAAAATTTATAATTGCATGTTATTTTATACATCGATAACAAAGGGGTGGTGTGAGATGTTATTAAAAACTAACAAATAGAAATATGTTATTAAAAGCTAACAAATAGAAATATATTATTAAAAACTAGCGAATAGAACAATTGCAAAAGTAAAACCTTGAGAAGGGAGGGGGGAGTAGAGAGCGTTTAGTAGAAGTATCTGTGTGTTAGGTGAAGGTTACAGAACACATTTCAAAAATGTGAGTGAGAAAAAAATGGAGTCTCTTGTGCTTAAATGAACAATACAGTGAATGTCCATGGATAAGACAGCTCATCACCAGAGCTTTCAAGCCAAAGAATAAAGCTTTTCCTACGCTTTTTTGCGCTCACTCCACCAGGTCAGTGTATGTTTACTAGACATTCTGGCAAAAGTTTTGGAAGGCCACCACCAGGACCTCTGTTCATATCTTTTCAAAGTTTTACCAGGTCCAGTCTCCTATGCTTTCAGCTGCAAGGTTCTAGCTGTGGCATTCTGAAGTTGGGGTTTGTTAACCCTTGTTTTTGTTGTTGGGCCTATTGCCACAGATTTGTTTGCCTGGTTTTTGCACACCCCTCTAATGTTCTGCTTTGGAATGTCCCAGGCTCTATGAATATTAAGCCTGTGTCCTGTACTGTACAATTAGGATAAGAATTTTGACTTACCTGTAAGTTTTTTGGAGTAGAGAACAGGATACAGATCACCTTTCCTTCTAATCCTGGGTTACTCTTCATTACTTGCTAAAATTGAGGACTCGCCAAATGGTGTAAACCAGGGGTCTCAAACTGGTTGCCCTCCAGCTGTTGCGGAACTACAAGTCCCATCATGCCTCTGCCTGAGGGAGTCATGCTTGTAACTGTTAGCCTTGCAATGCCTCATGGGACTTGTAGTTTCACAACAGCTGGAGGATGGTCAGTTTGAGACCCCTGGTGTAGACTTATGTGGAGGATGCCCAGGGGGCCTTGTCTCCAAAAGCTTTGCCAGCGTCCAATCACCTGAAGGTATCAACCTATAACCCAGGGTCTATGAATACTAAGCCTGTGCTGTAAACTGTACTCTAAGATATGGAATTCACAGGCAAGTCAAAATTAATTGTATTGTTTGGGGCACAGTGAGTGATCATCTGATATATTCTGACCTGACTCCCCAAACATTTGCACAAAGGACCCTAGCTGTTTGATATCTCGCCAAATATGCCTGTAATTTGAAAATATCTTGCAGCTCATACACGGGTTTATTATCGTCGAAAATGGGTTGGTTAGGCTTCATTCACACCACTGTAAAAAACGCATATACGAGTGTTTTGTTAACCACTTCAGCCCCGGAAGAATTTACCCCCTTCCTGACCAGAGCGTTTTTTGAGATTCGCCACTGTGTCGCTTTAACTCACAATTGCGCAGTCGTGCAACGTTGTACCCAAACAAAATTGACGCCCTTTTTTTTTAACACAAATAGAGCTTCCTTTTGGTGGTATTTTTATTTTTTGCGTTATAAGCAAAAAAACAGCGACAATTTTGAAAGAAACACAATATTTTGTACTTTTTGCTTTAATAAATATCACCATTTTTTTTTTTTTTTAAAAAAAAGCTAATTTTTTCTCAGTTTAGGCCGATATGTATTCTTATACATATTTTTGGTAAAAAAAAATCGCAATAAGCGTATATTGATTGATTTGCGCAAAAGTTATAGCGACTACAAAATAGGGGATAGATTTATAGCATTTTTATTATTATTTTTTTTTTTTTACTAGTAATGGCAGCGATCTGCGACTTTTATCGTGACTGCGACATTATGCCGGACACATCGGACAATTTTGACACATTTTTGGAACCACTGGCATTAATACAGTTATCAGTGCAATTAAAAATGCATTGATTACTGTAAAAATGTCACTGGCAGTGAAGGGGTTAACACTAGGGGGCGGTGGAGGGGTTAACTGTGTTCCCTGCTACATGATGCTAACTGAAGGGGGAGGGACTAACTACAGGAAGTGACAGATCGTGGTTCCTAGCCAATAGGAAGTCACGATCTGTCAGAACAGAACAAGGAAATGTGTGTTTACACACACTCGTCCCTTTTCTGTGTCTACTGGTCACGAGTCACGATCGCTCGTGGCCGGCGGTCATCGCGGCCGTTGGCCGCGGGCATGGGCACCCCCCGCTATGCAGTGGGCACGCGCCTGCTATCCGGACCCCGCGAGCCAACGTACAGCTATGTGGTTTCGCGCAGGGGAGCCAACCTGACGCAGTATAACTGCGGTGGCTGGTCCTGAAGCGGTTAATTATAGATCTTAATGCAGCTTCATTGTTTTCAATAGTCATTCACACAGGTGCGCAAACGTGCACTGCATTCAGATCTGTAACACGGAATCCAAAAATCTGCATTGAAGAACATGCGCCTTACGTGTATAAACTTATGTATCTTCATTTGTAAGCACGTAAATAAAGTCTAAATTATCATTATGTACGCATTTTAACGTATATATAGGCAAGTATCATTTGGCAGGAACGTTTCTCCTAGAAAACACATGCGTAATAAAATCAGATCCTTGTACTAACACAAGCGATGTTAGTAAAGCAGTCTCCCCTGCTGTGCTATTGTGTTCTGAAGGGGACTGCCTTGCCAGGACACACCAATCGGTGCTGGCCGAAAGTTGGCCAGTTCCTGCCAATCCGGAAGTTTATGGCCAAATTTCGGCATTATAGTCAGCTGGATGGTCACTTGCCTGTTCTCTGTTCATGACTAAATAAATTGACTTCGCCCCATAATCTTATTAGTGCTACGTAAATTGAGTTTATAAATTATGCTCTTACTTGGCCTAGCGAAGGCTTCCATCCAGTGCTGCCAGTTGGCATTGCATTACTCGTGAGGAATAGCAGCTCTGGGAGGGACACTTATCTGGCAAATTAGTAGCAAAACTAGATCCACACTTATTGAAAATCGTGCTGCCTAATGATTGGCAAATGATATGCAAAAGTTTTTTGTGTGTGTATTTGTTATCCTAGTCCTGGACAGAGGGCCAAAACAGTTTTGCAGTGGTCTTTAACAGATTTGGTATATATACAGTGGGGACGGAAAGTATTTAGACCCCCTTACATTTTTCACTCTGTTATATTGCAGCCATTCGCTAAAATCATTTAAGTTCATTTTTTTTCCTCATGAATGTACACACAACACCCCATATTGACAGAAAAACACAGAATTGTTGAAATTTTTGCAGATTTATTAAACAAGAAAAACTGAAATATCACATGATCCTAAGTATTCAGACCCTTTGCTCAGTATTTAGTAGAAGCACCCTTTTGATCTAATACAGCCATGAGTCTTTTTGGGAAAGATGCAACAAGTTTTTCACACCTGGATTTGGGGATCCTCTGCCATTCCTCCTTGCAGATCCTCTCCAGTTCTGTCAGGTTGGATGGTAAACATTGGTGGACAGCCATTTTAGGTCTCTCCAGAGATGCTCAATTGGGTTTAAGTCAGGGCTCTGGCTGGGCCATTCAAGAACAGTCACGGAGCTGTTGTGAAGCCACTCTTTCGTTATTTTAGCTGTGTGCTTAGGGTCATTGTCTTGTTGGAAGGTAAACCTTTGGCTCAGTCTGAGGTCTTGAGGACTCTGGAGAAGGTTTTCGTCCAGGATATCCCTGTACTTGGCCGCATTCGTCTTTCCCTCAATTGCAACCAGTCGTCCTGTCCCTGCAGCTGGAAAAACACCCCCACAGCATGATGCTGCCGCCATCATGCTTCACTGTTGGGACTGTTTTGGACAGGTGATGAGCAGCCTGGTTTTCTCCACACATACTGCTTAGAATTAAGGCCAAAAAGTTCTATCTTGGTCTCATTAGACCAGAGAATCTTATTTCTCACCATCTTGGAGTCCTTCAGGTGTTGTTTTTAGCAAACTCCATGTGGGCTTTCATGTGTCTTGCACTGAGGAGAGGCTTCCGTCGGGCCACTCTGCCATAAAGCCCCGACTGGTGGAGGGCTGCAGTGATGGTTGACTTTCTACCACTTTCTCAGATCTCCCGACTGCATCTCTGGAGCTCAGCCACAGTGATCTTTGGGTTCTTCTTTACCTCTCTCACCAAGACTCTTCTCCACCGATAGCTCAGTTTGGCCGGACGGCCAGCTCTAGGAAGGGTTCTGGTCGTCCCAAATGTCTTCCATTTAAGGATTATGGAGGCCACTGTGCTATTAGGAACCTTAAGTGCAGCAGAATTTTTTTTGTAACCTTGGCCAAATCTGTGCCTTGCCACAATTCTGTCTCTGAGCTCTTCAGGCAGTTCCTTTGACCTCATGATTCTCATTTGCTCTGACATGCACTGTGAGCTGTAAGGTCTTATATAGACAGGTGTGTGGCTTTCCTAATCAAGTCTAATCAGTATAATCAAACACGGCTGGACTCAAATGAAGGTGTAGAACCATCTCAAGGATGATTAGATGAAATGGACAGCACCTGAGTTAAATATATGAGTGTCACAGCAAAGGGTCTGAATACTTAGGACCATGTGATATTTCCGTTTTTCTTTTTTACTAAATCTGCAAAAATGTCAACAATTCTGTGTTTTTCTGTCAATATGGGGTGCTGTGTGTACATTTAATGAGGAAAAAATGATTTTAGCAAATGGCTGCAATATAACAAAAAGTGAAAAATTTAAGGGGGTCTGAATACTTTCCGTCCCCACTGTAGATGAGAAATTGTCACTCAAGCGTGCCGAATTAAGAATTGCTTAGGCCCCAATTCACACCTGGGTGATTTTCTGGTTTTATATTGTCATCTCTTTTATAACTATTTTAGAACAGCAACAGAGGGATTTCAAATCAAACTGCTTGTTTAATTTATATTATTCATTTATTATAATAAATGATTATTCAATATCAGTCTAATACTCATTTTCACTGCTTCTTCTAAGCATCACCTTGCTGTACGACTAAAGTAATGTCTTCCATTG
This sequence comes from Aquarana catesbeiana, assembly GCF_042186555.1. Classification (NCBI taxonomy): domain Eukaryota; kingdom Metazoa; phylum Chordata; class Amphibia; order Anura; family Ranidae; genus Aquarana; species Aquarana catesbeiana. Next base: position 550,555,789 of record NC_133326.1, read on the forward strand.
TATGTAATGCTGTAGAGATTTGCTTTTTTCCAGATGTAGCACCACTTCTGCAAGTTAGATGATGGCATCTGCCAGTACTGGATGTGGACCTCAGCTTTGACCAAAACCAGCAGTCCTGTCAGCTTCTGTAAAATGGTTGACTGTTAGCTTCCATTTGCTAATGACACCTGAAAATACAACAGAATAGAGTTGAGCATGAGTTGCAAAAGACAATTCCATTTGCACATAGTACAATGCTTTCAGTCATTGAAACAATACCCTGTTGTAGTGCTAAAAAATTCAAGGAGAGCGCATAGATCTTTGTACTAATTTTATGTTTTCTGTACAGATTTTGTGGACCTGAGTAATGGAAAGTTCTATGTTGGAGTGTGTGCGTTTGTCAAAGTCCAGCTGAAGGTAGTACATTTTAATGATCAGATCAAGCTTGTACCTTGTCCTGATATCTTTTTTAGTTTTTTGTTTCATTTTATTTTTTTCGGCACTGTTCATATTAACTCCAGGCACAATATTTTTTTGGTATGGCCTGGCAAAAGAAAGGTTCTGTAAGTTTGTTGTTGCTTTGGGTTGCTCTTTCCTCACTTATGTTGTCACCAGGATGGTAAGTAAAACTATTTTGCAATAAAAAAAACAGACAGAAGTAGAAATCTGATGGACATTCAGTGCATCCACACAATAAGTGCTTTGTTGTCTCATTTCTCTTGAACCCTTTCGCTGCCAGGTCCTGCGCTCTATTAAACTCAGGTGGCCAGACAACTTTTACAATTTAAACATTTTTTTCTTTTAATTTTTCCCTTACAGCTTTTAGTGTTTGTAAAAGTTCCTCAAACCATACATTTTATGAAAGCAAAGGACCAGTAGAATAAAAAGAAGGTGCTACTGATTTTTATAGATCCAGCAATAGTCGCACAAATATTTATCAAAATAATAATATTTTCTCTAAAAGTACACTAAAATCATTATTAGCCAACACAAACACAGCGAAACTTAAAACAATGCTTTATCTAAATATTTCTGCTAAAAGTACACTAAAATTACTAGCACACATAAACACAGCAAAACGTACAAAATTTCTGCTAAATTCCTACAAAATCAATAAGTTAAAATTTGTATTGTGTTAATCAATAACAAATATTTGTACATTTTAAATTGTTCCTTTTTCTGCAATGGTGAAATTCAAAGGTGCTTAAAACTGTTTGTGACTAGAGCTGCATCCAGACAGCCTTTGGTACTCTATGGGGGCTACCTAAAAGACAAATATTGCCAAACCTTTTTTGGCTATACTTCTCTTGTGGGTCACAGAAGTGCACTTACTTGTGCTCTTAAAATGTCAGGTTTCTGTGAAGTAAAAAAAATGAGACAGATAACTTATTTAAGAACTTTTTCCACCTTTTAATGTGACCTATAAACTGTACAACTCAACTGAAAAACAAGCTGAAATCTTGGGGAGTAAAAAAAAAAAAAAAAAATTTGCCTCTGATTAACCCCAAATAAAGTTCAGCTGTTCTAGTGGGTTTTTTCTGACATTTTCTTAGTCTCATCCTACAGCAAAAGCCATGGTCCACAGAGTGCTTTCAAAGCATCAGAGGGATCTCATTGTTAAAAGGTGTCAGGAGAAGGGTACAAAAGAATTTCCAAGGCATTGGATATACCTTGGAACACAGTGAAGACAGTCATCATCAAGTGGAGAAAATATGGCACAACGGTGACATTACCAAGAACTGGACATCCCTCCAAAATTGATGAAAAGACAAGAAGAAAACTGGTCAGGGAGACTGGCAAGAAGGCTTCAGTAACAATAAAGGAGCTGCAGTAATATCTGGCAAAGACAGGCTGTGTGGTACAAGTGACATCAATCTCCCGTATTCTTCATGTGTCTTGTCTTATGAAGAAAAACATTCAAGCCCAGCTAAATTTTGCAAAAACACATCTGAAGTCTCCCAAAAGCATGTGGGAAAATGTGTCATGGTCTGATGAAACCAAGATTGAACTTTTAGGCCATAATTCCAAAAGATATGTTTGGCACAAACACAACACTGCACATCACCAAAAGAACACCATACCTACAGTGAAGCATGATGGTGGCAGCATCATGCTTTGGGGCTGTTTTTTCTTCATCTGGAATAGGGGCCTTAGTCAAGGTAGAGGCAATGATAAACATTTCCAAATTCTAGTCAATATTGTCAAAAAACCTTCAGGCTTCTGCTAGAAAGCTGAACATGAAGAGGAAATTAATCTTTCAGCATGACAACGACTCAAAGCATACATTCAAATCAACAAAGGAAGGGCTTCACCAGAAGATTAATGTTTTGGAATGGCCCAGCTAGAGCACAGACCTGAATACGATTGAAAATCTGTGGGGTGATCTAAAGAAGGCTGTCCACAGGAGATGCCCTCGTAATCTGACAGATTTGGCGTGTTTTTACAAAGAAGAGTGGGCAAATATTAAGATGTGTCATGCTGATAGACTCATACCCAAAAAGAATGCTGTAATAAAATCAAAAGGTGCTTCAACAAAGTATTAGTGCAAGGGTGTGCACACTTTTGGAACCATAATATTTTAGCTTTTTAGTTTTTACTTCCTTCCACCTAAAAGATTTCAGTTTGTTGTTCAACTGAGTTGTACATTTTATAGGTCACATTAAAGGTGGAAAAAAATCTGAAATTATTTATCATTCTCATTTTTTTTACATCGCAGAAACCTGACATTTTAACAGGGATGTGTAGACTTTTTTTGAGAACTGACAATTTTTATTGATTTTTCATAAAAAAGGGAATTTCCAACATAAAATACAGGAAAACACGCTTTTTTGTTGTGAAAGTACATCTGGCAAGTAATCAACAAACATCTTGGCCAGTGATAAAGTTCAGTGCAGGCATGCATAGCTTACAACCATTGGCAGTATGTATAATTGTCATGTGAAATAGATGGTACACCAAAATCTAGCCTGCATAAGTGCGCGTAAACAAATGGAGGAGGAGAAAAGTATAATGAAAGGGTTAAGGGGAGTCAGGGATAGGAGAAGAAAGAAACGGAAGAAAAAGTAGTAAAGGAGAGAGAATAAGAGAAGACAACCACCCGCCCTAAAAGCTCCACATCACCTAATAGGCACTAACATAAGTGCAGATAATCTCTGGGAGATCGAGGGCTACGGAGTATTAGGTTGTAGGAGTCTCCAATAGGACCCATGGCTCCCATACTCGATTATGTTTATCAAGAGTGTTATTTAGAGAGGCCGTCAGGTACTTCATTCTTTTAACATCTCTGATCCTGGAGTGCAGCTCGAACAGTGAGGGGGGTTCCCTCTTTTTCAACTTCAGGGCTACCAAATACCGCACTGCAGTTAGCACGTGGGCTAAGAGCTTTTTTGACAGTTTAGAAAAGTATGTGAGTGGGAAGCCCAGAAGAAAAGTTTTCGCGTTGAAGGGGACCTCAATACAAAGATGGATTGAAGCAGGGAGTGCACCTTCTGCAAATAGGGGATGAGTAGAGGGCAGGTCCAATAGATATGATATAGCGTTCCCCTATCTTTATGACATCGCCAGCATTGGGGATCGGCAGAGGGGTATATGGAGTGGAGCAGGTCAGGGGTCTGGTACCAATGAAATAGAATCTTATATTGATTCTCTTTATAGAGTGTACAGATGGAGCTCTTAGCGGCCTGCGACCATATGAGCTGCCACGTGTTCAGGGGTATATCTACACCCAGGGCCTGCTCCCATTTACCCATATATGCATGTCGTGGTCCGGCTGGCGATAAATCCATGGTCAGGAGCTGATAAGTATGCAAGATAATACCTTTAGGGGACGAGCCCCCTAGACATAGTTTTTCAAATTCAGTTAGAGGGGAGAATTGGAGATTCGCTACCAAAGATTGCGCATAATGCTGTATTTGTAACTAACTAAAAAAAGCCTGTCTGGGTATGTTAAAGGCGTCTTGCAGATCTTGAAAGGATCTCAGGGTTCTGGTTCTGGTGTCTACCAATTGACCATAGCGAAATGGGGCCTTATCCATCCAGAAGTGAGACATCTGCGAGGTCAAACTATCTGGGATATTGGGTGTGAATAGGAATGAGGTGACTAGGGAGGAGGTGGTGGTAAGCAGGTATGTCGATTTTGCGCGCCGCCATAACGTGCGCAGAAGCGCCATTGGCCCTAATAGCTGTATACCGCCAGACACTACATCAGAACTCCATAGCATGGAATTCGGGTGGACAGGGGCTAACCATAATTTTTCAATTTGTGTCCATCGGTTATAGGCATGGAGAATGCACCAAGAGGCTACAGGGCGTAACTGGGCAGCTAAATAATTCTTTGCTATGTTAGGGAACGCAAGGCCACCTTGAATGCGTGGAGGGTACGGGACCGTTCTAGCGATATGGTGCCTCTTATCGTTCCAGAAAAAATGTATCAGGTCGCCCTGGAGTCTCTTAAAGTGCGAGGTTGGGATGGGGATAGGTAGTGTCTCAAAAAGGTATTAGTTTAGGCAGAATTGTCATCTTTAAGGTCGCAAGGCATCCGAAAAGAGATAATTTTAGAGACTTCCACTTGGCTAGGGAAGCCCTGATGGAGGTGTATAGTTGGGGGAAGTTGGTTTTATAGAGAGTGTCGTGTGTAGGTGTGAGGTGGACCCCGAGGTATTTTAAGGAAGAGGTCTTCCATGTGTAATTAAATGTTTGTGAGAGGGCTGATAGTGTTTGGTGGGATATATTGAGGGGGAGGCCTTCCATCTTTGAGTTATTGATTTTGTACCCTGAGAGGGCACTATACCGGTCTAGTTCTACGTGTAGATTCGGGAGAGAAACATAGGGTTGCGTGAGGGTGAGGAGGACATCGTCAGCAAATAAGGATATCTTAAAGTCTCTAATACGGACTGGGATACCGTGGATTTTTGGGTTCTTTCTAATATGGGCTGCTAAGGGCTCAATACATAGGGCATATAAAAGAGGAGAAAGTGGGCAGCCTTGTCGGGTCCCGTTGGAAATCCTGAAAGCAGAGGAAGAGGCGAATTGGGTCCAGGGCCGAGGGAGATGAGTATAAGTGAGTGATGGCTCGGAGAAAAGGGCCTTCAATACCAACCCGATGGAGAGTTGCAAACAGGAAGGGACAGCCCAGCGTATCGAAGGCTTTTTCCGCATCTAAACTGAGAAGTATTGCGTGTAGACTTTTTATATTTACTGTATGTATGTTTATTTTCTCAAGTCGCCTTTGAGAGAGTGCAGCTCCACCCATTTTCCAGGAAACACATACAGCCTTTGCCATGGTGGAAGCGCATGCTGGAACCAGGGAGCTGCGCTCTCTCCAAGGTGGAGGGTGTAGGCTTACCTCTGTGTCTTTTCTTTTGCAGTGACCATCCCAGCATCCCCCAGTACGGGCAGGAGGTGTTCCGAAGTCCCCGGTCTCTCCAGCTCAGGAATTACAAGGTCCCGCAGGTGGCACGGTGTCTGTGTGCCCGGGGTCCGCTGGCACGGCCCTGGTGGCCGGGCGGATGCCACTGCTGGTCAGCGATGTGTCGGTTCCAGGTCCCGGACGGAGGGTGACATTATATCCGGTGACGCGACTTCCTGCAGGGGCGTGGTGCCAGTGGTTCTAAGCACCTGGAACGCAGAGACTAGGGGGCGAGTCCGTCGACCGGCGCTTCCGGTTCCGGCCCCCATTGATGACCCCGGGAAAATTTAAAAACCAGATGCGATTGCATTGCTCGAGGCACTTTTTCCTTTCTGTCCGGTGGTGGTCTAGCTGTGCACTAGGGGTTGGTAAATTAGTTTAGGGGCCCTAGGTGAGTTTAATTTTTTCTCATTGCAGGAAAAAGCGTTAGGAAAGTCCAAGCATTCAAATCCACCAAGTCAGAGGAAATGTCCCTCCTGGAAGAACCCCCTTTAGAGATTAATGGCAGAAGGCAATGTGCAGGTCCTGTATTAAGGACTTGGTTGAAGTGGAAACGTCCCAGCAATACAAGGACTTGCTCTCTTCAGTACAGGAACTTACGAGCTCACTGAGTTCAGTCAAGTACATGCTGGTACAGAGCCTGGCAGTCCCAGGTTGAGCCCCAGCATCCACCATCCAGCCCGAGGACATCCTCCTCCAGAGCAGTGAAGGTTGTGGACTCAGGTGATGAGGGGGCAAGTACTCTTCCCTCCCTCAGGGATTCAGATGAGGAGGAGGAAGACTATAGCCGAGCCCCTAGGTACAAGCTATCTTTGGAAGAAGTGGACAACCTTCTGAGAGTGATCTACACTACCATCGAAATCCAGGAGGAGAAGGCGCAACTGTCAGTTCACAACAAAATGTACCAGGGACTGGATGGCACTAAACACAGAGTATTCCCAGTCCATAGCGTCCTCTTTGAGAAGGTAAAGAAGGAATGTACCCTGAGAGAGGCCCCTTCTTTTCCAAGACCCTTAGAAGAAGGTTTCCCTTCAAAGATAAGGAGTCAGAGGTATGGAATAAGAAACCACGGGTAGATGCTGCATTCTCGCAGGTTTCCAGATGCACAGACCTAGCATTCGAGGACATGGGGGTGCTGGAGGATGCGATGGATAAAAGAGCGGACTCCCTCCTGAAAAAAGCGTGGGATTCCGCATTAGCCAGCCTCAAACCCGCTATGGCTTCCACGGTTGTCGCAAGGAACCTTGAATGCTGGGTAGAGAAGCTGAAGAGCCACGTAGAGGCAGGCACATCACGGTAAAATCTTTTGGAGTCCTTTCCATTGATACTGAAGGCAGTAAAGTACATGGCTGTTGTATCTGCTGAATCAGTTAAGATGACAGCAAGGTCGTCAGCGTTGGGGAATTCAGCCAGACATGCTAAAAACTTGGTCTGGTGACACAGCTTCCAAAATTAAGCTGTGTGGCTTACCTTTCTCGGGTGATCTTCTTTTTGGTCCGGACCTTGAAACAGTCTTGGACAAGACAGCCGACAAGAAAAAGCCTTCCCTTACAAGAAGAAACAACCTATCAAAAATAATTTTCATGCTGTTCAACAGCCCCACAAAAATAGGGATCAAGACCACAAGAGCCGCTGGGTCTCCCAAAGGGGTAAGGGAAGAGGAGTTCTCTTCAGATCTCCCCCAGACCAGCCCCCTAAAAACAAATGACAGTCTTACCCAAGTAGGGGCAAGACTGTCTGCCTTTCACCTTCAGTGGAACAAAACAACTACAAGCCTGTTTGTGAAAAACATCATTTCCCAGGAATACAGTCTGGGTTTTCAGAGCCACCCCCAAGCAGATTCTATGTTATGGCCCTGCAAAGGGATCAGGAAAAAGCTTCTGCAATGATGATCCTGCTGCAGGATCTGATTCAACAAGAAGTGATTATCCAGGTCCTAGAAAGTCAGGAAGGCCGAGGCTTCTATTCCCATATCTTCCTGGTGAGGAAGCCTTTGGGAAAGTATCAGTAGATTCCGTACTTAAAGATCCTGAACAGATCGATCCACTACAAACATTCAGGATGGACACGATCCATTCAATCACGTGATTACTGACTCCAGACTGTTTCATGGCATACCTAAATCTAAGGGACGCCTATTTACATGTTCCCATAACTCAGGCTTCTCAATGCTTTCTACGTCTTGCCCTCAACTTTGGGACCTCAGTCTGGCATCTCCAATTCAGAGCTCTGCAATTCGGACTTTCATCCTCCCCCATTATCTTTACAAAGATAATGGCGGAAGCTCTGGAACCTCTGAAGCTGAAAGGAATTTCAGTCATTCCATATCTGGACGACCTGTTGTTTTTCGCAGACTCCGAAGAACAAGTCTTGACAAATCTCCTGGTGTCTGAGGCTCTCCTCAAGGACTTAGCGTGGCTCTTAAATCTAGAAAAATCGAATCTAGAACCCACACAGGAGATGAAGTTCCTAGGCTATAACATAAACTTGGTGCTTCAAAAAGTTTTTCTGCCACAGGAGAAGAGGGAGAAGATCCAATCTGCAGTGAGACAGGTTCAGACCAACCTCTCAGTGTCAGTCAGATCAGCCATGGTAGTCTTAGGCCTTCTCGGAATCAATTCCAGCTATTCAGTCGGTCAGATTACATTCCAGACCCCTCCAGATGAATATCTTACAAAGATGGTCACACCAGGAACCGCTAGAAAAACAGATCAAACTTACCTCAAACGTAAAGCAGGTGCTCTGGTGGTGGAGGAATTCAACTAACCTGGCAAAAGGTCTTTCCCCTAGATAAATTTCTAACAACAGACGCAAGTGCTTGGGGATGGTGAGCCCACCTAGACGGTCAAAACTCTCAGAGGGCCTGGTCCGCAGTGGAAGCCGGAAAGTCCTCATTGGCGGGAACTGAAGACGATCTTTCTAGGTCTTCTAGCTTTTCAACAAGTGGTAAGGGGACAACACGTTCAGGTTCTCTCAGACAATACAACTGCAGTAGCTTATGTTTTGAAACAAGGAGGAACCAGGAGCAGAGGGCTCCTAGAGCTGGCCAGTCAGCTACTTACCTGGGAAGAACATATTGTGGCCTCATTTTCAGCAATCCATCTGAAGGGATCCCAGAATCTGCTAGCAGACCTACTAAGCAGAAGGAGACTGGTGGAAGCAGAGTGGAGTCTGAACCAAGTTTTCTTGATGATCTCCGAAGCTTGGGGGCAACCTCAAATAGATCTGTTCGCCAGCCAACAGAACTCGAAAGTACAGAAGTTCTTCTCTCTACACGGAGAAAACCGGGCAGTAGACATAGATGCTCTCGCCCATCTGTGGCATTACCAGCTGAGCTACGCCTTTCCCCTGATACCACTGGTTCTAAGGAAATTCAGGGAGGAAAATACCAATCTGATCCTGGTCACTCCCTTCTGGCCAAAAAAGCCCTGGTTCGTGAGACTACTAAACCTGGTCACAGAACCTCCATGGAAGCTGCCGCCCAGAAAGGACCTGTTAACACAGGGGTCAGTGAGCCATCCGGAAGCAGAACGACTACATCTAACTGCTTGGTTTCTAAGGAAGACCTCCTGAAAGCCCAAGGGACTGTCTGATAAATTAGTGAAGACCCTACTTTCCAGTAGAAAAGAGGTAACTCGGGCCATATACCTGAAAGTTTGGAAAAAATTCAATTCCTGGTGCACTTCTAAGGGCCTCCAGGTCAAAAGTTTAGTGTCAGTCTTAGAATTTCTCCATGATGGAATGGAGAAGGGGCTGGGAGCCAGCACCCTGAAAACCAAGGTGGCGGCTCTATCAGGTTTTTTTTTTTGAGAGGACTCTATCCAGAGAAGTCTTAATTTCAAGATTTGTTAGGGTACTTGCACGAAATAGGCCAGTAGCCCTCAAAGTTTTTCCCAGTTGGGATTTGTCTGTTTTACAGGATCTCATGGGAGCTCCGTTTGAACCCTTACAGCGAGCATCCTTACAGAACTTAGTTCTTAAAACTATTTTTCTGGTAGCTATCACGTCAGCAAGAAGAGTCAGCAAGCTTCAGGCCCTGGCAGTCACAGAACCTTTTCTGAAGGTCTTTTCAGACAGAGTGATCCTTCAAACAGACCCAGCGTTCCTACCCAAGGTTTCTTCGACCTTTCCCCGCTCACAGGAAATAGTCCTGCCCACTTTCTCTTTTCAGCTCCTGCCAATACAGGAGAAGAAGCTTTTCACTCACTGGACGTGAGGAGATGTTTGTTACACTTTCTAAATGTCACTAAAGATTCAGAAGGTCAAACGCTCTCTTTATGATATTTTCAGGCTCACGGAGAAAGCTTACAATAGCACGCTGCTCAGATGGCTTAGATTGGCAATCACGGAGGCTTACAAGGCCAAGGGAGAAATACCCCCCTCAAATATTGCTGCTCATTCTACAAGATCAATGACAGTTTCCTGGGCCGACAGGGCCGGTGCTAATCCTGAACAAATTTGCAGGGCTGCCACTTGGTCCAACTACTCAACATTTCTCTGACATATTATAGGTTGGACTTGCTGTCCTCCGCAGATCAAACCTTCGGCAAGAAGGTACTGCAGGCAGTAGTCCCACCCTAGGGTAAGTTTCTCGGGTTATCCTCTTCAAGGTTGTCCTGAAAGGCGATTTGAGAAAGACTTAGTTAGACTTACCGGTGATGGTATTTCTAAGAGCCTTTCAGGACAACCGCTACTTCCCTCCCTTGCTTCTCTTAGTAGTTTTAAGTGTCTATCATGGTTGTTTGGTGGTTTTCTGTTTTTCAGTGTGTTGGAGACTACACAATAACAAGCCATGGTGGAAGAGGAGGGATTTAAAGGCTGCATGTGTTTCCTGGAAAATGGGCGGAGCTGCGCTCTCTCCAAGGTTGTCCTGAAAGGCTCTTAGAAATACTGTCTCTGGTAAGTTCTAAGTCTTTTTCAACAACCCCAAAATTCTCCTTTAAAATTGCCAGAACATCATATGCCCTCTTAAAGCAAAGAACCTGTAGAATAAACAGATGGTTGTTGCAATTCTTTATGTCCACAATGTTTGCACAGCTGTTTATTAAATGCTTATTTTGAGGAGAAAATATAATAAAATGAGTTATAGCGCAAACACACACAATATAATGCCCGATTTTTTTTTTTTTTGGTCTCATGCATACTGGACGCTTTCTAAACTCTCACATGTATGTTGAGATTGAAGTTTGCATAAACATGCTCACCCTGGGCATGCATTTGCTTTTCTGGGTGTGTGTAGGATAGAGAGGGTTACGATAAAAAACAATTTCAAAACGTTTTATTATAATCTTTATTTCTCTTAAATTCATTGAGGGACACAACTCTTCTATTCTTGACCTTAGGGTTATAGCACCACCTACAGGGGTAGAACACTAGGCCGAAAAAGAATACAGAGCCACCTTATGGGCAGTCCTAGCTGGTATAAGTCACCATAAGCAAGCCAGTTTTTTTATGCCTAGTGTTTTAGGAATAAAGCTTGCCATAGATGGAGCGATTTTCTTTCCTGCAACCACAGGTGACTGTGTTAATGGGGGAATCCCTCCTGCAGAGCCATTGTGTTCCACCAGGCTGCAGATTTTGTCCAGCCTTCTCTGTGCCCATAACCTTCACACCCTGAGGAGGTTGTGTTGCAGTCCTTGGCTGTGATCTGGGTGGTTCATGTATACCTGTCTGCTACAGCTTCCTTCAGGAGGCTGCATTCTTTTTTGTAATGATGGATGGCCCCTAGAATCGCCTTTCTTTCTCCCCTGCCGTTATTTCCTGAAGGATTCGGCAGATGTTTTCTACCTTTAAGAATTTGGCTTCCCTTCCTTCCCACCCCTTCCCTTCATGGCACACTGCTCCAGAGCAATTGGTGCCTCTTGAGCATTCTTACATCAGGGTCTGTGCCTCAGGTTTGCAAGTTGGCTTCCTGGTCATCTGTGCACACTTTTACTACTTTGTTGTGTTCTCATCTTCAGATGCTTGTTTTGGCTGTGTTTTGCAGGCCGCTGTTTATCGTCCCTTGTCCCCCCCGGGAGGGAGGGTTTGTATGGGTGTTTGGCATGTTTGCCTAGTTGCCTGGTTTTGGTTTGCCCCCCACTCATTGAGGCACTGCTTTGGGATATCTCTATGAGCAAGAATAGAAGAGCTGTGTCAGTCAATGAACACAAAAGAAAATGAGATTTTTTTTTTCTACTCACCGTAAAATACCATTCTCTAAATTTGATAGATACAGCAAACACCCTTATTCTTGAGTTTTTCTATCTTCTTACACTGCTTTGTGACTATCTGGCTAGCTGGCTTGCCCATCGTGCAGAGGAGGTTTATATCAGCTAGGGCAGCCCCTAAACAGTACTTTGTACTTTTTCTGCCTAACGTCCTACTAGTGTGGTAGTGCTATAACTATGTGGTCAAGAATAGAAGAGCTGTGTACATCAATGAACTCAGAGAAAGGGATTTTATGGTGAGTAGCAAAAAATCCATTTTTTTTTATTGCTATCACAAGGGGTTAACAAACCCCCATGTGAGAGTATTGTCAGGTGAAAGCTACTCTTTATGGGCAAAATCTCCCCTGCCCTCCAAAGAAGTGTGCCCACACTGTGAAAGCGATCTTTTGCTTTACAGCTGGGAGGTGCCTGAGGAAAATGGGCACAAGCTGATGGCTGCTATTGCAGCCATCAGCTTGTGCTTAACCCTGTAATCTTTGAGCATACGTCCAAAGGGCTGAACTAGTTAAGTAGCCCATTTTGGGGCTAATATGTTGCTAATATAACTTAGGCAGTAAATCCGCAAGCCTGAACTGCCACATGAGAGTGTGATGGGACCATTTATATCTGTCAACTTTTACCTTTATCGGGAAATGGAAATTTACATTTGCATTTTTGGGGAGGCTTTAGCATTAGATAGAGGTTATGGGGGAAGCACAAGGGAGGCAAGTACAGCATACATACTGTGGGTAAAAGACAAATTTACTTATTTTATATTGTGTGACGTACGTTTCATCAAAGTTAATCCCTCTGAAAAGTTACAAAATTTCACCCAACATTGAAAAGGATGGGCACTGATTTTAAGAGCTGGCTCATGAAGTCTGTGTTTTTACAATCCATACTAGTATTGCATTTAGTGTAGGGACCACACAAACCTGTTAGATGCAACCACAGCCAGAGTCGCTTTTCCACCCCTTTTATCACTGGCGCAGTAAATGTAGGAGCCATAGGGTTTTATTTACTAAAGACAAATCCACTTTGCACTAGTAGTGCACTTGGAAATGCAGTCGCTGTAGATCTGAGGGGGAACATGCAAGGAAAGGAAAAAACAGCATTTTTGCTTGTACATGATTGGATGATAAAATCAACAGAGCTTTCCCCTCATTTCAGAACTTCCCCTCAGATCTACAACGACTGCACTTCCAAGTGCACTTGTAGTGCAAAGTGGATTTACCTTTAGTAAATCAACCCCATAGTGTTGGATTGTTTTAGTATATTTGCTATCCTGTTACACAAAAATGTTCAAACTTTTCTCTATACCCCAACCAGGACGGCTCCTTCCATGAAGATGTTGGCTATGGCGTTAGCGAGGGACTGAAATCTAAGGCATTATCCTTGGAAAAGGCTCGCAAGGAGGCTGTCACTGATGGATTAAAGAGAGCGCTCAAGTAAGAGAGACTCTTGAGTTGTGTGCTTCAGCCACACTTCTACATTTTCCAGCTATTCTGTTTTACTGCCCTATCTGAGCAATGTTTGGCTTGCTTATATACACCAGTAAATATGATATGCAGATATTTATAAAAAAAAAAACTTGATGCGATGGGTGCGTATGATCTGCTGCTTTCTTTCTTAAAATGTTATTTGTTTGCTGTCACACATACCTTGGCCAAATATCAGGAATTAGGGCTTCGCTGACTGCAGGCATGTTCAAGGCCATTGAATTGGAAATTAATGAAGCCTGGGACCAGAAGTTTTAGAAACCTGTTAGCAATGGCAGATCACATAAAATTTTTTTTACGTTTTGGATAGCATGAGAAAGTGCTAAAACCACTGTCAGGTATTTATTGCTATTGGCTGCATGTGCTGATCGAATGCTGGTTTTCCAGCAGGACTGTTCAACAGGAGCCATTCTAACGACTGGCTTCTGTTGAACAGAGAGGAGTAGACATGTACCATGATTCAGCTGGTTCTTGCGGAGTACGTGTGATATGTACCCGGCTTTAAACCATAGATTGATGAATTTTCTAAGCCTTATTTTTGTTTTCCGTTGAACACTTGTGCCACGCACCCTGAAATGCACACTGTAGACAACATTCATTTTTTTCATATCTGAATTTAGCTAAATATATATATATATATATATATATATATATTTTTTTTTTTGTCACTGCTTTACAAAAGGTGGTTTATCTCTTTAAAAAATAGTTATTAACCCCCCTTTTTTTTTTTGGTGCTAGGTGTTTTGGAAACTCTCTTGGCAACTGCATCATGGACAAAAATTATCTTCGAGCCGTCAACAAGCTGCCCAAATTGGTCAGTGATAGTCAAGATTGGTATTGTACCTGCTAATTTGACTCCTGTTCTTTTCTGATTTCAAAGCCTGTACCCATTCCTTGAATGCCTATATCAAATACTTTCAATTTGGATGTGGATGGGCAAAATAAGCAGTTAATGAGAGTCTAATAGAATTGACCACACATTTTAAAATGTGATTGTGCGGTCTACTAAAGTTAAAGTAGAACTATAGGCAAAACTTTTTTTTCAATTTGGATAGCGTAAGGGAAGGTTATAACCCCTATCCCATTGCAGAGATTTCCCTTCACTTCCTGTCCCATATAACCAAACAGGAAGTGAGAGAAAAACACTGCAAATTAAGGGAATTCCTTGGGGACCCCCAGGCCATCAGATCTAGTGTCCCCATTGGAAGATTTCCCCCTATTACTTTTCTGGGTACAACCCAAAATCTGAGACTTTCTTCTACTTTCACTTTAAATGATAATGGTAAACAGGACAAATAGGATGAATCTCCTTAACCGGGGCACAGACAGCAATAAACTGACAAGCGTTCTTATCCTTCACTCCATCCAAAACAAAAAAAAAAGTTTTGCCTTTAGTTATACGTTAAGATATAATTGTATGTAATTCAAGAATTTTGCGGGCTCATTTGAAATCCATTGTGTTAATAAAATTTGGAAGAAATTGTATGCAACGTTACTTGTATAAACTGGAACAGTAGTAAAGATGGAATTCTGCTTTAATTTTATGAAAACACCTAAAATGTTTCTGCTAGACCCTATATGATCTTTGCTTAGGCTTTTCTTTCAAAATAAGCAGCATTCTTGGAAATATTTTTTTTTTTTATCTTAATTGTGCATTAAAAGATCACAGGTGGAGTCTTCGTAGACCCTCGTAATATGCTCCTACCTTCAGGTGATTATATACTGGCAAGCTTTTGAGGACATGACCTCTAAGCACTTCTCCCATAACCCTACCACACTCTGTGAATCCTCAGTTTTGTGCTAGTGTTTAAGGGTGATGGACCTTTTGGGCACTGGATACTGTAGGGGTGCTCACCTCGGTACTTTGTGCAATGTGTGTAGTCAGCCGCAGTGTGCTATACAGGTCCAGGGCTGTTGGACATCCCTATAGCATCCAGACCCTTCAGGGGGTATGCCTACTTTGACAAGTGAAGCCTGGACTTTATTTAGGGCCTGCCATCAGGGTCAGGTAAGACATGATCACCCCTGTATCTCTGCCCATAAAACGGGGACTATGTTTATTCATTTTACAGTGTAAACTTTTCAAACTTGGTGCTAAAACTTGGCCACTCAGAGCTTTGTCAAACCACAAGTTGCACACTTTAACGGCAGTTTTAGCTAGAACCTTTCTAACATACTCAGGTGCTTCCACCCACCTTTTTCACCACAAGGACTTTGCTCCAGAATGGTTTACACCTGGGTCCCTGTGTTTTACTTCCTTACCCGATATTTCGCACCATATTCTGTGAGTGACCCTAAAGGAAAAATACCCTCACCTGTAGCTATGGTGGAAACCAGGTGAAAGGGAGCCACTGCAAAAACTCAGGCAGACATTTGCTTTGCTGAAAGCCTGCACAACACACCATGCTTCCCTTACACCAAGGCAGGACGATTTCAATGCCAGTCTCTGCATGCAACTCAAGTTCCATTCCGGCATGCAACAAGCAGCTTACCTGACGACAAAGGCAGATTTTTCTGCATCTGTGTCACAATTTCTCTGACAACTAATGCCAAGCCCTGTTTCCAGTTTCTCTGTTCCTACCTGAGTCAGATCCCGATATGACCGGCCTAGAGGAGGAGAACATAGAACAGCACAAAGGACCCAGAGGTGGTGTTAGAGGAGGCTGTGGAAGATTTCCCACCGCCAGACTCTTATGCACCTGAAACTGCAGCTCAACGTAAAATTCTTACTAATGTGAATATGCTCACTTCTGCATTGTTTCATTGGATTCTCCTCTGTCTTGCCATGCCCCTTTGGGTACAGAGACCTGCAAATTTTTTTAAAAGACAAATGTCTAACGAATGTGTTTAAATAGCGAAAGCCTTAGACATTGTGTATGTGAACAAAATCCCAGTGTTGTGCTGAAGATAAATAGTAACTTGTTGACAAAATATATTTCAACGCAAAATACGCGAATAAATAAATGAAAATTGGTATGTGTAGGACCTAACTTTTGTTTTTAGCCTCTGAAATCCAATTGTTATTTGATTTGTGTTAGTCTCTGGCAATTATTTACCAATAAATTTATATATATATATATAATCCTGGCTGTGCTCCTGTGCGTAATTTTACCCAAACTTAGTGTGGATTATTCTGTTTAGATGTTTAGTAGATATAAAGTGCTAGTCTTGTAAATAAAACGCTGTAATCATATATTACATATCGTTGCGTAAGTAAGTAACAAAGTGCAAATAGTGCTTAAAACCAAGAAGGTGCTGGTATACTCTTTGCTAATTAAAAAGTGACTTGTGCTTACATATAATAAAGTGATTTGTGCTTAGATATAATAAAGTGACTTGTGTACAAAAAACCCATGCTTATTGGAAAAGACAGTTTAGTTTCTTTTAAAAGTCTTTTTATGTGGTTCAAAGGGGTAAATCCTCTTTGGAAGACCATATTGTGTGAGAAACTTCTTATCCAGGTGCTGGCTTGGTGATGGTGCCTCTTAAACGTGCTCTTATTATGCTTGCACTCAACGGATAACCTTACCCCTGCAGGGGTACGAGCAGTCACAGTATTTGCCACTGTGTAGCAACTTTGGATGTCTCCGGTCTGTGCTTTAAGTGCTGTTTACCGATTTACATATGTTCATCATAAAAGAGAGAAGGAATGCCCATAGTGTAAAACCGTATGGAGAAGCTTTATTGTAACATAAAAATATTGTACTCACATTTTAAAAGGTAAGTTTAAGCATGAAAGAGAGTAAATTCCATCACAAACAGCCTGTGCAAGACGTTCGTAGGTCCCTCCCTGCGCGTTTCGTCATCAGACGTCTACTGGAGCTGTAAATCGGTAAACAACACTTAAAGCACAGACTGGAGACATCCAGAGTTGCTACACAGTGGCAAATACTGTGACTGCTCGCACCCCTGCAGGGGTAAGGTTATCCGGTGAGTGCAAGCATAATAAGAGCACGTTTAAGAGGCACCATCACCAAGTCAGCACCTGGATAAGAAGTTTTTCACACAATATTGTCTTCCAAAGAGGATTTACCCCTTTGAGCCACATAAAAAGACTTTTGAAAGAAACAAAATTGTCTTTTCCAATAAGCACGGGTTTTTTGTACACAAGTCACTTCATTATATCTAAGCACAAGTCACTTTTTAATTAACAAAGAGTATACCAGCACCTTCTTGGTTTTAAGCACTATTTGCACTTTGTTACTTACGCAACGATATGTAATATATGATTGCTGCGTTTTATTTACAGGACTAGCACTTTATATCTACTAAATGTCTAAACAGAGTAATCCACACTAAGTTTGGGTAAAATTACGCACAGGAGCACAGCCAGGATTATATATATATATATATATATATATATATATATATATATATATATATATATATATATATATATATATATAAAATTTTATTGGTAAATAATTGCCAGAGAGTGTAACACAAATCAAATAACAATTGGATTTCAGAGGCTAAAAAAAGTTAGGTCCTACACATCCCAATTTTCGTTTATTCACGTATTTTGCTTTGAAATATATTTTGTCAACAAGTTACTATTTATCTTCAGCACAACACTGGGATTTTGTTCACATACACAATGTCTAAGGCTTTCGCTATTTAAACACATTACCTAGCCTCTACACAGAAGTAAGGAGACCACACAAAGCACAAAACGGTGGTTCATCAGTAAAAAATTTTACCCCACTAGAGCAGCGCCATATCTACACCTGCTTTCTATATACACCCTAATACACTCCACCTAAGTGGAATTGTATCTGCAGAGGCAGCAGCTTTATATCTCAGTAGTACCCATATCCATTGCGCGGATATACCTTACACAAATGTCTAGCAACTTTCCCTGTTCACAACAGAATAGAATGGGCAATGTATTACAGTTGGGTCTCTCCAGAAAAGATTTTTACTCCTCTGAAAATCAAACTCTGTCCAGTGGAAAAAGTGTTCATTAATAAGTGGTCTGTTCCGGTAGTTGATCCTGCTATCGGTTTTAAGTAAACATCTCACTGTACCATTTGAAGATGATCCTTTGTTTAGAGGTATGGATGAGAAGTTTGAGACCCTCTTAAAGGCTCCCTTTACACTCGCAGGCCCAGCTCTTCAACCAGCTGTTGCTGTCATTTCTGGCTGTCACACTGCAGCTAACTGGACTAGGGCAACAAACAACCCACATGATCCTGTATGCCGGGTCTGTGCCCTAACTGGGCAACTACAGCAAATAACTTCTGCTCTGCTCTTTTGTGTGTGTGGATGGCCTAGAACAAATAAATACATACTTTTATAGAATGGCTCTAATCTCTATTAACATTTGCAGAATCTTGTAGCTCAAAACCGGGACAGCTAAAG
This sequence comes from Aquarana catesbeiana, assembly GCF_042186555.1. Classification (NCBI taxonomy): domain Eukaryota; kingdom Metazoa; phylum Chordata; class Amphibia; order Anura; family Ranidae; genus Aquarana; species Aquarana catesbeiana. The sequence goes on from NC_133326.1 coordinate 550,574,223, forward strand.
CTGCCTGTAAAAGACGCCTCATACATATGCCATTTGAAGGAGTCTGTCTTTGGTGAGGCACGTGACGATTTCAGAAACAATGTCACATGAGGGAAGGTTCTACTTCCTTAGTGGAAGACTCCAAAACTCCACTCCATCAGTCCCTACAGCTTCAAAATGAAGACCACCTAATTAGTCTACCTAACCTTTGACTTCAGAACCTCAGCCCTTTATTTCGATGCAAGTCTTGTCCCAGAAAGCCCACCAAGTCTTCCTAAAGCCCTCTTCCCAATAAAGGGAAGCCCTCACTCCTTAGAGTTGGGGGACACCTGTGGGCTCAATTAGTTTTTCCAAGGGGTACAAAATAAGAGTTCAAAATTCTTCACAAAGGTCCCAGCATCTCTTTTTCCACTTCTCAGAACTCTGGGCATTCAGGTCACAGGTTATCTGGATCACCTTATCCTGAAGGACTTATCTCACTTCCAGCTGTCAGCAAACATCCACAGGACAATTCAGATGCTCCAGTTTTTCATTTGGGTAATCAATTTCCAACAATCTGCCTTCCAGTTTTCTTTTCACCTAGAATACTTGGGTCTGGTCCTGGACATATCCCAAGCAAATGTTTTCAAGCTCACGCTGAAAAATTGAGGTCAAACAGACATCCTAAAATGAGATTCTCTAAGAGAGTTCTTTGATTCATGGTAGCCTCCTTCAATGCTTTGCCATTGACCCAATTGAATTCAAGATCTCTCCAATACAACATCTTGTCGATCCGGAACAAGCATACTCCACTCAACCTGCCCATGTCTCCTGTCCTGCCAAGCAAGGAATTCTGTAACTTGGTGGATCTCCAGCCCAGCCTTACCATTAAGGAAGTCTTTCCTTCCTTATCAATTAAAGATGCTAGTCATTCAGACTGGGGAGGAGTGTTCCAGTCCCTCATGGTCCAGGGAACATGGTCTTAGTCCAGACTGATCTATGTTTCCCCCCCCCATTGCAAATTCGTCTGCTGCACAAGATAGAATAAAAGAAGAAGATGGTGATTGTCATTGCACCAAATTAGTCTAGAAGGATCTTTTACATAGATATAATCAGACTACTGTCTCTGGGCCCTCTGTTCCCTCTGGCTTTAGTAGCATGGCAGTTGAAGCCTACATCTTAAGAGACAGATTTGTTGGTTATTCTTTATATTCTGAATCAAGATTTACCATATATATGTAAAATTATATAAAAGTAAATAGTGGCACTAATAACTCAAAACATAAAACACCCAGTGATAAGCGTTAAAATCAGAATACATGAACATAAATATCATCATATTCCGTGCTTAAATAGTCCATAATTGAGACATGATGTCTCACACACTCTTCTACACAATGTAATCTTGGGTTCTTCCACCACACCACGTGCACTTGGTAATTCCACTCCCCTCTGGATATGCACTCACCAAATAGAGATGCCTTGCACTCTCATCCTCGTCAATAACAGCATCAACCCTCACAGGGTTAAGAAAAATAGAAAATGGGTTCAGCGCAAGCTACAATATCATGCACTATCATAAGCTGATGCAGCACCTAAAATTAGTGATAACTAATAAAGAAAATGTGAAACAATAAAGGGTGCAACAGTAGTGCAGTTAAAAAAAAACTGGACAATCAATATGTGAATACACAATTAACGTGAATTAAAAGTCCATATTAATGTCAAATATTGCTGTGAAACGTGAATAAATGGATCTTCTATATTTGCTCCAATCACCGTGTAGTACTAAAGTGCAAAAATGCTTAAAAAAAAATGCTTCACCCGAAGTGGTATATCAAAGCGCTCACCAAATTACATCGGCCACCAGGCATGCAGTAAACAGAAAAAATTCCTTTCATCCGATGTATCCCTTCATGGGTTTTATAGCATAGGCCCGCTAATTGTGGATCAACCAGATCTCAATCCAAGCGAAAATGGTATAAGATGCTATATGCATCTTATATCCGCTGTACCTTGAACTGGATTTGTAAGTGCAGCCTTTTAAGCTATTAAAAACTTTATTAAACTATCCATGCCTTTCTGTGGCTTTTCATGGCGGAGCCACTTTTTGCAGATGATTTGGATGTGAGCTGGTTTTACTAAGGAGTTACCCATATGTATATACCATTTTCACTTGGATTGAGATCTGGTTGATCCACAATTAGTGGGCCTATGCTATAAAACCCATGAAGGGATACATCGGATGAAAGGAATTTTTTCTGTTTACTACATGCCTAGTGGTCACTTGGTGGCCGATGCAATCTGGTGAGCGCTTTGATATACCACTTCGGGTAAAGCACTTTATTTGAAGCATTTTTGCACTTTAGTACTACATAGTGATTGGAGTAAATATAGAAGATCCATTTATTCACGTTTCACAGCAATTTTGACATTAATATGGACTTTTAATTCACATCAATTGTGTATTCACATATTGATTATTCAGTTTTTTTGAACTGCCCTTGCAGGGTTAAACATCCACCGATCTCCAATCGTGTAACAGATGTCAATAGACTCTCCACATAAAAAAAGTGTAACGCATGATGCCTCATAGCACACTGTACTGTACAGTGGAATGAATGACGCACCGCAGTATACCAAAGCACATATACCTTATTATTATATTATATTTTGTTATACAGGATTTTTATAGTGCCAACAGTTTGCGCAGTGCTTTACAAAATGAAGCCAGACATTACAGTTACAATACAATGTGATTTTCTTTGTGGCAGAACTATTTGTAATGAATCTGCTGCCTCAGTGGGCAAAGTAACATGCATTATTGCACCACAATGGATTGCTACAGTGTGAATCAGCTCTTAGACTAGCAGGCAGAAGCAGATCTCACACTGCAGATTTACAGTTAGAAGGCTACAGATCAAGGGATCCTAGGCACAGGAATGGTACTGCTGTTTTTTAGGTGGTACTCAGGACTAGGGATGAGCCGAACACCCCCCGGTTCGGTTCGCACCAGAACATACCGAACAGGCAAAAAATTCAGCAGAACACACGAACACCGTTAAAGTCTATGGGACACGAACATGAATAATCAAAAGTGATAATTTTAAAGGCTTATATGCAAGTTATTGTCATAAAAAGTGTTTGGGGACCCGGGTCCTGCTCCAGGGGACATGTATCAATGCAAAAAATTTTTTTTTAAAGTCAGTTTTTTAGGGAGCAGTGATTTTTTTTTTTTAATGCTTAAAGTGAAACAATAAAAATGAAATATTCCTTTAAATATCGTGCCTGGGGGGTGTCTATAGTATGCCTGCAAAGTGGTGCATTTTTCCCGTGTTTAGAACAGTACCACAGCAAAATTATATTTCTAAAGAAAAAATTGTCATCTAAAACTGATCGCAGCTGTAATGAATTATCGGGTCTCGGCAATATAGATAAAACTCATTGAAAAAAAGAGCATGGGATCCCCCCCCCCCCCAGTCTATTACCAGGCCCTTCGGGTCTGATATGGAAATTAAGGTGAACCCTGTGCCAAATTTTTTTTTTAAATGGCGTAGGGTTCCCCCCAAAACCTTCAGGTCTGGTATGGATTTTAAGGGTGAACCCTGCGCCAAAAAAAAAAAAAAAAAATGAATGGCGTAGGGGTCCCCCCCAAAATCTATACCAGACCCTTATCCGAGCACGCAACCTGGCAGGCCGCAGGAAAAGAGTGGGGGACGAGAGAGCACTCCCCCCCTCCTGAACCAGGCCACATGCCTTTAACATGGGGAGGGTGCTTTGGGGTAGCCATTTCACAAAAAGTGTCAAAATGTTAAAAACGACAAGACACAGCTTGGGGACAAGTCCTTTATTTTGTAACGCAGTTTTTTTTTCCTTTTTTTTTTTTTTTTTTTTTTTTTTTTTTTCCTCCTCCTCCCAGTTTTTTCTTTAATTTTTACAATTTACCTGCTCCTGCAGTCAAATTTGGCAGAGTTCCTCCGATTTTTTTTTTCCGAAATCTGCCGACTCCTGACGATTATTGCCGATTATTACCGATGATGAATTTATGAAGAAAGATTATTTTGATTTGTAAAATGTTATAGCAGAAATGAAGAAAAACTTTATTTAAAAAAAAAAAAACAGTCTTTTTTTGATTTTATTTAGCAAAAATTAAAAAAAGCAGCGGTGATTAAATTACCACCAAAAGAAAGCTCTTTCTCCAAAAGATGATAAAAATTTGATTTGGGTACAGTGTAACATGAATGAGTAATTGTCATTCAAAATGTGACAGCAAGAAAATATGAAACTTGGCTTGGGCAGGAAGGGGGTGAAAGTGTCTGGTATTGAAGTTGTTAACCGATTCAGCCTCGGAAGATTTTTACCCCCTTCCTGACCAGAGCGTTTTTTGCGATTCGGCACTGCGTCGCTTTAACTGACAATTGTGCGACGTGTCTCCCAAACAAAATTTACATCCTTTTTTTCCCACAAAGAGAGCTTTCTTTTGGTGGTATTTGATTGCCTCTGCGATTTTTATTTTTTGCGCTATAAACAAAATAAGAGAGACAATTTTGAAAAAAACGCATTATTTTTTACATTTTGCTATAATAAATATCCCCCAAAAATATATAAAAAAAAATGTTTTCCTCAGTTTAGGCCGATCGTATTCTTCTACATATTTTTGGTAAAAAAAAAAAATCGCAATAAGCATTTATTGATTGGTTTGCGCAAAAGTTATAGCGTTTACAAAATAGGGGATATTTTTATGGCATTTTTCTTAATAATTTTTTTTTTTTTTACTAGTAATGGCGGCGATCAGCGATTTTTATTGTGACTGCGACATTATGGCGGACATGTTGGACATTTTTGACACATTTTTTGGGACCATTGTCATTTATACAGCAACCAGTGCTATAAAAATGCACTGATTCCTGTGTAAATGACACTGGCAGTGAAGGGGTTAACCACTAGGGGGCGGGGTTAAGTATGTCCCAGCGGAGTGATTACTAACTGTAGGGGGGATGGGCTAGCAGTGTCACTACACTGATCACTGCTCCCGATTACAGGGAGCTGTGATCAGTGACACTTGTCACTAGGCATAACGGGGAGATGCTGTTTACATCAGCATCTTCCCGTTCGTCCTTTCCGTGAGGCGATCGCGGGTATTCCCGCGGCGATCGAGTCCGCGGGACCCGCGACTCGACTTACGGAGCTCCCGTCCGCCGGCGCGCACGCACTGGTATGGCGGGAAATTCAAATGGACGTACCCTGTAAGTCCATTTGCCCAGCTGTGCCATTCTGCCGACGTACATCGGCGCGCGCCGGTCAGGAAGGGGGTTAACTTTGCCTTTTGGAACATGTTATATGTGTATTTAGGGTGTAACATAGCGCTATAATGCAAATTCCCTGCAACCGCTGTCCGTTTTTCAGGGATCTGTGAATAAATGATCCACAAGTCCCATCTACCACTAAGATGAGCTTGTAGTTCTCAGTGGAAAAAGAGTGTGGTAATCCACCATACTTATATGTATACGTACGTACGTAATCTGTTGTCCGTGCGTTGCTGTTTCTGCTAATGAGAAGTCAATCGATCAATCAACATCTTATGAACATGACTGACGTTTTATTAAAATTTCAGTTCGATCAGTGCTGATCTGTGAAATCTGGTGGTGGGCAGGCGGGGGAGTCTCCCTGTTGGCAGAATACAATGACACAGGGGGGAGGATTCCTGCATCCACACCGAATGTTTGGATGACAGAATTGGTTCATGTTTTTGTGAACCATGTATGAGCGGCTTTAGGCTCCATGCACGACTGGGCTTAAAAAACGCCAGTTCCTTTGGCAGAAAAAAATGCTCATATAGAGTGTTTTTTGTACATAGTTAAAGTGGATGTAAACCCAATGTCATCCTTTCTAAACTACTGCCATGGGGGTTATCTATGGATATACATGCCTCCTGCATGTATCTTTACCTGTCAAATGTCTCCCCTCTGTCTGTTATTAGACCCGAAAAACTGCATATTCTGTGGGTGGGTCTGTTGTCTGGAGCTCGGTGGGTGGAGTCGTGATTGCAGTAGACCTCCCGCCCACCTCTACACTCCTTGTCAATATGCATTTTCTCCTGTTTATTTCTAACATTGAACTTCTGCTATGATCTCTAACATCCAGTGAAAAGACAGGAAAGTAACCACATGACTTCAGCATGCCAAATCATGCTGAGGTGTGGAACAGCCAATCCTTGCAGAGCTGCTGAAGAAAGGAGTGGGGGAGGGAATTAAAAAATAATGCCTGTGTCTTAGGCTTTCACTCACAGCAAGGCGGAGTATTTGACAACGTTTTTCTCAGTTTGTCAAGATTTTTCTCATTGAACAATAAAAAAGGATTGCTCAGAGATGGATTAACTCTGTGTGGCAAGACTGGGCTCAAAATGATAGCAAATCTTATACTCTACAGTATGATATAAAAAAAAAAGAATTTTGGGTTTACATCCACTTTAAGGTGAGTTTTGTGTTTTTTTTTTTTCTGCCAGAAAGCTCCAATCAGAAACGCAGAAGTTTTTTTTTTCCTGCCTCTAAACGCTGAGCTCAAAATAAGCCTGTAATCATCCTAATGTGCATGGACACATAGGATAACATTGAGCTGTTTCTACATGAAAAACATAAAACTCCTGTAGAAGCAGCGCTTTTTAAACCCCTGTGTGCATGGAGCCTAATGCCCTGTACACACGAGCAGAATGTCCGACGGAAGTTTTTTATTGTCTATTCCAATTGTGTGTGCCTCATCGGACTTCTTTATTCGAAAATTCTGATGGACCTATAAATGTAATATGTTCTAAATATTTCTGACGGAACCAATTTCTATCGGGAAAACCAATCGTCTGTATGCTGTTCCGAAGGACCAAAAATGACACATGCTGTGAAGCAAGTACGAGACGGAAGCTATTGGCTACTGGCTATTGAACTTCCTTTTTCTAGTCCCGTCGTAAGTGTTGTATGTCACCGCGTTCTGGATGGTCAGACTTTGGGTTGACCATGTGTAGGCAAGAACGCTTGAATGGAATTCCATCGGAGTTCCGTCGGAGAAACCTTTGCAGTTTATTCCGACGGCAAAACCGGTCGTGTGTACACAGCATAAGCCTTTCATGCAGCTACCTTGACTTTTCAAGTGCAATTTTCCAGATGGCCAGTAGATGGCAGAATAATATAAGACGTTTAAAGCGGGATTCCGGCCGGGGAAAAAAAATGTAAAGTCAGCAGCTACAAACACTGTAGCTGCTGACTTTAAATAAGCACACTTACCTGTCCTGGGTGCCCACGATGTCAGCCGCCCGAGGACGACCCGTCTCTTGGGTCCCGGCACCGCCATCCTAACTAAGGGAAACAGGCAGTGGAGCCTTACGGCTTCACTGCCCGTTTCCTACTGCGCATGCGCGAGTCACGCAGCGCTTTGTGAATGGGACACGATGTGTTGTGGGACACACACAGTTCCCATAACACACCGCGCCCCATTCCGGAGAAGACTGAAGATCACCGCGGCGTAGGAAGAGGCAGATTAGGAAGACTGCCTATCAACAGCCATTTCATGTAAGTTAAAAAAAAATTTTTTTTTTTTTTTTTCCATTTTTTTTTTAGGTTTTTTTTTTTTTATGCAATTTTTTTTTCAGGGTGGACCTCCACTTTAATATGAGGCAGAACACCTACTAGCATATTCCGGGCTTGGCCAAAATTATTCTTTTGTATTGCTGATGGTATGCACAGGGACTTCCACACCAGTTATTATTATACAGGATTTATTTAGCGCCAACAGTTTACGCAGAGCTTTACAATATATACCAGTTCATCATTAAAGTGGATCTTTCCATCTATTAAATCTTTTGCCCTTGTTGATTTAACTTTGGATAGTACATTTTTTTTCTGCCAGTAAATACCTTCTACAGCCCACTTCCTGTTTCTTGTCTGGTAATAAGCCTAGGCTTGTGACATCATGCACAGCTCTCTCTCTCACTCTTGTTAGAATTAGCCAGGAAGGGAGGGGAGATATGTCATAAGAGGGCCAATGAGAGCTGCAGAGATAGAGGCGTGCCTCTGTGTAAATCCAGGAAGTGAAAAGGCAGCAGCTTCATCTGCCCACAGTTAGATTGGCTGCAGCCAGACTTAGTGGAGAGAGATTTCTGCAGCATATTTGGCAAGTACAGAATTACAGTATATATAAAATAATATGCAAAGTGGCTGGAGGGAAGCTTCAGAATGGCAAAGATGTTTTTATTACAAATTATGTGAGCAGAGTGCAGCTCCTCTTTAAAGAGAACTTATGAGGAAAGAAATTTGAGCTCTTTCCTTAATAACCTTTTTAATATCCTTGCTTTGGGGCTGTCATCTTCATACTGTATTTGCTACCTAGCGGGTCACTAACCTATTGTAGAACAGGTTAGCAGGACAGGATTTCAGATTTCCATTTCAGTGACTGATTAAACCAGGATAAGAATAACGGCTCCAGAACATGCATTTTTTTTATTACAAGTCAGCAGCAACAGCTCCTATAATTCTATATCCACAGGTTGCTTTTAATCTGAATCTTTATTGATTTCAGCTGCAGTGAGTTTTTTTTGTTTTTAGCTCAATCTGTGCAATAAAAATGAAAGTTAGTCCTGTTAAGCTCTTTATACGCTTTACTAACAAACAAGTCAATGCTTTTCAGCCTCTTCCGGATCTTGATGGGGCACAAACAAAGCGGCAGGACTTTGATGCTTCCCTGGAAAAGGCTCGATATAACAGTCTGCTACAGCAACAGAAAGACATAGACCAAAATCGTCCAGAAATGGCTGAGCTGCAGCTGACATCATCATGTGAACAGTCTCCTCCCAAATTGCACCAAGAGGACAGTAAAAAGACTAACCCAAGACCCAACGTCTGTGGCTCTAGGTATGTGACTCCATCCTCTACTGTTTTTTACATGATTTGCATGGAAGAGTTGCATGGTTGCCATAATAACATCGGACCGCTCTGGATTTACATGTTCCAACATATTGTAATATGTATATTTCCCCACTCATCTTCCAGGTCAGCAAACTGAGGGATGATTGGTTCCTTCTTCAGGTCACCCGACCAGGATTCTTTTGGGTTATGTTGCAGCGGTGGCTTATGTCAACTATCGGGAGGGACCGGTTTTCTTGCAAACATAGCTGGCTGATTCTGCCTTGGATTAAAACTTCTTTTTCCTGCTCTGTCTGCCGTGTTTATTCCAGGCTTGGGAAATTGGCTGGCAGTTTTTACTCAGTTGACAGCGTTCAGATTTAGGATTCTCTGAAAGAGTAGAGTGGTGGTCCAAGAAAAATGTGTACATGGGCTGCCTACATCCCTAATTAAACCTGTAGAGCCATGTATATATGGCTCTATATGTATATAGGACTTTAAGAGGCAATGACCATGAAATAAAAGTACAACATAACTTTATTTTACATCATTAAAAAAGATTTAAAAAATCAAAAGCAAAACCGACCAGTAGTAACATTACATGCTTGGATAACATGCAAACGTTCATTACATTCTTGGATAACATGCAAACGTTCACCCACAGATAGCTCCATAGTAGGAAAGAATAACAATGATATATCATGCAAACAGATTACTCAATGGAGCAAACATAAACATCTAATGCATTTTGAGAATGCTTATTTCTCTTTTCGTTCATTGACGGACACAGCTCCATTAATCTTGACCATAGGGTTATTACGCCACCTTAAGGAGAGGACTAGGCAGAACATGTATTACATGTGAAAAATAGAACTGTACAGCTCCTCCCAGGGGGCGGTCCCTCTGGCAATAACCCCTCAGCCTGCTTCCTGCAGCTCAGTTTTTTTCTGCCTAGTAAAGGAGAAGGACCTAAGCTCCCTGTCGGGACCATCGGTCCTGGGGATTTTTCTTCTGGATTTTTGCCTTTTGCGTAGGATTTTAAGATCCTGTGATCTTCTATCAACAGCCGGCTGGGTGACAGGCTGGATAATATAGATCCTTGTAGTCTCCCCAGCCTGGCCATCGAGCGTGTGCAGGCCCTAGATATGCGCTGGGTCGGCCATGACATGCCCCTCAGGCTCTAGGAGCGGCCGGTGAGCGCAATGCTCCGGGGCACACATATGACCGGACTTTGGATGTCTTTGTCACAGTGTGCCGTGGCCCGCAGCCACCCCGTACTGCTCGGGTGTGGGTCTGTGGTGGGATGCCTCCAGCTTGTCCGGATGGTAAGTACAACTCTTCCTTTCTTCTCTCCCTGTCCCTGCTTGCTGATGCTGCATGACTGGGCTGTAGTGCGGTGTGTGTACCTGAGCCAGGGGTCCTCCGGGGGGCTCTGATCCTTGATTGGGGGCTGCACTGGCTGTCTGTGTCCCTGTACCGTCATCTGTCTCTCTGGATGTCTGTGGGCTCTGCATGTGCTGCCGCCATAGCGCTGACCGCCGCCATTATTTGTGCATTTTCTGTGTACAGCAGTGATCGTTGGCCATTTTCTGTTAGCCTCTGTGAGAAGCATGGTCGGCAGCCATTTTCTCAGAGTTTGGTGGCCATTTTCCCTGTGTTTTCTGTACAGGGCACCCAGCGGCCATTTTCTTGTAGCCTCTGCGCGGTTTTTCCCCACAGCGCTGGTTCCTCTGCCTCAGAACAGCGCGGTTTTTGTTCCTGGACACTTGTGAGCTGACACAGGATACAGCCATCAGCAGCACGGTGCAGCACTAGGTCAGGGTGGTGAGTCCTGCGGTGGGGGCCCCTCAGTCTGTAGCAGCTAGGAGGGTGGGATTGAGCACCTTGTCCTAAGTCCCCAAGGGTGGCAGAAAGAGTGGGTCAGCATGACGTCAGAAGCGGGCGTTTCTTCCCCAGACCTCCCTGCAATTGCAACTGGCTCGCCTGCAAGTAGTGCAGTGCCTTTGGACGCTTTGTCGGCGGTCCTTGAAACGTTCGTTCCCAGGGTGGAGGCGGCGTGCGGGCGCAAGGGGGGTAAGAAATGGCCCCTGCCCCCCCGCCCTCTGATTCAGACTCGGGCCCCGCAGTGACTGGCGGCCCCTGTTCTGATGTGTCAGAGGACGCTGACCAGTACCTATCGGACAGTGAGGATGATTCCGGGTCCGCGCAGGAAAAAGCGCTAGTTGGAGCACTTATCACCTCTGTGCGTGATACCCTGAAAATGCAGGATGCGGCAGGATCCTCTGCAGAGGTGGCGGTCCCTTTTGGGTCCCGTAAGCCAGCCCATACACCTAAGGTGTTTCCGTATCTGACTTACTTTGATAAGTTCATATACAAGGAATGGGGGAGCCCGCAACGGACCTTTTCGGTCCCAAAAAGAATGGCGGTGCGTTACCCCTTTGAGGAGAGCCTTCTTATAAAATGGTCGGCTTCCCCAGTCGTGGACCCCCCAGTATCCAGGTTAAACAAAGTAACCACGATCCCGGTAGAAGGGACTCCTGCATTTAAGGACCCTACCGACAGGAGGGCCGAGGCAGTGGCCCGGTCTAACTTTACGGTATTGGGATCAGCGCTACGACCGGTACTGGCCACGGCATTAGTGTCGCAGACTCTTACTGAATGGGCAAAACTATTGCACTGTGAATTGGAGAAGCAGCAGTCTCCTCCAATCTGCGTGGAACTAGCAGACCAGTTGGTGCACAGCCTTAATTATGTCTGTGATGTGGCCCTGGATACACTTCCCTTGCTCTCCAGAGCATCAGTATCAGCAGTGGTACTGCACCGCCTTATCTGGCTGAAATGCTGGTCTGCGGACCAGGCATCTACAAAAGCCCTGACGGATTTGCCCTTCCTTGGTGAGCGGCTATTTGGAGCCTCGCTGGATGACATTATTAAGAATATCACAGGTGGGAAGAGTACGTTGCTCCCACAGACCAGGAAGGGTAAGGAGCCATGCCGCAGGCAAGGGCCCTCCTTTTCCGCTCAAAAGAGGCTTTTTCGTCCGCCCGGGACCTCAGGTAAACACTCCCAGTCCGACAGGGCAACTGCTGAGGGACAGAAGCGTCCCTGGCCTCGCAAGACCGCGAGCAAGAGTGCTACCGCATGAAGGTTGGCCCCCACCGAACACACGGGTGGGGGGTCGCCTTCGGGAGTTTGCAGTTCGGTGGGCCTCTCGGCTGTCCGACCAATGGGTCTGCAAACTCATTTCATCGGGCTACAAGATAGAGTTTCTCTCTTGGCCACCAAACAGATTTTTTCCCTCCAGCATACCCTTACTCCCAGCTCGCCGGGAGGCCCTGTTTGGGGCAGTAAGGGACCTGCTCAGCCATGGGGTGATGGTGTTCTATTCCAATCTGTTTCTAGTCCCCAAAAAGGAAGGGGTACGTCCAATCCTGGATCTGAAAGCCCTCAATTGCTTTGTGAAAGTACAGAGGTTCAGAATGGAATCAGTTCACTCCGTAGTCGCTGCACTCCATCAGGGGGGACTCCCTGGCGTCTCTGGATATCCAGGACGCGTACCTGCACATACCCATATGCCTCAGGCATCAGAGGTTTCTGCGATTTGCAGTAGGGGAAGACCACTACCAGTTTGTGGCTCTCCCCTTTGATCTGGCTTCAGCACCCCGAGTCTTTACCAAGGTATTGGCCCCAATTTTGGCATTGTTGCGACAACATGAGATCACAATCGTGGGTTACCTAGACGATCTCCTTCTGAGCGCAGCTTCCGCCTCAGAATTAAGGGAGGATGTGGCGATCACCATACACACTCTACAAGAGTTTGGGTGGGTGTTGAACCTCAAGAAGTCGGTACTAGTGCCGACTCAACGTCTGGAGTACCTAGACTTATTGCTGGACTCCGTAGAAGCGAGAGTGTTTCTCCCTTCGGACAAACTGCAGACTCTCAGGACTGCGGTGAAGCTGTTGAGGAACCGCAGGTGGTCGTCGCTGCGTTTCTGCATGCGAGTTCTGGGCCTTATGGTTGCTGCCTTCAAGGCGGTTCCGTACGCCCAATTTCACACCTGAGTCTTGCAGAAGGAGATATTGTCCAAATGGGACAAAACTCTGTTATCCCTGGATCGGCAGATTCAGGTGAGCCAGTTAGTCAGGGACTCTCTTCTCTGGTGGCTGAGATCTCTGGCCCTTCGGTCCGGGAAATTGTTCCTACCTCTTTATTGGACGGTGATCACAACGTATGCCAGCCTGACCGGCTAGGGTGAAGTATTGGGAGTGCAATCGACCCAGGGCCTTTGGTCGAGGGAGGAATCCCAGTTAACGATCAATGTGCTTGAGCTTTGAGCGATCAGGCTATGCCTCTCCACATGGTCGATGAGACTACAAGGACGTCCGATCAGAATTCAGTCAGACAACGCCACGGCGGTGGCATATGTCAACCATCAAGGAGGAACAAGAAGCTCAGCTGCAGCACGGGAGGTCGCTCACATCCTTCGGTGGGCAGAGCGACACGTACTGGCCCTGTCGGCCATATACATCCCGGGAGAAGAAAACTGGCAGGCGGACTATCTAATTCATCAGATGCAGGACCCAGGAGAATGGGCTCTGCATCTGGAGGTGTTCAGGCTTCTTTGCCTGCGGTGGGGCACACCAGATGTGGACCTTCTAGCCTCTCAGCTCAAGTGAAAGGTGTGGAGGTTCATGTCCAGAACAAGAGATCCTTGGGCGGACGCGTCAGATGCGTTGGTGGCTCCATGGGAGCAGTACCCGCTGATTTACGCCTTCCCTCCGCTCAAACTGTTACCCCGTCTGCTCCGCAGAGTGGAGGTCGAGGGGATTCCAGTAATACTGATTGCCCCAGATTGGCCTTGGCGTCCTTGGTTCGCCGACCTGGTGGCGGATGCTCTTTGGTGGTTGCGATGCGGGAGGACCTCCTATCGCAAGGTCCGATACTCCATCCTGCTTTACCGTAGCTGGTTTTAACGGTATGGCTGTTGAAAGCCAGGTGCTAAGGGACTGAGGTCTGTCGGACTCGGTAATTTCCACTATGCTGAGGGCACGAAAATCTTCTTCCCGGAAGATATACATATCATACGTGGAAGGCTTATATCTCCATGTGTGAGGAGATGGGGTGGCACCCACGCACCTGCTCCGTGGCCAGGATCCTGCTGTTCTTACGGCGAGGAGTGGACCAAAAGTTAGCCTTGAGCACCGTTAAGGGACAGATATCAGCCTTGGCTGTTTTTTTCCAACGACCCCTGGCGTCTCACTCATTGGTGAGCCTTTTTGTGCAAGGGGTTCGGCATGTAGTCCCTCCGGTATGTCCACCCCTACCTCCGTGGGATCTGAACCTGGTGCTATCGGCGCTTCAGAAAACGCAGTTTGAAAACATCAGGGAAATTCCTTTGTTGACTCTTTCTCAGAAGGTCTTTTTAGTGGCTATTACATCTGCCAGGAGGGTTTCTGAGCTGGCGGCCTTGTCTTGCAAGTCGCCCTATCTGGTTATTTACAGGGATAAGGTGGTGTTGCGTCCGCAACCTTCCTTTCTGCCAAAGGTGGTTTCGGCCTTCCACCTCAATGAAGACATTGTGTTACCATCTCTGTGTCCTAAGCCGACACATCCTAAGGAGGTGGCCCTCCATTCCCTGGACGTGGTCCGGGCTCTAAGGGTATATCTGTCTGCCACGGCTCCCTTCCGGAAGTCAGATTCTCTGTTCGTTTCGGTGGCTGGTCCAAAAAAAGGGCTGGCGGTCTCGTCGACCACCATTTCCAGGTGGATCAGACAGATCGTGGTCCAGGCTTACGCCTTGAAGGGGCAGGTGCCCCCCTTTCCTGTCACGGCCCATTCCACCAGGGCAATTGGGACCTCTTGGGCTTTCCTACATCAAGCGTCATTCTCCTAGGTGTGTAAGGCGGCGACTTGGTCGTCCGTTCACACTTTTACAAAGTTCTATAAAGTTGATGTAAACGCATCTTCGGATGCCTGCTTTGGCTGCAAAGTTTTGCAGGCGGCCATGCAATTGTTGCAATTCACACCCTTTCCTTTTGTTAGAGAAAGTTACATTATAATTGTCAATGCACTCTGATGCATATGCTTACCTCAAGTTCTGCTGCGGTTGGTTCAGGTGGTGACTCCTCCGTTGGGGAGCACCTCTGGTTGTGGGTGAAGTTATGTTTGCTGTTCCCACCCCTCGTTATGACACTGCTTAGGGACGTCCCTACGGTCAAGATTAATGGAGCTGTGTCCATCAATGAACGAAAGAGAAAATAGGATTTTTGTACTCGCCGTAAAATCCTTTTCTCTGAAGTTCATTGACAGACACAGCACCCACCCCTCCTATAGTTTACGTTATACTGCTTGTTGACGTACTGAGCTGCAGGAAGCAGGCTGAGGGGTTATTGCCAGAGGGACCGCTCCCTGGGCGGAGCTGTACAGTTCTGTTGTTTTTCACATGTAATACATGTTCTGCCTAGTCCTCTCCTGAAGGTGGCGTAATAACCCTACGGTCAAGATTAATGGAGCTGTGTTCGTCCCTAGGAAACACTTAACCCCTTGATCGCCCCCTAGTGTTAACCCCTTCCCTGCCGGTGGCATTTATACAGTAATCAGTGGCTATTTTTAACACTGATTGCTGTATGAATGTCATTGGTCCCAAAAAAATGTCCGATCTGTCCGCCGCAATGTCACAGTCCCGCTAAAAATCGCTGATCACTGCCATTACTAGAAAAAAAAAAAATAATAATAATAAAGATTAGGGATGCACCGCAGAAGAGAGAAGAGAGCTGCCATCTGGTTGATTAGAGCGCAAGGCTACACTGGGGACACACAGGCAAGGCTGCACTGGGGACACACAGACAAGGCTGCGCTGGGGACACACAGGCAGGGCTGCGCTGGGGACACACAGGCAGGGCTGCGCTGGGGACACACAGGCAGGGCTGCGCTGGGGACACACAGGCAGGGCTGCGCTGGGGACACACAGGCAAGGCTGCGCTGGGGACACACAGGCAGGGCTGCACTGGGGACACACAGGCAGGGCTGCACTGGGGACACACAGGCAGGGCTGCACTGGGGACACACAGGCAGGGCTGCACTGGGGACACACAGGCAGGGCTGCACTGGGGACACAGGCTGGCTGCATCTGACGGGCACTGGTAAGGCTGCATTGATCTCTTATATCATGTCTGCAGTCTCTGACCATCTCCTGTTGTATGTCCCCAGTTTCTGACCATCTCCTGTACCATGTCTGCAGTCTCTGACCATCTCCTGTACCATGTCTGCAGTCTCTGACCATCTCCTGTACCATGTCTGCAGTCTCTGACCATCTCCTGTACCATGTCTGCAGTCTGACCATCTCCTGTACCATGTCTGCAGTCTGTCCATCTCCTGTATCATGTCTGCAGTCTCTGACCATCTCCTGTACTATGTCTGCAGACTTTGACCATCTCCTGTTGTATGGCTGCAGTCTTTGACCATCTCCTGTTGTATGGCTGCAGTCTTTGACCATCTCCTGTTGTATGGCTGCAGTCTATGATCATCTCTTGTATCATGTCTGCAGTCTCTGACCATCTCCTGTACCATGTCCCCAGTCTGACCATCTCCTGTACCATGTCCGCAGTCTCTGACCATCTCCTGTACCATGTCCCCAGTCTCTGACCATCACCTGTATAAAAATATTTTTTAAAAACAGTCATTTTCGGTTTTTGGCCTAGTGTATTTTCCATTTTCAGTATCGGTTTCGGCACCAAAAAAACCCATTCGGTGCACCCCTAATAAAAATGCCATAACTCTATCCCCTATTTTGTAGATGCTAGAACTTTTGTGCAAACCAATCAATATACGCTTATTGCGATTTTTTTTTTTTTTTTTTTTTTTTTTTTTTTTACTTTACACCAATAATATGTAGAAGAATACATATCGGCCTAATCTAATAAATATTTTACTTTTTTTGGATATTTATTACAGCATAAAGTAAAAAATATATATTTTTTTTTTTTTTCAAAATTGTCGGTCTTTTTTTGTTTATAGAGCAAAAAGAAAACCCTGCAGAGGTGATCAAATACCACCAAAAGAAAGCTCTATTTGTGGGAAATTAATATGCTAGTTAATTGCCTAAAAAAAAAAAAAAGCGCCCAACCCCAGTGATCTTTGAAGGCTGCTGGAACACGCAGGTGCCCTGCCCCCCAATGAATAGAAAGCATAAGGAAGCCACTACCAAACTCGGGAGCCCTGCAAGCAGGAGCCACAAAAAAGTGCTCAGGGCTTCAATATCCCTACTTGTCAGTTTGAGAAAGGCAGACAAGTTAGAACTCAGTCTAGGGTAGGGGAAAACATCTGATTTGTTTTCTTAGGGGAGTGTAGAGGGGCAAATTGAGTAAATTGCGTAGGCCTGTCCACATTTCTGAGGAAAGCATACAAATCAATTAGATCTATGGTATATAATCAGAATATAACCATTCAGCAAAGTTCTCCTTCAAAGTTCTCCTCCGAAAAGGACATAAAATCTTACAGAGCCTTGGACTCTGCCTCAGTCAACTCTGTTTTCTGATGTGTTCTTTTTTGGCATGTAATCCCTTCTTAGGCAATAACTTCCAAGCAAAAAGATGTAAATCTTTGATGGTCTCAAATTTGTCCAAATAATTGTTTGGACAAAAGTTGAGGTCCCAGGACAACAAAGACATTTCATCCTGGGTCAATGTGTGTAAATACAAATAGACTATATTCTGCTATATTTGTGTCTGTTATCTTCATGTATGTGTCTATGCCTTTCCCCAGTCGGTGTTAATGTTTCTGAATGGGTGTTGCTTAAAGAGTCCCCTGCTTGGGTTTAAGGGTAGCCCCTAAACCTTTAACTGCAACCAGGTTGTGCGTGTCCTTAGAGTGATTAGAACCAACACCTGAAGAAAAGGAAAGAGAAATGATTTTGACAGGTACTAACTTCTGCTCCGACCACCTAGGCGATCGAAAGAGGAAGTTCTCCTTGCTCCCATTTTGTAGCTGCTGACTTTTTCACAGGGGACTGGGCATCAGATGGAATCTTTAATCTGCCTCTCAGCCTCGGTTCCCTTTTGTGTGCCTTTGTGGATACATATCTGGCCCATTTGTGGCCTTATATGCTACTCACAGCATGGTGAGATTCTTTTCGTGGTGACCTTAAGTCCAACGATGTTCGTTTATGCATAGGTTTAGCTGCGTAAGCATGTATTGCGTTTGTAAGTATACCAGGCTGTAATGTGCATGTGTTGTTTTTTCACACTGTTTTTTCGCACTGTTCTTTATGCTGTTTGTCAACATTAATTGTGACTACTCCACAGATTCAAGAGTCTCTGCACAACCTTGAGAAAGAGGGAAAATTAGCATCCTCCGGTGTTTGCTCCATAAAAGAATCTGTATGCTTGATACATCATTGCATCGTTATTATACATTCCTACTATGGGGCTATCTGTGCGTGAATGTTCAGATGTTAACCAAGCATGTATATGTTACTACCAGCCGGGTTTGTTTTTGTTTCAGATTTTTAAAATCTTTTTTAATAATGATGTAAAATAAAGTTTTTGTACTTTTATTTCATGGAGACTGCCTTTTAAAATCCCAGGACATTTAGGAGTATGGTCCCTTTACCCACAGGTGTTTTAGATAGGGATGCACCGAAATTTTGGCAGCTGAAACATATCGGCCGAAAATGGTGTTTTCGGCACATTTCCCGAATAGTAGCCATCCAGGAGGGACGGTACCCACTCTCCTATGCAGCCCTGTATGCTCCCGTCTCCCGAGTCCCAACTGCGTTTCAACCACGAGGAACGTGCTCTCATATCCAGCATCCATCCACAGAGAAAGTGCTCCCAACTCCAGCGTCTCAACCGCAGGGAACATGCTCACGAGTACAGCGTCTTAACCACGAGGAACGTGCATGCTGTCAACGCAGTTGTGCCTGTTCTGCACTTTTTCTAATATTTGGTTCTCCTTTCTTGCCTGTTTCACAGGCTAGAGATGGAGGGTGTTTCTCCTTACACTGAATTGACTGACGCAGATGAGTACTTGGACCTTGTCGGGCATTCAGCACATTCTTCATGAGCCCTTCCTCATTTACTGGTAAGCGTATTTCTCATGGTGTTAGGAAAAATAAATAAATCCCATCCCAAGAATTTCTCTGAGGGACAAATCCTGTCTTTCTCCAATCCTTGTCTAGGTCAGCACCTGGCTGTAATTAGTTTCAAGGGCCAAGGTCAGCCTTTGTGTTTTTTTTTTTTTTTTTTTTTTGTTTTTTTTAAGTTTGTTTTGCTCTTGTTTCTTCTTCTCTCTGACTGGCTATAACAGCACAGCTGTTAAAGCCCTGGTCCTAGAGTTAGGGGTCTATCAGTTTCCGTTTTCCTATCTATAAGCTTGGGAACAAGGTTTACTTTCTCACTCAGGTGTAGTTCTTATGAGACGGGCCAAGAAAATTCCACCCTAGGATATCTCCATGTGATGCAACATGGCTTTTCGCCAATCCAGTCTGGGACTAGTCTATCATCGCACCTAAAAGCATTTTTCTCATAGTGCGAGGCAAGGAAATCTCTTCTCAAAGAGTTTGCCATAGGACAAAGCCTTTGTTTTATGCTAGTCCAGCCTGGATCAACTATTGGACCTTTAATTTCCTTTTGGGGGCCAGTTCTCAGCTCTTGCAATTGTTTGTCTTATGCTACTTATTATTAATACATGGTTTATATAGTGCCAGCAATTGGCACAGTGCTTTACAATATAAAGGGAGACAGTACAATTACAGTACAGTTAAATAAAGCTTGTATTTGTTACTACCAGCCGGGTTTGTTTTTGTTTCAGATTTTTAAAATCTTTTTTAATAATGATGTAAAATAAAGTTTTTGTACATGGAGCTTACAATCTAAAGGAGGAGATGCTACAAAAGATAATAGCTGTAGAAGATGATCTGATGGTGGCTTAAATACAGTTTTTAGGTGGAGGTGGGGTTGGCTTCCCTGATTAAATGAGTTTTCGAGGATTGCTTAAAGGTAGACAGGGTAAGAGCTAACCTGGAGTAGGGAGTTCCAGAGGATGGGTGAAGTTCTGGAGAAGTCCTGAATGTGAGTATGGGAGGAGGTAACGAGGGAGCTAGAGAGCAAGATGTCTTGAGAGGAGCGAAGTGAACAATTTGGGTGCTATTTCGAGATGAAGTTGGTGATGTAGATGGGGGCAGTGGTATGGATGGCTTTGTATGTTGTAGTTAGTATTTTTAATTTTTTACCCTGGGCTAGTGGAAGCCAGTGAAAGGATTGGCAGGGAGGGACAGTAGCCATGGAATAACTAGTAAGGTGTAGAAGCCTAGCAGCAGCATTCATGATAGACTGAAGGGGGAATAGCCTGTATAGAGGTAGGCCAGCAAGAAGAGAGTTGCAGTAGTCAAGGTTGGAGATATTCAGGGAGTAAATAAGTTGTTTTGTTGTTGTCGTTAAAATGTGTTACTAAACCCACAACAGTAAAATCAGTCTATATGCAGCATATAATGCTTGTTTTACTTACTGTGGAACTTAAGGTGTTAATCCTCTGCGTTGTGTAAAAAGGTTGTTTTATCCTGTATGCATAGATCCTTCCCTCCCTGCACTGTCAATCTGGGGAAGGCAAGCTAACACAGGCAGAGTAGCCGACCTGCACATGCTCAGATGTGTCTTTTATGCTGAAGAGCACATTTACTTGTTGATCAGAGCTAGCCAGGTCGCATGATATTAACATTACACATGTGGACATGTATACAGGCTGCAGTGGAAATCTCCTCCTTCCTGATCTCTCAGCACTGGAGAAACTATGCAGTTTATCAGGTAACCGTGGTATACAGATCATCCAAATGGTATATAGTAGCAGTATTTTAATGTAAAAAGATGATTTATAAGTTGTAGGCACTGTGGGGAGGGCGGATAAACAATTTTCATATTACTGGGTTTAGTAACACTTTAAGAAGGGGCAAATTCTGGAAATTTTATGGAGGTTAAGGCAGCAAGATTTAGCCAGTGTTTGGATGTGGGGCTTGAAGATGTCAAAGTCTAGGATTTCACCTAGCACCCTAGCGTGTGTGGAGGGACCAATAATTGTGCGATTGATCTCAATTGTAAAGTCATGAGGGGGGTGATCAGGGAGGAGGATATAGCACAAGCTTGATTTTGTTACTGAGTTTGAGGAAATTGTGTGACATCCATACTGTTATGTTGCTCAGTAAATTTGTCTTGCGTGTGGAGATCGAGATGGTGAGCAGGGGAGTGGAGAGATAGATCTGGGTGTCATTGGCGTATAGGTGGTATTGGAAGGCATAGCCTTGGAAACCTTAACCAAGAGGGGGAAATTTTAAGAATTGGAAGCTATTCTTATTTATACAAGACTCTCTCACTCTTTTCAGCTCCAGTTTTGGCTCATCCCTTTCAGTTCTTCAGCCAGAGATGGACGCCACCCATCAACGCAAATTGCGGCAAAAGCAGCTACAGCAGAGATTCCGTGAAGAGATGGAGAAGAAACAGACCAGAGTGCTTCAACATTTCTAGATGAAGGACACAGAGGTGAGAAATGCCAAACAGACTGACTGTTGTGGTGGAAACTGAAGGCTCATTTTCTTATTGATATAATTGTTAAATCCTTTTCTTGAAATCCATTGAGGGACACAGGAATTCTTTAACCTTTGGGTAATAATGTCACCCACAGATGTATTGGACACTGGCAAATCATTATATATTTTTTTTTTACTTACCTGTAAATTCCATTTCTTGAAGTACATCATGGGACACAGAGCATGCTATAATCATGACCAACTGGGTTATGCACCACCTGTAGGTGAGTAGACAAAAAAACAGACAAGAAGTCCTTCCCTACATAACCCCTCCTATACAGGAAGCACTTCAGTTTTGTAGCAAGCAGTGAACCCCCAGAAAGAGGGGAAGGGACCTTGGTGTCCCTTGATGTACTTCAAGAAATGGATTTTACAAGGAAGTACAAAAAATCCAGTTTTCTTTATCATACATCATGGGACACAGAGCAGGCTATAATTGTGACCATGATAAAAAATAGACGCCACTGCCCCCATCTATAGCTGGCCATCTCAGTAAGCAGCATTGGAAGGCTACATAAGGTATAAACAGGGCCAAGGATAAATCCAAGGGGAAAAAAAAACAAGCTTACTTACCGACCAGCTCGCAGACACCCAATAAAACCTGTCTAACAGTATGTGTTAAAAGCAGGGGTTTAGTCTGCACGCATTTGCAAATGCATGCGTAAGCCACAGAGCCTCACCACGGCACCCCGGTATCTGTGGTACCCTAACACTAACTTATAAGTGTCTCCACAGTGGAGGCACATGCATTCTGATGCATAGGTGAGGGCAGGTGGACTGAAGGGGAGCCAGAGGCGGCTCTCTAATTAGGCAAATTAGGTCACTGGCCCCCGTGCCGCTATGATTCCTGTAAGTAAAAAAATGCCGCACCAGTGATCACAGGGGAGGTGAGCAGTGTCAACTCACCCTGTCCTGTACAGGTCCTCTATGATTGTCTATGAGGATGCTCGAATCAGCTCACACACCGCCCGCAGATAATGCTCTCCTCTGCACATCTGCAGATAGGTGTGCTGGAGTGCTGACAGGTGGGCGTGGCAGCGAAGGCAAAACATCTCACTGCTCGCCGTGCTCTGTCCAGAGACTAATAAGCTGCAGACTGCGGGGTTGAATGCTTGGTGAAGCCCCGCCCCCCACGTGTGTTGTGGATTCACCCAGCAATGCAGAGGCTGCTCAGAGCACCTGAGTGTCGGTAGTCTGAGTTCGGGGATTGGGTGAGTCCGATGACAGGGACGATCTGTTTTTCTGCACACTGATACATGACCGCTCTGTTCATCACCCAGCAAACCACTCCTCTTCCATGGATGACCCTCTCCTCCCTGTCTTCATCCTCATCCCTCTCTCTCTCCCGACCTCTCTCTCTCTCCCCGCTCTTCATCCCCATCCCTCCTCCTCGCTCTCTCCTCCTCCCCCTCTCTCCCCCCTCTTCATCCCCATCCCTCTCTCTCTTCCCCCTCTTCTGCCTCTCTCTCCCTCCTCCCCTCTCTTCAGCCCCATCCCTCTCTCTTCCCCCTCCCCCCTCTTCTGCCTCTCTCT
Organism: Aquarana catesbeiana; assembly: GCF_042186555.1. Taxonomy (NCBI): domain Eukaryota; kingdom Metazoa; phylum Chordata; class Amphibia; order Anura; family Ranidae; genus Aquarana; species Aquarana catesbeiana. The sequence goes on from NC_133326.1 coordinate 550,597,180, forward strand.
CCCTCCTCCCCTCTCTCCCTCCTCCCCTCTCTCCCCCCCTCTCCTCTCTTCCCCACCCTCTCCTCTCTTCCCTTCCCCCTGCTCTCCCCCCTCCTCTCTCTCCCCCCCTCCTCTCTCTCTCCCTCCTCTCTCTCTCTCCCTTCCTCTCTCCCCCCTCTTCATCCCATCTCTCTTCCCCCTTTTCTGCCCCTCTCTCCCCCCTCCCCCTCTCTCCCCCCACTTCTCTCTTCCGCCTCTCTCTCCCTCCTCCCCTCTGTTCAGCCCCATCCTCTCTCTCTCTCTCTCCCCCTCCCCCTCTTCTGCCTCTCTCTTCCCCCTCTCCTCACTTCCCCCGCTCTCTCTCTCCCCCCTCCTCTCTCCCCCCCTCCTCTCTCTGCTCTATCCCCCTCCCTCCTCCTCTCTCTCCCCAATCTTCTCTCACCTCTCACCCTTGTCCCTCTCCCCCCTCATCTCACCCCCTCCCCATTCTTTCTCCCTCCCACCCCTCTGTATACTCATCCCTCTCACTCCCCTCTCCCCCTCCTCTCTCTCCCCCTCTCCTCCTCTTCCACTCTCTCTCTCTCCAATCTTCTCTCTCTCCCCCCTCCCTCTCTTCCCCATCCCGCTCTCCTCTCTTCCCCATCCCTCTCTCCTCTCTTCCCCACCCCTCTCTCCCCTCTTCCCCACCCCTCCCTCCCCCTCCTCTCTCTCCCCTCCCCCCTCCTCTCTCTCCCCTCCCCCTCCTCTCTCTTCTCGCTTCCCCCTCCTCTCACTCCTCTCTTCCCCCCTCTCCTCTCCCCCCCTCTCCTCTCCCCCCCTCTCCTCTCCCCCCCTCTCCTCTCTTCCCCCCCCCCCCTCTCCTCTCTCCCCCCCCCCCCTCTCCTCTCTTCCCCCCCCTCTCTCCTCTCTTCCCCTCCTCTCTCTCTCTCTCTCTCTCTCTCTCTCTCTCTCTCTCTCTCTCTCTCTCTCTCTCTCTCTCTCTCTCTCTCTCTCTCCCCCCCCTCTCTCCTCTCACCCCTCCCACTCTCTCCCCCTCCCTCTTCATCCTCATCCCTCTCTCCCCCTCTCCTTTCTTCCCCCTCCTTTCTTCCCCCCTCCTCCCTCCCCCTCTCCTTTCTTCCCCCTCCTCCCTCCCCCTCTCCTTTCTTCCCCCTCCTCCCTCCCCTCTCCTTTCTTCCCCCCTCCTCCCTCCCCCTCTCCTTTCTTCCCCCCTCCTCCTCCCCCTCTCCTTTTCTTCCCCCCTCCTCCTCTCCTTTCTTTCCCCCTCCTCCCTCTTCCTCCTTTCTCTGTCCCCATCTCCCCCCCCCCCCTTCTCTCTCTCCCCCCCCCCTCTCGCTCCTCCCTCCCTCTCTTCTCCCCTTTCTCTTTCCTCTCTCTCCACTCCTCACTCATCCCTCTTTGTCTCTCACCCCCACACTATTTTGCTCCCCTTTTCTCTGTTTCTCCCCACCTCTCTCCCACCCCCCTTCCCCCACCTCTCTCACATATTTTCCTACTTCCCTCTTTCTCTCCTCTCTTCTTCCCTTTCACCCTACTTGTTCACCCCTTTTGCTCCCCTCTCTCTTTCTCCTCCTCTCCTCCTTCGCCCTCTCTTGACAGGGGAGAGGGAGAGCGGGAGGTAGGCCAAGTTGCTGCACCATGGGCCTCTGGCTTGTACTTGCACCCTGGGCCAAAAGTTGCCAGTCGGCCCCTGCTTTCATTTTTCTCTACACTAGTTTGCCTTTTCCTGACACTGCAGTACAAAGAAATTTAGCAGGTGCTTTTCTGTATTCAGGTTCTCTGACCATAGCAAATGCATTGTCTGTGGCCACAGCAGGTATGGGGCATAGGTTTAGGAAAATAGATGATGGATCTATGGCCTTTGTTAGGTGATTTACGCATAACGCAAAGCTGTCTAGTAAGTGACGTTCACTATACAGAGGTAGCTTGTGTTGCAGTGCATATCCTGGTGAGAGATGATCCAATGACATGCTGGAATCCTTGAGGACTGGCCATGGGTGAATTGCCATCAGTTCATTGTACAATGTACAATGCAATGTATTCATTTTTATTATTATGAGTGGGGCCTCATGTCTAAGTTTTCCCTAAGGCCTCACAAAGCCTAGAGCCGCCTCTGAGGGGAGACCACCCCTTCTTAAAGGTACTGGAGCACACTGAGCACCCAGCATGTAGCTCAATGGCTACCAAGGTGTCAGTGCGTTGCCTGTCCAATATACACGACAGTGATACAAAGAAGACGCCACTGCCCCCATCTATAGCTGGCCATCTCAGTAAGCAGCATTGGAAGGCTACAGTGCCTTGCAAAAGTATTCACCCCCCTTGGCTTTTTACCTATTTTGTTACATAACAGCCCTTAGTTCAATGTTTTTTTTTTATCTGAATTATATGTGATGGATCAGAACACAATAGTCTAAGTTGGTGAAGTAAAATTAGAAAAATACATACATAAAACAATTTTTCAGAAATAAAAACTGATAATTGGCATGTGCGGATGTATTCAACCCCTTTGTTATGAAGCCCATAAAAAGCTCTGGTGCAACCAATTACCTTTAGAAGTCACATAATTAGTGAAATGATGTCCACCTATGTGCAATCTAAGTGTCACATGATCTGTCATTACATATACACATCTTTTTGAAAGGCCCCAGAGGCTGCAACACCTAAGCAAGAGGCACCACTAACCAAACACTGCCATGAAGACCAAGGAACTCTCCAAACAAGTAAGGGAAAATGTTGTTGAGAAGTACAAGTCAGGGTTAGGTTATTAAAAAAAAATATCCATATCCTTAATGATCCCTAGGAGCACCATCAAATCTGTCATAACCAAATGGAAAGAACATGGCACAACAGCAAATCTGCCAAGAGATGGCCGCACACCAAAACTCACGGACCATGCAAGAAGGGCATTAATCAGAGAAGCAGCACAGAGACCTAAGGTAACCCTGGAGGAGCTGCAGAGTTCCACAGCAGAGACTGGAGTATCTGTACATAGGACAACAATAAGCCATACACTCCATAGAGTTGGGCTTTATGGCAGAGTGGCCAGAAGAAAGCCATTACTTTTAGCAAAAAACAAAATGGTACGTTTTGAGCTTGCAAAAAGGCATGTGGGAGACTTCCAAAATGTATGGAGGAAGGTGCTCTGGTCTGATGAGACTAAATTTGAACTTTTTGGCCGTCAAAGAAAACGCTATGTATGGCGCAAACCCAACAGATCACATCACCCAAAGAACACCAGCAGTCGGGACTGGGAAACTGGTCAGAGTTGAGGGAAAGATGGATGGTGCTAAATACAGGGATATTCTTGAGCAAAACCCGTACCAATCTGTGTGTGATTTGAGGCTAGGACGGAGGTTCACCTTCCAGCAGGCTAATGACCCCAAACACACTGCTAAAGCAACACTTGAGTGGTTTAAGGGGAAACATGTAAATGTGTTGGAATGGCCTAGTCAAAGCCCAGACCTCAATCAAATAGAAAATCTGTGATCAGACTTAAAGATTGCTGTTCACAAGCGCAAACCATCCAACTTGAAGGAGCTGGAGCAGTTTTGCAAGGAGGAATGGGCAAAAATCCCAGTGGTAAGTTGTGGCAAGCTTATAGAGTCTTATCCAAAGTGACTTAGAACTGTGATAGCTGCAAAAGGTGGCTCTACAAAGTATTGGATTTAGGGGGGTGAATAGTTATGCACATTGACTTTTTCTGTTATTTTGTCCTATTTTTTTGTTTGCTTCACAATAAATAATAATAAAAAAAATCTTCAAAGTTGTATGCATGTGCTGTAAATTAAATGATGTAAATCTTCAAACAATCCATGTTAATTCCAGGTTGTGAGACAACAAAACACGAAAAATGCCAAGGGGGGTGAATACTTTTGCAAGGCACTATACATAAGGTATAAACAAGGCCAAGGATAAATACAAGGGAAAATACCAAGCTTACTTATCGTGACCATCTGCAATGACGCTGAGGGGAGGGGGGCACAGAACAAAACCATTATCAAGCCCAAGGAAACTATTCTGCAGCCCACAATACACAGACGCAGTATCCCCTGCGGGGATCCTCTTACATCCACTTGGTAAAACCTTGTAAAAGTATGTACCGAAGACCAGGTTGCAGACCTGAGCCACTGACGCCTGATGCCGGATAGCCCAAGAAGCTCCTACACTCCTAGTAGAGTGCTCTTTTACTTGAAAAGGCAAGATCTTACCCTTCAGGCCATAGGCCTGAGTAATTAACTGACGGATCCATCATGAAATTGTCGCTTTTGATGCCATTTGTCCTTTCCTAGGACCTTCCAGGAGAACAAACAATGAGTCTGACTGGAGAAAAGACAAAACGTGACCAATCACATACTTTTTGGGGGTGCAAATTTCTGGCTTCACACCAGAACACATAAGACTTCCAAGTCCTTTAAAAAATCTTTCTAGATGCAGGCTACCTAGCCTTCAGTACAGTAGAGACAACCGGCCCAGAGACTCCTCGATCTGTCAGCACCTGGGCTTCATTAGCCATGCTGTCAGACCCAGCGATTGTGAAGCAGGGTGTAATGCTGTATACTGAGACAGAAGGTCTGGCTGGACCTAAAGTGCCAAAGGGCTGTCTACTGCCAAGGTCACTATGCCGTCAAGATTATTAGCATTACTTATTCCTGGATCCTGCACAATAAATGTGGAAGCAGTTGAACGGGTGGGAGAGCGTAAATCCCATGGCGCTACTAGAACATCCACCCCTATCGCCTGCAGATCTCTTGTCCTGGAGACAAATCTGCCTACCTTGTTGTTGAACCTGGGTGCCAGGAGATCAACGTCTGGGGTACCCGACACTTGAGAAATTGCACTGAATACCTCGGAATAAAGAATATTCTCCCAGAATCAACCGCTGGGGCCTGAGAAAGTCGTCTTGCCAGTTCTCTACCCCCTGGATGTGTACAGCTGACAGAGCCAGTGTTCTGCCGAGAAAGGTCCCCCGTTGGATAGTGTCCGCCCTGTACTGCGCTTGCGCAGTACGGAGGACAAAGGAGATGCTGAAAGTCTCCAAACACGAACAGCTGTTCATCAGCTGTACATTGTGCCACACTCTCCCGATGCCCCTGCAACTCTGCAAGGAGCGGGTGTAGGGGCGGATGCATACAGAAGAGGCCGCATGATGGGCAGAGCTCATATGATGGGGGTGGATTTCTCAAAGGGGCGGATGTATTATTGAGAAGCATGTAAGGAGCGGATGCCTACAGAAGAAGCCATATTTTACAATGATGGGCAGAGTTGATAAGTTTGGGCTGGTTTTTGGGGTGGTTTTATCAATAAACTACACGTCAAAACCTACCCTTCAATTGTGTAAAGACTCCCCGCAAAGATCCGCTCCTTTGAGAAATCCACCCCCATCGTATGAGCTCTGCCCATCATGCGGCCTCTTTTGTATGCATCCGCCCCTACACCCGCCCCTTGCAGAGTTGCACGAGCATCGGGAGCGTATGGCACAATGTAGTCTTAATTGCGCAGGTGCCGTGTACAGTTGATGAACAGCTGTTCATGTTCGGAGACTTTCGGCGTCTCCTTTGTCCTCCGTACTGCGTAAGCACTGCGCCTGCGCAGTACAGGGCGGACACTATCCGAAGGGCGACCTTACTCGACAGGACACCGGAACATGACGTTCTACCCATGTTGGAATATGATTCACCTTCTTTTGGGCAGCCTGACTCCTGGTGCCACCCTGATGATTAATATATGCCATTAATATTAATATATAAGCCGTGGCATTGTTGGACTGAACCCTGACTTGGAAGATCCTGCAACTAGTCTGTCCAATGACTTTGTGACAATCGAACGGTCCAAAGCTCCAGAATGTTGATGTATAACATCCTTTCCTGAGGGGACCACGTCCCATGTCCCCTATACCATGACAGATCCCAGAATGGCACCCCATCCTTTCAGGCTGGCATCGGTAGTCACTACCCTCCAGACTACTGGAAGGAATGACTTCCTCTTTTCCAGGTTCTGGGGAACCATCTACCAGTTTAATGACTGGTAGATAGGGAGATCTGGCAATCCAGACACTGCACTTTCCTGTTCCAAATGAAGCATTGCAGACACGCTCTGCCCTAAACATAGAAATGACGATCTCTTAGCAACAGATCGTCTAGGTACCCCAGAAAACACACTGGGGCTAAGACTTTTGTAAATACTCAAGGAGCTGTGGCCAGCCCAAAAGGCAAGGACACAAACTGAAAATGCTGTTCTTCCATTGCAAATCGTAAAAATCTTTGAGCAGGAACAATTGGCACATGGAGATAGGCGCCTTTGATGTCTATGGACGCCACAAAATCTCCTTTCTGCAGTGAGGCCACCACTGACTGCACGGATTTGAACCTTTAGAAACCTGTTTAGACCTTTGACGTCCACAATTGGCCCCATGTCTCTATTTGGCTTTGGGACCGTGAAAAGATTGGAATAAAAGCCCATTAATTTTTAGTTCAATGGAACCGCCTTGATTACTCTCCATGCCAATAACTGATTGCGTGCCTGAAACAAGGAAGCTCTTCCTTGCTGATTTGCAGGTACGTTTGACCTCATAAACTGAGGAGGAGGAAGAAGCTGAAATTCCAACTTGTACCCCTGAGAGATTGTGGAAATTACCCACTTGTCCAATACAACCTCTCTCTCGGCACCTGAAAAATCCAGCAATCTCCCTCCCACCCTACATAGTGAAGAAGACTTGGACTCTGGCTTGAATTATTTAGCCAATCAGGGTTTTCTCTGCCCCTGGCTCTGCTTTTTCCCTCTGGATCCAGTCACCTGTGAGTGCCAAAAGGGCTGTCTGGATAATGAGGTACTAGCTGCCGAAGCAGCAGATCCCCTATAAGCCCAACTCTTGCTCTTCTTTTTAAGTGGCAAAAGGGAACGCTTCCTATCTGAGATCTTTTAGATGTATTTATCCAAATCCTCACCAAATAAGTGATCCCCATGAAAAAAAGTCAGCCAACATTTTTTTACAGTGTAGCTTAGCAGACCAACTTTTTAACGACAGTACCCTGCACATGTGAACCGACACTAAGGCCATCCGCAAAATCTGCTGGATAGAGTCCACCACAAAACATAAGGCCTGAGGCAATTCTGTAAATTCCTTACGAGTGTCACCCCCTTGTGCGGTGGGACCTTTCTTACCAATTGCTTAAGACAATTCTTTAGGCTTTGGTAAACAGCAGCAGACTGCATTGCAAAAGAAGCCTTCAGAAGGGATTCTAGCTTCTTATCTACTGAATCTTTGAAAACCTGGGCTTTATCCATCGGATAAGTTACATTTTTATTAGGGCAGGAGATGGCTGCATCCACTGTAGGAACTTCTCTTCTATAGGATAAACCTATAGATTCTACCAGAGGCAACATAATGTCAGAGCGAACCATTTTAGAAAGGGACTGCACTAGTACTTTCTGTGCCTGAGATACAGATAAGGCCTGTGTCTCCCTAGAAAGGCAAAAACTACCTACAGAGTCTTAACCCCATCATGTTCCTATGCAAAACCAAAAAAGCTGTTTGCAGGTTAAGGCCACCAGTTCAGACACTTGCCTCATATAAAATAAAATAAAATGGGGTCCCTACCCTTAAAGTGATTGTAAACAATTACTTTGTAAACCAACCCTTTAGGTTTAAAATAGAAATGAAAGGCAGAACATTTTTTTTTATAGATATAAATTAAATTAAAAATCCCTTTTTTTTCCTCTTCTTTTTTTTTTTTTTAATTTTTAATAAATTATGACATTCCCTCAGTTCATGTTCAGACATGTGCTCAGCTGCATAAGAGCTAGGCGGAGGAGGAGCAGCAGCACACTGTGCTTGCAGTGAATGGCTGTGCAGCGGGGGCGTGTCAGGACAAGTCTGATCATTGGAGGAGAGGAGGCTGAGTTCCCAGCATAGCTAGAGAACTGACCATGCTGTGCCCTCCTGCTTAGTGTGGTCAGTTTTTAATAGGAAAGCAAGGGGACTAGCAGGAACACCAGGGATTTCACATGAAGGAAGCAATACAAAGAGAACAGGATACATACAAGTACATGGTACAGCAGGTACATTTTAGGAATATGAAATGTTGGTAACAAACGCTTTATATGCACCTAAGTGAAATAATTAAAGTGATGCTGCTTCCCCTTTTTAAGTGTTTAACAACACTCAAAATAATGTACAAAGGTAAAGCGCTTCACCATTAACCACTTGCTAACTGCTCTAAAGCACTTTTACTTCTACAGGGCAGCAGCTGTGGGCAAGATCACGTATATGTATGTGACTGTGCACTTCTGCCTGTGGGGGCATGCACCGCCGCCAGGCTGCTTGTGCTGTGAGATGTCCTCCAATCATCGGTAAGACACAGAGAAATGAGAGATGCCTATGTAAACGAGGCATTTCTCGGTTCTGATGGGGGGAATGGGCTGATCCTGTGTGTTTGCAAAACAGGGACTAGAATCAATATCTTCCCCTAGTAAAAGCATTACACTGTGTACACAAAAACACTGTCTAGGCACACAGTTAACCCTTTGATCACCCTAGATGTTTAACACCTTCCCAGCCCGTGTCAGTAGTACAGTGACAGTGCATATTTTTAGCACTGATCACTGTGTTGGTGTCACCTGTTCCCGCGTGTCAAAAGGGTCAGTCATTGTCTGATAGTCTGCCGCAATATCGCAGTCCTGCTATAAGTTGCTGATCGCTCACTTTTTTTTTTTTTTTACCAAATACATGTAGCAGAATACAAATTGGCCTAAATGTATGAAGAAATTTTGATTGAAAAATTTTTTTTTGATGTGTTTCATCTCAGAAAGTAAAAAATATTGTGGTTTTTTTTTTTTTCTTTTCAAAATTGTCTATTTTTTGCGCTATAAAAAAAAAAAAAAAAAGTGCAGTGGTGATCAAATAACACCAAAAGGAAGCTCTGTTTGTGGGAAAAAAAATGACATAAATTATTTGGGTACAGCGTTGCACGACCATGCAATTGTCAGTTAAAATCACGCAGTGCTGTGTCGCAAAATATGGCCTGGTCATGAATTATTGTGCACCTGTATGCTGTGCATTATCATCTTATTACACAAATAAAAGTCCATTTAATGTCCATAATCCTAATTGAAAAGATTACATCCCATCACCGTGCAGCTGAAAATGTGTGTCTTTTTTCTTATATCAATATGTGCTCTACGTCGTAAAGTCTAAAATGCAAGCTTGCCGGACAAATGGCCAAAAATGGCCCAATCAGCATGTCGCAAAACTATATCCTCCAGAAATGGGGGAAAAGGTATTTAACACTCCAGCAGTATCCAGGCATCTGAAACCTCTCTCTATTGTAAACCACATTATCAGATACCATGTGAAAGAAAGATCCTTCTAGTATAGTAATTTTTATTGAATAAACCCACAAATAAGACAAAATGGCAACACACTCACATGGAATGGTACCAGAATAGCACCAATGCAAACATCCTGTGGTAAACAAAACGAGAGTGCTCTGCCACTCCTAGACATGGAGTCGGCATGCGTTCCATGGACTGGAATAACTGCCAACCAGAAGTGACATCACAAAGAGATCCGGAGCTGATGACAGCTGCCCCGCCTAAACGGGTTTTGCACTGTAGTGTCCTCGGGAAGCGTGGAATACATGCTGACTCCATGTCTAGGAGCAGCGGTTCGCTCCCCTTCTGTTTTTAACAGGCTGTTGGAATGGTGTCAGAATAGCACCAATGCAATGTGAATGTATTAGCGTTTTGTCTTATTTGTGGGTTTATTCAATAAAAATGACAACACTATAAGGGTCTTTCTTTCGCATGTTATCTGTCACTATCATTTACAATGATAGACGTCTTCTCTGGATCGCCCCATGTGCCCTTTCTCTCGTTAAATTGGACACTGATGACAACAGATGCTAGCCTGTTGGGATGAGGATGTTTGTTCGGGTCAGCGACAGTACAGGGATCTTGGTTGCTGCAGGAATCTTGGCTTCCTATCAACATCTTGGAAATCAGAGCTGTTCGCATTGCACTTCAGAGGTGGACAAGCTGCCTTTGAGGCCTTGTCGGCAGTTCAGTGGATAGAAACTTGGCAGGTGGATTTTGTCATTCACTAGTCAACAGATAGTGTGGTCCAGAAATGTTTTGGGACATCTGTCTGAAATAGGGAACACTGGATGTGGATCTCTTGGTATCAAGATTCAACCAAAAGGTTCGTGTCTCAGTCACGGTATCAGAGAACTTTTCTGGTGGATGTGCTGGGGACCCTAAAGAATCTGTTCTCCCTGATGTTTGGCTTTCCTCAACTAAAGATCCTCCGTCATCTGCCTCACCGGATAGAGTCCAAAGGAATTCCAGTAATACTCGCGGCCCCAATTGGGCAAGAAAAACTTGATATATGGATGTACTGCAGCTTCTAGGGCACATTTTGTGGCCATTACCAGATCGTCCGGACCTCCTGTCTGAGGGTCTTGTGTTCCATCCTGCTTTTTGGTCACTGGCTTTGATGGCTTGGCTGTTCGAGCCCAAGTCCTGAAAGACAGATGTCTGGCTGAATCGGTCACACCTATGCTTTTAAGTGCCAGAAAATCAACTTCTCAGAAGATTTATCACCGCACCTGGAAGGTTTATTTTGCATGGAGTGAATGGCAAGAGGTTACCCTTGACAATTCCCCATGGGATGTGTCTTGGCCTTTCTGAGGTTGGGGTTGGATCAGGGCCTTAGTACAGTAAGGGTCAAATATCAGCCTTGGCTATTCTTTCAATTACTTTCAATTACTAATTGCATTGCACTCCCCGGTGAAGGCTTTTGTGCAGGAGATGTGTAATAAAGGGTTAACCTTTTATTACTTCCAGGTTCCTATGTTAAACCTTTCAGAGATGTGGATGTGGTACATAAATTCAAACAGCTCAAAAGTAGTATAATATAAGAAATTTGCTTGGTTTAAAGATGTAATACAGATGATAAAAATAGACAAAATACAGCATCAGTTAGGTCCAGGGAACCCCATAGTTTCATTTGAAATTTCTGAAAGTGACAGTCTTTTCCCAGGCGCTTTATCCTTTAGCAGTATATATAACTAATTGCAGGGTCCTTGACTACGGTTAAAACCAATTTTAGCCAAACAATCATAAAAACAGAAAGGAATGTGATAACACATAAAATGTCAGAGGGTCACAGGTATGATAAAAATGCTGTAAATTTAAGAATGCTTTCAGAAATAGAAGTGTTAATGGTTTATTTTTACCAATTAACAAAATGGATAGTAAACAAAAAAGAAAAATCCAAATCAAATTATTCAATCCCCTGCAGATTTTGTAAGCTTGCCCACTTACAAAGAAATAAAGGGTCTCTATTTTTTTTATAAATTGAGTTGCAGTTCAGTGGGTAAAAATAACTATTTGATGCTCAAGCAAAACATGACTTCGTACTTGATGGAGAAACCCTTGTCGCCAAGCACAGAGGTAAGATGTTTCTTGTAGTTAGTGACTAGGTTTGCAAACATCTCAGGAGGGATTTTGGTCCACTCTTCTTTACAGATCATCTCTAAATCCTTAAAGAGGAACTGCAGTCTGCTCACATAATTTGCAATAAAAACATCTTTACCATTCTGAAGCTTCAAAGTGAAACCACTTTGCACATTATTTTATATATACTGTGATTCTGTACTTGCCAAATATGCTGCAGAAATATCCCTCCACTGAGTCTGGCTGCAATCAACTATGGGCAGCTGAAGCTGCTGCCTGTTCACTTCCTGGATTTACACAGGAACACAGAGGCGCACCTCCACCTCTCTCTCGTTGGCCCTCTTATGACTCACCCCCCCCTCCCTTCCTTGCAAACTCTCACGAGAGTGAGGGAGAGAGCTGTGCATGATGTCATAAGCTTAGGCTTTTTTCCAGACAAGAAATGGACTGTATAAGGTGTTTCCTGGCAGAAAAAAAAAGTTAAAACAACAAGGGCAGAAGATATAATAGATGGAAAGATGAAAAAATGACTGAAGTTCTGCGTTAAGGTTTCTTGGCTGTGGCTTGGCAATTCAAAGTTTCAGCTCCCTCCATAAATTTCCTGTAGGATTAAGGTCTGGAGACTGACTAGGCCACTCCATGAGCTTACTGTGCTTTTGCTTGAGCCACTCTTTTTTTGCCTTGGCCGTATGTTTTGGGACATTGTCACGCTGAAAGACCCATCATTGACACATCTTCACTGTTCTGGCTGAGGGAAGAAGGTTCTCATCCAAGATTTTACAATACATGGCCCCATCCATTGGTCCCTCAATGCGGCAAAGTCGGCCTGTACCTTTAGCAGAGAAACAGCCCGAAAGCATCATGTTTTCACTTCCATGCTTGACTATAGGGATGGTGTTCTTAGGGTCATAGTCAGCATTTTTCTTCCTCCAAACACGGAGAGTCCCCCTCCTCAGGAAGACACATGTACAGTCATGCCAATGAACATCTAAATGATTCAGAGAAGGATTGGGAGAAAGTACTGTGGTCAGATGAGACCAAAATTGAGCACTTTGGCATTGACTCAACTTGCCGTGTTTGGAGGAAGTAAAAACAACCCATTCAGTTAAAAAAGAAATGAAACGCAAAACATTTTTTTATAGATATAAAAAAAATTATAAATACCCCCCCCCCCTTTTTTTTTTTTTGTATATATATTATCAAATTCCCTCTGTTCTCAGCTGCATAAGAGCTGGAGGGAGAAGAAGCAGCAGCACACTGAGCTTGCTGGCTGTGCAGCGGGGGCATGTCTGGACAAGCCTGATCGTTGGAGGAGAGTACACTGAGTTTCCAACATAGCTAGAGAGCTAACCACAGTGTGCTTTCCGGCCTAGTGTGGTCAGTTTTTTTAATAGAAAAGCAAGGAGACTGGTAGGAACAACAGGGTTTCACATAAAGGAAGCAATACAGAGAGAACAGGATACTTTCTCATACAAGTACATAGTACAGCAGCCACATATCAGGAACATGGAGTGTTGGGGGTTACAAACTCTTTAAATTTAAACTGTTGATCATGTACAAAAATCTACTACAAACCAGATAGCAGTTATATGTAAGATCCAGATTTAAACCTTTAAATGTACTTTACTTACACTTTCTCTTCCTGTATTGTGCATATCCTGTGGATTTTTTAAAAACTTGCTATGAATGTATGTGCACTCCACCAGTGGTTGCGCGTTACAATTCCACTACAATGACACTGGCAGAATGTGCCAGAATGTTACACATTGGCACTGCTGCTAAAGTCCTACTTGAGTACACACAGGAAAGGACAGTCCAGGAACATACACAAAAACATTTTAATTTAAATGTTTGGGTTCAGACACCCTCCAAGGCATTGAAGTTAAGTTTACTATTCGAAATGTGGATACAATATTACTCTCAATAATGTTGTCTGTTGTTGTTTCAGATTCAGCTTAAACATAGAAAAACTTTTAGATAGCTATCATGCAGCATCAAGATTATAAGCTGCTCTGTTGTACACTTGATCTTAAAGTCGTTCTAAAGTTTTAAAGTGGATGTAAACCCACCACTCACCCAGTATAAACGAATGGCACAGTATTAATGTTCATATACACACAAGCCTCTTGCATGTATCCCTACCTTGCTAATGTCACCCCCATCAGCAGTAGGAGCCCCACAAAACTCTGGAATCTGTGGGTGGGTCTCTTTGCCGAAGCTCGTTGACGGAGTCGTGATGTCACAAGACTTCCTGCCCACCTCTACACTCTCCTATTACCCTATTCCTGAGTTTTGAGTAACATCCACTCAAAACTCAGGAAAGGCACCACATTAATTCAGCATGTCCAATCATGCTGAGGTGTGGAGCAGCCAATCCTGGGAGAGCTGGAGAAGAAAGGCGGGGGGGTTGTGAAGCTGGAATCTTAACACACTCTCTCTCTGCTCTAATATCATTCATGAGAGAAAAAAAATCAGATGTTAGTCACATCAGTGGGGGAAGTGGTGACACAAACTTATCTGTGTCTTTTTTTTTTTTAAATCTTTTTATTGAGTATAAGACCTACAAACAGAAAAACAACAGTAAACCCGCTACAGCATTGGGACTAGATCCACGCAGAGGCCAGTGCCAGCCGGCAATTGGGATGCTTCCATCATTAGTGACATACAGCTGTAGCACGTCTACAAGAAAAGAACAAACAACCTAGTGATGTATTGGCTCCTGCTCAATTGAAATAGCTAAGGATCAGATAATTAATTCGAGACCCAAGGGACAATAATAGATATCAAATAAACCCATATCAGAGATTACAATACAAAAGAGTCACCCAAAGTATCAAAATCACATCCACCCGTAGAGTGGTATGTACATGCTCAATCAGTCTGCGGTTGCCGTGGAGGCCTCCGCCAGCCATTTGGCCCACACTCTACCGTATTTTTTGGGGCATCCTCTATTTTGGTAGGTTTCCTTATAGAGTGGTAGTACTTTATTGACATGTGTTTTCCATAGCAATATTGATGGCGGGGCACGTTTTTTCCAGCAGAGAGTGATGATTTTTCTGGCATAGAAAATCAGGAGTCCTATCAGAGTTCTCTCTGCTATCCTGGGGGCTAATTCTACTAAGCCTAGAAGGCGTATCTGTGGGGTTGGGGCTGTATCTATTCCCACCACTTCTTGTTTTACAGATTTTACTTGTGACCAGTAGTTTTGAATTGCTGGGCAGGACCAGAAGATGTGTATAAAATCGCCCGGATCCCCAGTACACATCCAACACTCCAGGGAGGTTCTCATTTTATGCAAGCTATACAGGGTAATATATGCCCGGTGTAGTATTTTGTACTATATGAGGCGGTCACTAAGTGAGACCAGAATTTTGAAGGGGAAGTCCCACATGTCCTCCCAATCCTCGGAGTCCAGTCCCTGAATGTCTTGTGTCCATCGCTGACGGAACTTTAACAGAGGAAACTCTAAGGAGATGTGCATAGAGGACCGAAGTCGGTTTCCTGGTGCATTCATATCTTGTGACCCTCTCCAGATCGGATTGCACTATTTGCGTGTCGGGTAATATTTGGGCTTTAAACGCATGAGACAGTTGCATATAACGAAATAAATGCGAGGGGGGAACATTATTGTGGCATACTAGATGATTGAAGGGGTGTATTGCCGTGCCGGTGGTGAGGTCAGATATCAGTTTAATACCACATTTGGCCCATATTTTGGGGTCTGGTAGTGAGTAAAGATGGGGTAAGGCTGGGTTGTTCCATAGGGGGGCATGTGGGGAGACTGCATTCCGTGGGAACTTCTCAAGTCCCAGTCCTGCCTTCCAGGCCTTTAGAGTCGTGTGCATGGAGGTGGTCAAGTCATATGGAGCCTTGGGACCTCGAAGGGGTAAATGTGTTAGGGCCTCCACAGAACGGACTGCCGCAGCCTCCAGAACTGCCACGGGGTTGAACGCGTCTGGCACTAGCCACCAAACTGCCGTGACCAGCTGAGCTGCCAGAAAATATTTCTGGCAGTCCAGAAACGCCACCCCCCCGCGACACTGGACGCATCAGTGTGGACAGTTTAAATTTAGGGGGGTTTGAGCCCCAGAGGAAGGAGGAGAACATTCGGTTCAATTTCGTAAAAAATGAGCAAGGTATCCATTGTGGGGAATTACGGAATAGGTATGTAAATTTAGGTATGATTTTCATTTTAATTAAGTTAATGTGTCCTAATAAGGATAGAGGAAGGTTCTCCCAGGCTTTTAGTTTGGCTTTGACTCCTTGGACCACCGGGTCTAGGTTAAGGGGGATAAAGCTGGATGCGTCTCTCAAGACGTGCACCCCCAAGTACACCATTTCGTCTACCCATTGCAGTTGGAGATCTGGTGAGGCTAGTCTTTTTGCCTCAGGGTCAATAGCTAGTAATTGGGATTTTGTCCAGTTCACCTGTAATACTGTTATTTTGAAGAATTCAGTCAATACTTGCAGCACTCCTCTAAGGGAGGAGTCTGCATCGTTCAGAAAGGGTAGGAGGTCATCCGCATACGGAACTACCCTCTCCTCCAGCCACGCTATTTTTAGTCCTTTTATGTGGGGCGGGACCCGCGGTGCCTCCACCACCGGTTCCATAGCTATTGTGAACAGTGCTGAAGAGAGAGGGCAGCCCTGCCTGGTAGCCCTGGACAGTGAGAAGGGGGGAGAGATGTCACCCCCCAGTCTGATGGCTGCCTTCAGGGATTTGTATGTAGTTTGCAGCCACGCAATAAAAACCAACGGAAATCCCATCCTCCGCAGAGTTTCCCAGAGAAATGGGCATTCGATCGAATCGAATGCCTTTTCGATATCAAAGGAGGCAACCGTTCTAGTGCCCACATTGTCGTGTATGGCATGCAAGTTGGTGAATAGTCTGCGGAGGTTAATATCCGTTGATTTATGGGCCATGAATCTGGTCTGTGTCTATAATAGAGGGCAGAAGTGGGTTGAGTCTAACAGTAATTAATTTAGATAAGATTTTGAAATCAATGTTGAGAAGTGCTATGGGCCTGTATGAGGCGCACTGTTTGGGATCTTTATTGGGCTTAAGGATTAGAATAACATGCGCATCTGCCATGGAGGGTTGGAGCGCTCCCTCCTCCAGACATTGGGTATACAGGTCTGCCAACAGGGGGGCTAGGAGGTCCGCATGAGACCGGTAGAATTCAACGGGTAGACCATCAGGGCCCGGGACCTTCCCAGTTGCCAATGAGTTAATAATAGCATGTACTTCCTCTGCAGTGATAGGCCTGACCAGATATGACCTCTCCTCGTCTGAGAGCCACCCCAAGGCCAGGGGGTCCAGGAGAGGTGCCATCTCGCCAGGAGTCATATCCTGAGGGAGCGTAGTACTGTATAGTGTCTGATACTCCTTCAGGATACCCTTTTGGGATGTAATAGATTCACCTGTAGGAGAGACCAATTCGGGGATCAGAGTCATAGGGGTGTCGTGATGAGACATCATTGCTAGCAGTCTACCATTTCTATCACCCTGCTCAAAGAATCTTTGTTTGGTGTGGAATAACTCTAAACGTGTGATCTCAGTGAGATGGGGTTGGAGATCTTTTTGTGGACTGCAGCCGTTCGAAATTGGAGACCGAGGGGTCAGACCCGTAAGTGGCTGATGCATCTTCAATCTCCCCTTCCAAACGCGTTGTGCTCGCTTGTTGATTTACCTTCACCGCCTTAATTGCTGACATATAGTGTCCTCTAGTGAACGCCTTGAAGGTGTCCCAGACTGTGGGAAGAGAGGATGACCCCGCGCATGTTCCCAAAATTCACGTAATGTTTGTGGGGTCTGCCCTGATATCTCATCATGGGAGATCCAGTGGGCCGCAAAGCGCCACATGGAGCCACTGCCTTTTTCTCGGGTCTGCATAGTGATCTATGGGGAGTGATCAGAAAGTCCACTAGGTAGGTAGGTTGCCTCCACTATGTCAGTTAACATAAGTCGATTTGCGAACGCATAATCAATTCTGGAGGAGGTTTTATATGAGGTAAAAAAACATTAAGCTTTAGTCTGGGGATGTAACCACCTCCATACCTCAGTAACCCCTGCCGAGTGTGTCCACCCCAGCAGGTCCCCCGTAGAGGACTGTGATGGTGTGGGCCTGTCAAGATCAGGGGAGAGGGTGTCGTTGAAGTCTCCTAGGATTAACAATTTAGCTGGACAATACGGGGTAATCCTCTCCAAAATAGTGTACAGCACTTCCGGTTTGAAAGGTGGTGGGATATAAACTCCTACTATAATATACCTTTGTAGCCAGGCCGTCAATACCACAATTACAAATTTGCCATAGGGGTCTGTATGGACTGCCTCAACTTTACACGGGTAGGATTTATTTATCAGTATTGAGACCCCCCTGGCATATGAGGAATACGTGGCATGAAAAGTTTTCTGAACCCAGGGCTTTTTCAAGGCCATCAGTTTGCCACCCATCAAGTGGGTCTCCTGTAGCAAGTGGGTCTCCTGTAGGATCAGTACCTGCGGGTTGTGCGCCTTGACATACTGGAACATCAGTGCCCTTTTAAATTTGGAGTTGAGGCCTCTGACATTCCAGGATATCACCGACATTGTTCCCTGATCACGTGACGTCTAGATTCCAGGGGAGAATTGCTAACTTCAGGGTGAATGAGTCCCAATTGATGAGTGTTTTTAGAGCAAGAGCCAACCGCGCGTAACACATAGAAACCATAGAAAACAATACAACTTCCCAAGCACTGTGTGCTTTTCCTACCAGTACCCCCCCAAAAACACTGGGGATGGGCCGGGAGCTGGTCTATATCCAAAACTGAACACAACATTGTAAAGCGGTAACCTGAGAACTAGGCCGCACTACAGTCCTCCGCAGCACCGAACAGAAGCCTCGGAGGCGAGATTGGGGGGATGTGTATCCTGTCACAGCAAGAGGGGCCTGGTGACAATTTCTCTAGTTAGATGGAGAGCACCAGGTCTCTGGCTTCTTGTGAACCTACCCAGTCGTGGGGGTTCAATGTGGATCACTTGTCGAGGTACTTTAGAGGTGGCTTCGGTACTTACAGGAAGTTTTAGTAGGATATAACTGGCAAGGATGTGGGAAATCTGTGCATCTGATATCCTCATGGGATTAGGTCATCAATGCAAGGTGGTCAGCCAGTCGTCAGCATCCGCTGGGTTATCAAAGAACCGGATTGCTCCAGCATGTTGGACTCGCAGGCGGCTGGGGTAAAGCATGCTATATTTTATGTTCTTATCCCCGAGTCGTCTACGAACATCGTTGAAGGTTTTCCTCTTCCGCTGCAAATCGTCCGAAAAGTCGGGGAAAAGATGAACGGAGGTGTTACCATAATTGAGAGTGGGATGTTTGCGGGCTTCAGAAAGAATCTTGTCATTGTCCCGATAATTGAGAAAGCGGACCAGAAAAGGCCTGGGGAGGTTCCCCGGGATGGCGCAGCCGCTGGGCACCCGATGGGCCCTTTCAACCATGTACTTAGGAGGGACATCTGTGAGGCTCAGGAGATTTTTAAAGAACTCCTCCGCAAATTCAGCCAGGTGGTCCCCTTCCTCTTTCTCAGGTAGCCCCAGGACTCTGACATTGTTGCGTCTGAGTCTGTTTTCGGCGTCATCTGATTTTGTGACAAGTGACTGTACCGTGCGCTGCAACTCAGCAATGGAGGAGGCATGCGTGACGGTAAGATCTTCGGTGGCGGATACTCTGATCTCAGTTTCAGTCATTCTCCCTCTTATTTTGTCAAGGTCATTCCTGATAAAATTGCACTCCTCAGCAAGATGGTCAATGCACAAAAGCAGTGAAGTCCTACTCCGCTGGATCGCAGCGAAGATCGTGGCTGTACCATATTGCAATAGCGGGGCTGACTCCTGTGTCGCTGGAACGTCCCCGGGGCCTATCTCCATTTCAGCTAATGAGGCCCGGAGTCGTCCAATCAGTATGGGGTCTGACTGCGGCGAAGAGAGTTGTGGCTGCCGGGGCGATGAGCCGATCCCAGCGGCCCTGGTGTTCTTCTTCCCCTTTCTGGAAGGGGGGGACATCTGATGAGTCACTAAAGGGGGGCCCTGACAGAGGAGCAACTCGTGCCCAGATCAGTGACCAGGAGGCAGCCGTGGTCGGCCCAATGGAGCGGTGGGTAATGAGCCAGGGAGAGCAGAGTCCAGGCAGGCAGACAGCGATCCCTTGCAGCCCCCCTCTTCACAGCAATCCCCTGAGCAGAGGCAGTCCAGTAAGGGAGAAAAGCTGGGAGTGTGATCAGGAAAGGCCCAAAGCAGGGGGGACTCAGGCAGAAGGATGGCAAAGACACCAGGCCCCTGGGCACCTACACTGGCCCACACAGGCAGTCCCCACCGGTCAGCACACCAGGCCACCGCAGGGAGATGGGTGGATGGTGAGGCAGGTGGGGGCAGCAAGATCTGCGCTCTTGATTTGAGGCTGGGCCGGCCACGGCGCACTCCTGCGGGGTAGCCGCCCAGGAAACAGCGCTATCAGGCAGGCTTCACTAGGCCGCAGCCGCAGCGAGTGCTCCCAGCAGTCAATCGGACCAAGCCAGGCAGGTGAAGGGCACGCAGGAGGGGGGATGGAACACAGTCTCAAGGACGGATGGCAGTCTCTTACCCCAGGCTGGGATCAGCTCGCTCCGGCGGGTACAGGTCAGCAAGATGGCGGCTGCAGGCCTGTGCAATGCACAGCCTCCCGGACGACCACGGCAGAATCTCCACTCAAGATCCGCTCAGGACTCAGCAGGGGACAGAGAGGAACAGATTGGCAGGTTGGCTGGTCTTTTTTGGGCAGTTAGATGGGTGGATGGCGAAGGATTGAGTTCAGGATACCCGCAACTCCTCTCAGACACACAGGCAGTCTCCTCTGGTCAGCACACCAAGCCACTGCAGGGAGATGGATGGATGATGAGGCAGGTGGGGGCAGCAAGATCCGCACACTTGATTTGAGGCCGGGCCGGCTGCAGAACAATCCCGCGGGGTCAGGCAGGCTCCACTAGGCCGCTCCCGGCTGCCCAGCAGGCAATCAGACCACGCCAGGGAGGGAGGATGGAACACTGTCTCAAGGACGGATGGCAGTCTCTTACCCCAGGCTGGGATCAGCTCACTCCGGCCGGGTACAGGTCAGCAAGATTGCGGCTGCAGGCCTGAGCAATGCACGGCCTCCCAGACGACCACGGCAGAATCTCCACGCAAGATCCGCTCAGGGCTCAGCAGGGGAAGGAGAGGAACAGATTGGCAGGTTGGCTGGTCTGTTTTGGGCAGTTAGATGCGAGGATGGCGAAGGATTGAATTCAGGATACCCGGAGCTCCTCTCAGACACGTCCGCCGCCGCTCACATCCGGACACGCCCCATCTGTGTCTTTTTTTATCTTACTACAAAAAGACAAAAGGATTGCTCAGAGCTAGATTAACTCTTCATGGCAAGACTGGGCACAGATGACTTGACATCCTCTACTGTGCCAGGTAGACATCTTCATTTAAAAAAATGTTTTCAGGTTTACATCCACTTTAAGGTTTTTCACCTTAATGCATACTGTGCATCAAGGTGAAAAACCTGTGCTTCAGCTGCCCACTAGACCCCCAGTTTCCTTACCGGAGTCCATCCGATCCAGCGATGTGCACGAGCACAAACGGCCCCCACCGCTGTCTCTCTCTTCATTAGACAGATTGATAGCAGCGGGAGCGATTGATTCCTGCTGTTGTTAATCAAATCCGGTGACACAGGAATGGGGGGCGGGGCCGTGTCCCTCTGTGTCAATGGACACAGCAGCGGGGATCGGGAGCGAGCATGCATGGGTGCTCTCAGGAAAAGTGGCTTTCCCAGGGGGGCTTGGAGCGCCGGTGGGGGACCCCAGAAGAAAAGGATGGGGGCTGCTCTGTGCAAAACCTTTGCACAGAGCAGGTAAGTATAACATGTTTGTTATTTTTATTTAAAAAAAAACTAACAAATAAAACAAGCTTTATTACCACTTTAAAAAATATTGCATTTAATTGAGTTTCATATCATTAGGTTCACATATTACACAGAAACATAAAAACAATAATAAAATGTTGGAAATTGTCCATGGAGGCTGTGGTTTTCATCTTTAAATCTTTCACATCAAACCATAACAGATAAGTTGATTGATGCGGTTAAGTACCATCTAGGAACTAAATACAAATTTAAAAAGGTAATCGTGTAATATCATTACATTTCCCTCCTAGAAATTAACGAATGGTTAAAACCAAAAACACATTACACAAAATCATATGGCCTTTTTTTGTTGAGTCATAAGTGCCTGTTCTGTTACCAATAGTTAATGAGCTCATATCAATTAATTAAATCAAAACCACATAGGTTTTCATTGTTAAGGTACACTTCTTTAAAGGATGTCCACTAAAAGTTGTCATCAATGGTTTACTTGACGTTCAAAATAAATCTATCTCATTTGTGCACAATGATTATACAGGTAAAAGCCAGTAAATTAGAATATTTTGAAAAACTTGATTTATTTCAGTAATTGCATTCAAAAGGTGTAACTTGTACATTATATTTATTCATTGCACACAGACTGATGCATTCAAATGTTTATTTCATTTAATTTTGATGATTTGAAGTGGCAACAAATGAAAATCCAAAATTCCGTGTGTCACAAAATTAGAATATTACTTAAGGCTAATACAAAAAAGGGATTTTTTAGAAATGTTGGCCAACTGAAAAGTATGAAAATGAAAAATATGAGCATGTACAATACTCAATACTTGGTTGGAGCTCCTTTTGCCTCAATTACTGCATTAATGCGGCGTGGCATGGAGTCGATGAGTTTCTGGCACTGCTCAGGTGTTATGAGAGCCCAGGTTGCTCTGATAGTGGCCTTTAACTCTTCTGCGTTGTTGGGTCTGGCATTCTGCATCTTCCTTTTCACAATACCCCACAGATTTTCTATGGGGCTAAGGTCAAGGGAGTTGGCTGGCCAATTTAGAACAGAAATACCATGGTCCGTAAACCAGGCACGGGTAGATTTTGCGCTGTGTGCAGGCGCCAAGTCCTGTTGGAACCTGAAATCTCCATCTCCATAGAGCAGGTCAGCAGCAGGAAGCATGAAGTGCTCTAAAACTTGCTGGTAGACGGCTGCGTTGACCCTGGATCTCAGGAAACAGAGTGGACCGACACCAGCAGATGACATGGCACCCCAAACCATCACTGATGGTGGAAACTTTACACTAGACTTCAGGCAACGTGGATCCTGTGCCTCTCCTGTCTTCCTCCAGACTCTGGGACCTCGATTTCCAAAGGAAATGCAAAATTTGCTTTCGTCAGAAAACATGACTTTGGACCACTCAGTAGCAGTTCAGCTCTTTTTTTCCTTAGCCCAGGTGAGACGGTTTTCGCGCTGTTTCTTGGTCAACAGTGGCTTGACACGAGGTATGCGGCAGTTGAAACCCATGTCTTTCAAGCGTCTCTTGGTGGTGGATCTTGAAGCACTGACTCCAGCAGCTGTCCACTCCTTGTGAATCTCCCCCACATTTTTGAATGGGTTTTTTTTCACAATCTTGACTAGGGCGCGGTGATCCCTATCGCTTGTACACTTTTTCTGACCACAGTTTTTCCTTCCCTTTGCCTCTCTATTAATGTGTTTGGACACAGAGCTCTGAGAACAGCCAGCCTCTTCAGCAATAACCTTTTGTGTCTTTCCCTCCTTGTGCAATGTGTCGATGGTCGCCTTTTGGACAGCTGTCAAATCTGAAGTCTTCCCCATGTTTGTGTAGGCTTCAGAACTGGACTGAGAGACCATTTAAAGCCCTTTGCAGGTGTTTTGAGTTAATCAGCTGATTAGTTTGTGGCACCAGGTGTCTTCAAAATTTAACCCTTACACAATATTCTAATTTTGTGACACACGGAATTTTGGATTTTCATTTGTTGCCACTTCAAATCATCAAAATTAAATGAAATAAACATTTGAATGCATCAGTCTGTGTGCAATGAATAAATATAATGTACAAGTTACACCTTTTGAATGCAATTACTGAAATAAATCAAGTTTTTCAAAATATTCTAATTTACTGGCTTTTACGTGTATATCACCATATCTATATGGATTTAACTATCTCATCTTCTCACCCAACCCTAACTATACAGATATTGGAAAGTCTTGCAAGAACAGGTCTGGTTTCTCATGTGTTAATGAGAACATTTTAACCCCTTCCCGCCGACCGTACATAGATATGCGTACTCGGCTTTCCGGGGTTATACCGGAATGATGCCCGCAGCTGCAGGCATCATCCCGGTACCGTTGTTTACAGCGGGCGATCGGCTACCCGTGTATAACAACCGATGCGGCTAAAAGCCGCTCGGTTGTTATACCGGAGGAGCGGGAGGGGCCATCCCCCCCTCCCGCCGCCTCCCTCCGCTGTTACCGGGCCTCCCGTGCGATCGGGAGGCCCGGTGTCTAATCGGGTACCTTCGGCGGCTGGGGGCGGGCTGGAACGAAGCTGTGAGCGGCTTCGTTCCAGCCTTCTTGTTGTAAACGCGGAAGCGACGTCATGACGTCACTTCCCGTTTACTCGGCTGCCAATGGCGCTGAATTTAAAAAAGTACACAGTATTCAGAATCGCCGTTTTCGGCGATCTGAATACTTTGAAGTGTAAAGGAGGGATGGGGGGTCTTTTAGACCCCCCCATCCCTCCATAAAGAGTACCTGTCACCACCTATTACTGTCACAAGGGATGTTTACATTCCTTGTGACAGCAATAAAAGTTAAAAAAAAAAAAAAATTTTTTAAAACACAATTTATAAAGTAAAAAAATAAAAAAAAAAAAATTTTTTTTAAAGTGCCCCTGTCCCCGCGAGCTCGCGCAGCGAAGAAAACGCATACGGAAGTCGCGCCCGCGTATGTAAACGGTGTTCAAACCACACATGTGAGGTATCGCCGCGATCGTCGGAGCGAGAGCAATAATTCCAGCCCTAGACCTCCTCTGTAACTCAAACCTGGTAACCGTAAAAAAATTTTAAAGCGTCGCCTATGGAAATTCATAGGTACCGTAGTTTGTCGCCATTCCACGAGTGCGTGCAATTATAAAGGGTGACATGTTTGGTATCTATTTATTCGGCGTAACATCATCTTTCACATTATACAAAAAAATTGGGGTAACTTTACTGTTTGGATTTTTTAAAATTCATGAAAATGTCCCTTTTCCAAAAATTTGCGTTTAAAACACCGCTGCACAAATACCGTGTGATAAAAAATATTGCAACAATCGCCATTTTATTCTCTAGATTCCCTGCTAAAAAAATATATATAATGTTTGGGAACTCTAAGTAATTTTCTAGCAAAAAATACGGATTTTAACTTGTAAACACCAAATTTCAAAAATAGGCTTAGTCATGAAAGGGTTAAAAACCATTAGTGATATATTCCAGAATATTACACTTCATTACAATAAAAAATAAAGGACAATATTAAGTAGACACATTAATCAGAAACATGCTAATTTCTAGTGCAATCATTCACTATTACCTCATTGTATGCTGCAAGGTAAGATACTCCTAGCTTGGTCACAAATATAATATGTTATATTGAACTTCACAGGTCGACTGACTTGTGCAAATCACTGCCTTTAAGGAAGGTACAGCAGTTTTGTAAGTATGGGGTGGTACTTAATGTGTACTCTACACCTTCCTCCTTTTCCATGCCAAGTTTGTTGGAATGGAAAGCTAAAAATTTAAATAATTAAAATGTCATGGCTGCAAAGAATGCTGGCTTTTCAGGAATTTAAAGTTTGCCAGTGCCAGTCAACCATTTTCCTTTAATTTCTTTGTTCGAATGATCCTAAGATTTATATATTAAAAATTAACCAACTCATCTAAGGTTTTATTTTGCTGAATATTTAATAACTTTCTTTTGCATTATAAAATCTCTCACATCACCTAAATTTTACATACACACGTTATATTACACATTTCACAGATAGCATTATTTGAAGTCAAAGGTTAACAATCTTCCTGCTTCACGGAAATTATATCTATTAACCACTTCAATACCTTAGGGCGTCATATGACGTCCTTGACTTTGGGGATATCTGAATGATGCCTGCAGCTACAGGCATCATTCAAATATCATTCTTTCCAGCCGGCGATTCTGTGCACGATAAGAATGATCACAGTGGCAGTTCCGCCGCTTGATCGTTCTTATAGGCGACGGAAGGGGACGTTCCCCTCTCCCGCCACCATCCGGTGCTTCTGCGGGCTCTCCCGTGCCATTGGGGGCCCGGAGAAAGAATCGTCCGGCGCCGGATGACGACTATAGAGATTTCCGGGGGACCACATGGTCACCAGTCATCTCTATGACCGTCGGAGGCCAGGCGCGACGTTATGACGTCACGCCCAGGTTCCCGGAAGTAAACAAAGTCGAGATCGCGGCTGTCCGTATGAGATGAATTTTTTTTTTTCGATCTCATGCTTTCCAGCCTGGAGGAGAGATGTGGGGTCTTATTGACCCCGCATCTCTCCATAAAGAGGACGTGTCACTATAGATTCCTATTACAAGGGATGTTTACATTCCTCGTAATAGGAATAAAAGTGTTTTTAAAAAAAATTAAGTAAAATAAAAAAAGATAAGTAAAATAAAGAAAATTAAAAAAAAAAAAAAAATTTAAAACACCCCTGTCCCCCGGTAGCTCTCGTTCAGAAGCGAACACACGCTAAAGCCCCGCCCACATATGTAAACGCCGTTCAAACCACACATGTGAGGTATCACCGCGTGCGTTGGAGCGTGTGCAACAATTCTAGCACTAGACTTTCTCTGTAACTCTAAACTGGTAACCTGTAAAAATTTTCTAAGCGTCGCCTATGGAGATTTTTAAGTACCGAAGTTTGGCGCCATTCCATGAGTGTGCGCAATTTTAAAGCATGACATGTTAGGTATCTATTTACTCGGCGTAACATCATCTTTCACATTTTAAGAAAAAAATTGGGCTAACTTTACTGTTTTGTTATTTTTTAATTCATGAAACCGTTTTCTTTTCTGAAAAATTATTGCGCAAATACCGTGCAAGATAAAAAGTTGCAATGACCGCCATTTTATTCCCTAGGGTGTCTGCTAAAAAAACATATATAATGTTTGGGGGTTCTGAGTCATTTTCTAGCAAAAAAATGATGATTTTTACATGTAGGAGAGAAGTGCCAGAATAGGCCCGGTATTGAAGTGGTTAAAGAGGAAGTAAACTACTGAATTTTACCTATAGGTAAGCCTATAATAAGGCTTATCTATAGATAGTGTAAATATCTCCTAAGCATGCACCGTTTAGGAGATATTTACTGTGCATACAGCTAGTGAAATCACTGGCGCATGCGCTCTGAAGGAACGGCCGCCCGTGCCGTTTCTTCAGAGCCCTGTGCTGTGACCGCTGGCTCCAGTGCGCATGCACGGGAGTGACGTTGTTGCAGTTTCGGCCACTCACAGCCCAGGAGCCCGCAAACCTGGAAGAAACATCAGGGAATATGTCAGCCATTTCAGTGGTGTGCAGGTGCCGCTGGAGGGATTCGTTCTAAGATAACTATTTTATAATGAGCTAGTATGTGATGCATATTAGCTTATTATGCCTTTGTCTTACTGTTTTTTTTTTTTTTTTACAAGAGTTTACAACCTCTTTAAGGGGAGGAAAGAGGGAATCTGCATAGGTCTTTCTCCCTTTGTCATGTCCATTGTCTGTCAAGGGGTTTAAGTTGGTACATTTCTCTTTCACACAGACATTCTAAAACTGCATCATCGCACAACCGTGCAATTGTCAGTTAAAGCGATGCAGTGCCGTATCGCAAAAAATGGCCTGGTCATTAAAGCGGGGTTCCACCCAAATTTTGAACATTATCTCTATGCATTCTCTTCCTTGCCTAGATGCTGACATGCTGTGTAAAAAAATTTAAATCGCCGTAATTACCTTTTTTTTTTCTAATCTTCTTAGCACTTCCTGGTTTTCCTCCCATGGGAGTAGGCGTGTTTCTAGCCTCTCCCAGACCTCCCACAGTCCCCTGGGAGCTAGTCTCAGGCTTCCCAGCATGCATTGTGCAACAGCGTCATCACAACATCTCGGTGAATGCTGGGAGCACAGCATTCACCGCATCCAGGAAATACATGCTTGTGGGCTTCAAATGCCCACAATGAAGATGGAAACCGCCTTCAGTGAATTTTATAAGTTATTCATTACAACGAAATTGGACACAGGCGGACTTATTACACAGAACATGTGAGTAGATAATCATGAGAAGAAAAGTTTGTGAATGAACTCCAAAAAAAAAAAAAAAAAAAAAAGATAGGTGGACCCCCGCTTTAAGGGGGGGGCAAATCCTTCCGGTCCCTAAGTGGTTAATTATGGCTATATATATATATATATATATATATTCTGTTAGCTGTGACCCTCTGACCTTACTATATGTGTGATTACATTCCTATCCGTTTTCACCATTGTTCAGCGAAAACTTTTTAACTAGTCAAGTAAAACACAGGCTAGGTTGAGTTCACCCACGGCTAAGAATAGAGCGCCTGGTCAAAAAGGACTGTAACTTTTGAATTTTGAATGAAATTACGGGCTCCATTGGACTTTAACCACTTCAGCCCCGGAAGGATTTACCCACTTCCTGACCAGGCCATTTTTTGCAATACGGCACTGCATTGCTTTAACTGACAATTGCACGCTGTACCCAAACAAAATTGACATCCTTTTTTTCCCACAAATAGAGCTTTCTTTGGTGGTATTTGATCACCTCTGCGTTTTTTTTTTTTGCGCTATAAACAAAAAAAAGCGACAATTTTGAAAAACAAACAATAATTTTTTTTTTTTTTGTTATAAAAAAATATCCAAAAAAAATATAAATTTCTTCATCAGTTTAGGCCAGTATATATTCTTCTACATATTTTTGGTAAAAAAAAATCTAAGCGTATATTGATTGGTTTGTGCAAAAGTTATAGCGTCTACAAAACAGGGGATAGATTTATGGCTTTTTTTTAATTTGTTGTTTATTTTTTTACTAGTAATAGCGGCGATCAGTGATTTTTAGCGGGAATGCGACCGGCAGATCGGACTTTTGACACTTTTTTTGGACCATTGACATTTATACAGCGATCAGAGCCAAAAATAGCCACTGATTACTGTATCAATGTCACTGGCAGGGAAGGGGTTAAATGTGTTCTTTCATGTGTGTTCTAACAGTGAGGGGATGGGACTGCCTGGAGGAGGAGACTGCTGTTCTAAATCTTTAGGAGCAGCAGATCTGTCTCTCCTCCCCTGACAGGACGGAGATCTGTCAGTTTACATTGACTGATCTTTGTTTTGTGTCTGTCAGGAGCGATCGCGGGTGACTGGCGGGCACTGTGACCTCTGGCGTTGCGCCGCCCCTAGAGCTCTTAAAGCGCCCGTTGTCCCATGACGGCAATTCGCCCAGGGTAGCCAACCTGCCGCAGTATAACTGCAATGGCTGGTCCTTAAGTGGTTAATAACATAAAAACTATTACTAAGTTTCTTGTAAATCAGTAATTAATAAAAACCTATAATACACTATAGGGTGGCTTATATTGTTCCCCCCAGATGCTGTTTGGTTGCATCGTAGGACTTGAATCTGGTACTTTTGTCTCTGCAGGTTCCTCCCTTTGGAATTGTTAAGGATATTTTGTGGCTGACCTTACTCGCATGATGGCTTTTCTGATTGCTATCACCTCTGCCAGGAGGCTGTTGATGCTGGCTGCCAAATCTTGTAAAGAGCATTTTCTACTTGCTCACAAGGATAATGTCCTCCTTCGGCCTATGGGCCTCCTTTCTGCCTGATGTATTCTTTTCACCTTAATTAAGACCTAGTGCTTCCATCCTTTTGTCCTGGTCTGAAACACCCCTGGGAGGTGGCACTTCACACTCTGGATGTGACTAATTACGTGCAAGGAGACAATTGCCCAAAAGGAGTCTCTGAATTGGGGAGAGGAAGAAGGAAGAAAAATGGACTATCTCTGTACCTTGAACAGATTAGACATCAGATAAACATAAGAATTTTATTGATACATAGTTAAAATATAGTAAAGTATCCAAATACAATAATTGCAACAAAAATAAAATTGTACAAATTTAACATTACACT
Source organism: Aquarana catesbeiana (assembly GCF_042186555.1). NCBI lineage: Eukaryota > Metazoa > Chordata > Amphibia > Anura > Ranidae > Aquarana > Aquarana catesbeiana. The sequence goes on from NC_133326.1 coordinate 550,626,717, forward strand.
GGTATTCAAATACTCTCCATTATGGAAAGTAGGACTTTGGATTTCCTCAGTGCACGATCAATCCTCTACATGTTTCGCAGCTATAGACTGCTTCTTCAGGAGGAACACAAAATAAGATCTATAGATGAGGTGATAAAATTTACACGTTTAGCACCAATCATTAATACTTGTATACAAACAGAGAAAGCTAATTTAGGAAGAGAAAAACATTCAACCAGTGAGGACCCATAGGAGATCAAGGCTGAACAGCAGTGTCACCAATATTTCCCTGTGGCTGACATGGGGGACTGGATAGGTAGTAGATTTGCTAGGGCTGATTAGCCACTAGAAAAGAGGATTTGTTGTACAAAGTTTTTTGTTAGTACATGTAATCCAAGTAACTAACCTGTTAGGCCAAGGGTTAATGTCTATGATGAGGGAAAAAAGAGGGCAGGAAGTACCCACCTGGAGGCTGCGGTGGGGTATGAATACCCCCACACAAACAACTTGGAAGCATAGACAGCAAAAAGGGCCAGAGATCAAGGAGTTCCAATCTAGTTTACAATGTGGAGATTATTGGTATATAGATGGAAGGATCAATCATGACCTAGGAGGAAAAATAACCCCTATTAAGTAATTCAATTAAAATAATAGCAGTAACCGCTGGAACCACTCTAGCAAATATCATATAACGGTCGATAATGGAGGAATGACCTCCACATCCAAACAGGTCCACTTGGTAAAGTACAGCTAACCTTGCTTACCTGAATTGCAGCCTCCACAGATATCCCCCATGGGCGACCATCCACCACACCATCCAGCAGGCTATGCCTGCTAGATATAGTCCCCAACCCGATGACTGACACCAAGCCGGCGTGTGACATCACCAGGTCAGATCCTCCACAATGCACGCGTGAGGACCATGTGTGCATGCGCACTGGATTTGCGGGTCGCAGCTCAAAGAAGGGGCGGATGACTGGAGACTCCTTTTGGGGAATTGTCTCCTTGCACTTAATTATTCACTATTGCTATTTGGATGATGGTACCCCCATCATTATTTTTTTATTCACTTAATTGGAGGTTTCCTTGCTTCACTCTGGATGTGGTGCATGCTGTTAGTCTACCTTGCAGCTATAGCCTAAAGCCCCATACACACTATCAGATTTTCTGCTGATTTTTTTCCTTCAGATTTACCAAAACCATATAATATGAGGTCAAACCTTAGGAGTTTCAATTTGTATGCAATCAGGCAGGCCCTTGCACTACATAGTTTTGGCAAATCTGAAGACAAAAATCAGCAGAAAATCTGATAGTGTGTATGGGGCTTTAGATGGCTGTGGTTCGGATCTACTCAAGGAAGGATAGAGTTCCTCCTTTCTGGTGAAGGCTCATTGTACTAGATACATCCTGTGTATTTCAGCAACAAGCTTCTGCTTTGCAAATTTGTAAGGCTGCTACCTGGTCTTTGGTTCATGCGTTTACCAAGTTTTATTGGGTCGACCTTCTGGCCTCTGCTGATGCTGTTTTGTGCTTCAAGCTGCAGTTTAAATTGGTCCTGAACCCCCTTTTTTGTGAGGGGTATGTAGGCTGGTTTATGTTGGCTTTTACGTTTGTCTTGTTGATGTTGCTTGGGGATGTCCCAGTTTTTCTCCAAATCTGCCTGCATCCTGTATGGTATAATCTTGGAGTACAATACAGGCCACAAGCCACCCTCCCCTCTGTGGTCTTGATTGCTTGCCATAAAACTCAGAATTGCTGGGAACAGGAGGGATTTTATAGGGTTATGTAGGTTTTTTTTGTGTCCATTCACTTGAAGGTACCTGCCTATAATCCAATCGTCTCCTAAACTGCCTGTGTCCTGTACTGTACTCTAAGAAATAGGTGAATTCCATTATTCTTTTCATTTTGGTATTGTTAAATCAAGTTAGGGAGTCTCCAAACAAGATTCAGATGAGATAGTAGATCCAAATACTTGTAAAAGAAAATTAGATGCTTTTATTGATACACTGCAATGGAGAGAGACAACGCACACTGATCTCTAGCTCCACCTTGCCGTATGAAGAAGGAAGTGTCTCTGGCTTACAAACATCAAGTTTAATAATATATACTTATGAATATGCATAAGGTCTAGGCACATTATTTTTTTTTTAATCAGAAAGGTTTTTATTTTGCATAAAGAAACAAATACAGGTAGCATACAGATACTCGTATATGACATGTACAAATTTCGGAATTCTCATAAAGCATGTTATGGGAACAATTATCAGCTACCTTAGATTATTGTAGACTGTTCCGATGATATGCTATCAGGAGTATCACCTGTCGTACTCATATCTTTTAATTATAATAGGTCTAACACGTAATATATTTCGCAGGGAGTATGACTCCACACAAGGTACAGATTTAAGCAAATACCAGCTATAATAATATTACCCTTATATGCTGAACGCTCTAATGATTTCTAATCATATTAGAGTATAAAAATAGCGAACCTGTTGTTCATTCAACAGCAATATCAGAATCAACTCTTACTGTATTATAATTCCGACAACCTTAACTTGATTCGTTATGTTTAGTTCAATATAATATTCATCTTTTTTTTTTTTAAATTCCTTTATTTTGATACACAGAAGGCATAGAAATACAGTCTAGGTTACAGCAGGTGATGTATTCCATACAAAAATACTTTTGAATCGTATGAAGTATAACTGTAGCCCAAAATTCAAGTTATTTACCAAACAAATATGGTAGCATAGATATGTTCTAGCCAAAAGTATATCAGTTTCAAACATAATATATTATATCAAGGTTGCCTACCAACGGGCCTCCTTGCATAAAACTTAAATTGTTTATGAACAGTTTTGATATCTATTAAAATATTTAAACCTTTAAAGACAGATATGTCTTTTGCTATATAGGTGAGTGTTACCTGCTCACTTCAAGAAATGTCGTTCACATTATATTCGTAATCGCCGTCACCACGGCTGCTTAGTGAGCTGATCGAGACATAAGATACTAAAGAGAAGAAAAGAGTAGAACGTGGAAAGAAAAGCGGGGTATGAAAGGGGAAGGGGATGCATGAGAGGGTGAAAAGAGGGCAAAAAAGAAGGGGTTGTGAAGGGATGGCTGCGACACCGCCCCCAACACGATCCCACCCGCCACACCCCAAAGGGGTGTATACGTATATCTGTTTCAATGGAGTTTTTGGGGTTGTATCTCAGGTAGGCGGAGACTGTGTCTCTGCCATGTCCTGCAGATATGCGTCTGTACCCACAAAATATCTCCAGGGTCTCCATTTGTCAATAAATTGTTCCTCTTTGTTTTGTATAGTTGCCGTCAGTTCCTCCATGCGTAAAATACAGTTAACTTTTGAATACCACATGACCCTGGACGGAGGGAGAGGATTCCGCCAGAGCGCCGGAATGCATGTCCTAGCTGCGTTTAGGAGTTGCATTGTCAATGTTTTCTTGTATTTTTGAATCGGTCTCGTGGTCAGATGTAGAAGGCATGCGGCCGGGTTGTCTTTGAGATTGACCGAGGTCAGACTTTGAATAGTCGTGGTCACCTCCTCCCAAAATGGTCTCAGGAGTGGGCACGACCAAAAGACGTGAAGCATACTTCCCACTTCCCCGTCACATCTCCAACACCTATCTGACAGCGACGGGTTCATTTTATGTAACATATATGGGACTCTGTACCACCTGGTCAGGATTTTATATCCCGCTTCTTGATAATGGCTCGCAATCGAGGACTTATGTGCTAAGACTAAGACCTTCTCTCTTTGTTGAGTGGAGAACTGTATCCCCAGGTCCCTTTCCCATTTCAGGAGGAACTCTGGAGTTGAGTCCCCCCCCTGACTCATCAGAAGACCGTATAGAAACGACAGTGTGTGTCTGATTGGTTCCCCAGATTTGCAGAGAGATTCCAGGGGAGTGTGGCTCCGAGGGGCATAGTGTAATTTCTGGAGGGTCTTCAGATAATGTCTAAGTTGAAGAGTGCTGAAGCTGTCTAATGGAGGATCTATGAGTCTGGAGAGTGTAGAGGCAGTTGGAAGTTCTCCCCGGGGCCAAATCTCACCTAGGGACTGTTTTTCACTAATCGTCAACTGTCTCAATCGGCGACTTGTGAGTCCGGGGGTAAAGTCCGGGTTACCTATAATCGGCGTCATGGGTGAGGGTAGCGGTGCTATGTCTGTAGTGCGGAATATTTTCTTCGCTACCCGGAGGGTGGCACCTATTAGCGGGTGAGATTTCATGTCCACCGGCGGGGTGGACATGAGCCACGGGGATGGGAGTAAAGGAATAGAGGAATCTTCAATTTCCATTCCCACCCATTGTTTGGAGTCTCTGTTACAGTGCCAATCGGCAATCCTGGCTAAGTGAACCGCTTGGTAATATCGAGAGATATCCGGGAGACCCACTCCCCCCCTATCTTTGGGTTTGGTCAGTGTTTGTATTTTCGCTCTGGGGGATTTATGAGACCAAATAAACTCTCTAATGATAGACTGAATTTGCTTAAAGAAAGTAGTTGGTAACTGAATCGGTAATGTTTGAAGTACATATAAAATCCGGGGTAGGGCTGTCATTTTCAGGGCGGTACAACGCCCAAACCAGGTCAAGGTAAGTCTGTGCCACGTCTGGAGATCTATCTTAAGTCTCTGGAGTAGGGGTACGAAATTGCTGGTGTATAGGTGTGCCAAGTCCGGGGTGATGTCCACCCCCAGGTAGCGGATAGATTTCTCCGCCCACCTAAAGGAGAAGGATTTGCTCATGTTTACAGCTTCTCTAGCTGGTAGTGTGATATTCAACACCGCGGACTTGGCACAATTGACTTTGTAGTTTGATAATTCCCCATATGCCTTAAGAGCTGAAAGGATGTTGGGTAGCGTAATCTGTGGGTTGGAGACGAAAAAAATCAGATCGTCGGCGAAGGCCGCGATTTTGTGGTGTCCGGAGGGTTTAGTGATTCCCGTTATATTAGGATTCCCACGAATGCTACACATGAACGGCTCGAGGGAGAGAATGAACATCAGTGGGGACAGGGGGCACCCCTGTCTCGTCCCGTTTGAAATGTCAAAGAATTCCGAACGCCACTCATTGACCCGTACCGCCGCCGAGGGAGCCGAGTACAAAGATGAGATCCAGCCTCTCATGTTTGGGCCTATTCCAATATGCTCCAGAGTGGCCCGCATAAAATGCCAGGCCACCCTATCAAAAGCCTTCTCTGCGTCCGTGGAGAGGAGCAGAAAAGGCTTCTGGACTGATCTCGCTTCATGTATAAGATTGAGAACTCTAATGGTATTGTCTCTCGACTCCCTCAGCGGCACAAACCCCGCCTGGTCCAGGTGGATCAATTGTGGGATATACGGTAAGATTCTATTGGCGAGGATTTTGGAAAATAATTTCAGATCCACGTTAAGTAACGCAATCGGGCGGTAGTTACTGCAGTAATTGGGATCCTTCCCTTCCTTTGGGATCAGGGATATAAATGCCCGTAGGGAGTCTACCATGTTAGTACTACCCCCCTTTAATGTGTTGTACGCTTTGAGAAAGTGTGGCGACAGGTTGGGCTCAAAGGTCTGGTAATAGGTCAGGGTGAAGCCATCCGGCCCCGGTGCCTTCCTGGGTTTCGTTTGTGCCAGCGCTAGCACTAGTTCTTCCTGAGTAATGTCCGCTTCGAAAGCGTCACTTATTTCAGTTGGCAAAGTAGGCATACCCGAGGACCTGATGTATTCACCCGCCAACCTCTCCTTCTCCTCTAAAGAACCCACGGGTTCCCCCTTGTGTAGGTTGTATAATTGTTGATAATACTTAACGAATTCGCTGGCTATATCTCTGGAGGTGTGAGCTTTCGCCCCTTGTGAGGTCACTATTGATGGAATGTAAGTGCGCTGTCTTGGACCACGTAGAAGTCTGGCCAACATGGTACCTGGTTTATTGGAAAATTCGAACATAGATCTTCTAGCCCAAGCCAGATTCTGTAACGTTTTGTGGTACAGAAGATCTTTCAAGTCACCTCTGGCCTTCAATAGAGCCTTGAGGTGTGTTTCGGCCATAGACTTCTTGTGTAGCAGCTCGAGAGACCGCACCTGGGATATCAAGGAATCAATCTGTTTGGTTCTTTCCCTTTTTTTTGCAGCCCCGATCCTAATTAGTTCACCTCTTATTACACATTTATGGGCCTCCCATATTGTCATTGAAGACATCTGTGGGTCCGTGTTTTCTGAGAAATAGTTGGTTAGTGTCCTATTTATCTCTGTGCGTACTTCCGGGATCTGTAACAGCGACTCGTTTAGTTTCCAAGTTGGGGGGGATCTAAGTTCTGTATCCCAGCACATGGTTACATGTGTGGGAGCATGATCCGATAGGGAAATGTAATCAATTTGGGATGAGGTGACATAAGGGAGATCCTTATGTTGAATCTGGAAAAAGTCTATCCTGGAGTAGGTTCCATGCACCGCAGAGAAGTAGGTGTAATCCCTCTCCTCAGGGTGCATGGCCCTCCAGGGATCGACTAACTGCAGGCCAGCCAACTCCTGTTTGAGTTTTTTCAAGTAAGCGAAGGATAAATGAGACGCTCCTCTCGAAACGTCGAGTAGTGGCTCCGGGGCAAAGTTAAAATCACCGCCCATCAGGAACAAACCCTCCCGGAACTCCAGGATCAAGGGAGTGAGTGAACGCAAGAAGGACAGGTGGTCCGAGTTGGGAAAATAGACATTGACCAGGGTCACTGTGGTATTTCTGATTTTGCCCTTTAAGAGCAGGTACCGCCCATGTGGGTCTGCTCTCTCCTCTAACAGCGTCCACGGTAAAGATCTGGCTATCAATATGCTAACCCCCTTCGATTTCGACAAAGGGGAGGGAGCGTGGTACGCATTGGGAAAGTCCCTGTTACTAAGTCTGGGAACTGCCGACTGTTTGAAATGTGTTTCCTGAATAAACGCCACCTGTGAGCGTGTCTTTTTCAGGTCTGAGAGTAATCTGGAGCGTTTCTCCGGTGTCGCCAGACCCCTAACATTGAGGGAGGTAAATTTTATCTCTCCTCGCGTGCGTGGACCCGTGGGATTACCTGGGGGGGCCATGTCGCACACCAACACCAAACAAAAATATAAAAATAAAGAAGATGCCCAGAGAGGTATAAAGCGGGGGGGGGGGGGGGGGGCGGGGGCGGAACCACCGCCAGGGACGAGAGGGGGTGGAGGAATAAGAGGAGGACGGACAGATAGGAAGAAGTAGAGGGGAGGACTGAGAGAGGGAGGGAGGAAGAAGGAAGTGAAAGCTAGGAGATGAGAAGAAACAATACTAAGAAGGACAAATGAATTATCCTACTGTTGCTAAACTAAGCCTTGCGCACGTATGCGCTACCTATTAGTGGGTGTGGAAGACTAGACTCTGCGACACAGTGGGAGACGTGTCGACAGGAGAGAACCGGTAGAATAAAAGATACCAGACTATTACCGCTATAAATGGAGCATAGATATAAAACATAAAAATAATAAAAATTCCAAAAACAACTCTATTTGTCATGTTGCTTAACCTTCAGGCTGTGTGTATGTGACCCCCTGTAATGTAGTGTATGTGAACACAGAGAAACGCATACACTAACTACTCGTCTGTAACATAACTTTCACAGTGAACTTTGGTGCCTAAGATCAAAACAGTATTAAGCTATACACAATACCGTGTCTTCTGAAACAGGGCTCCCCCAGCGCCGCCACCCCACGTCCCCAGAAAAAATAAATAAATAAATAAATAAAAATAAACGGGGAGCAACAAAAAATGCCTCCGTTACAAGTGGGGAACCATGGGGGGGAGGCGCAGCGAGAAGGCCTCAAAAGCATTTGGGTCTAAACAACCATTGTAGGCATTGCCACTCTGTAACAAGGTGCAAGGCCTTCTAATAACCCATATACATAATAAGCCCCTTAAACTATACAGGACCCACTCACGGAACCGTGTGTATATTTTATGAGATCAGGAAGAATAGTCCAATCAAGACTCTGGTGAGGTGAGATTGTCTCTCGGGGATATCCTGGACCTTGAGCGCCATTGTCGTCTACTGGATCTTTGGGGTCTTGGTGATGCAGAACGTGGGTTGTTGAGGGTGATTGGAAAGTCCAGCCAGTTGGGCACGGAGAAACCGGGGCACTCCAAGAACCCGAACAGGTCGGGAAGCTGTTCCGGCCATCGCAGTACGAATGAGTTGGTCCCTTTCAGAACAATCAAGTGGAAGGGGTGTCCCCATCTGTATGTGGCTCCTGCTGATCTGATTGCTTCAAGTAATGGACGTAGTTGGCCTCTCATGCGTAGGGTGAGTCGCGATAAATCAGGGAAGAGTTGCACAGTCGCACCATCAAAGTCCAGGGGGCCCTGGGTCCATGACTTCTGTAAAATTTCCTCCTTGATTGTGTAGTAATGAACTCTCGCCAATACATCTCTCGGTGCTGGATCGTCTCCTCTCCTAGGACCCTGCACACGGTGCACTCGGTCCAGTTCCAGCTCAGCTGTAGGTGGTTTGTCCAGCAATCGATTAAATATGGCCACTATCGTAGCTCTGAGGTCACTCCCTGATGTGGCTTCAGGTAGGCCGCGTACTCTGATGTTGTTTCTTCTGCTGCGATTTTCTCCATCATCTATGGAAAGTTGCATCAGGATCAGGCGTTTTTTATAATCAACATGAACCTTTTCCATGGCTGACATTCTGGATTCTAGCAGGGAAGTGGACGTTTCCACCTCAGATACCCTAGAGTCTACTGTATCTATCCTCTGCTTAAGGTCATGGATTTCTTTAGAAAGGGTATTCACGATAGTAGCTGCCGAGTCAGAGATGTCTTTTTTAGTGGGGAGAAGGGCAATCAGCTCCTTCCAGCCTTCAGGCAGTGCTGGCCCCTGAGTGCTGGCAGTCTGTACAGATTGCGCGAACGAGCAACTGTCTATCCCCGGGATTTCCGGGGATATGATCGGGGAGTCCGGTCTGTGGGGGAGAGACCCGTTACCTTGAGAGGCACTGGGGGGCCCTTTGCACGTCTTTTTGAGCGATGCTGTGCCTGCGTTGTTGTTGCGCGGCGGCGCCATCTTGGATTCGGGGGCCTGTGACGGAGTGGCTGTATTCCGCAGGAAATAAGCTGAAATGTCCGCGTTTTTGTTGGCTGCCGGTGTTCCCGGAGGTCTGTCCGTCATGGACATATAGTTGTTTGCACGGTAGGTGCACTAGATCCGGTTCTCAGTCTGAGCGAAGCACGGAGCTCCCAGAAAGAGCAGCCTCACAGCGCCATTGCCAAGCCACGCCCCCCTAATATTCATCTTTAAAGTAAGGAAATAAAATAGAAGGGAAAAACAGAAGAGATAGAGAAAAGGAGAAAGAGAAAAAGAAAGATAGGAACAAAGCAGAGTAAAGCCCTGCCATGCAGTACCTCATCATACATACTGTTTCATATTCCCCAGGGGCTGTCTCTTTTTTAAAATTTTACGTTCCCTTGCATGCGCATAGTTACTATACAGTAGTCAAGTCTACATCAACCCAAGAGTAACCTATCCCTAATTAATTGATGCGGGGCCAAACCAGGAACGTCCAACCACGCCTGCCATATGGAGAGGAATTTTTGTGGAGCCTTCCTACGTTGGTAGGTTATTTTTTCTCTTATTAGGATCCTATTCACGCTGTCTCTCCATTGCCCCCTGGTGGGAACTCGCGGGGTAATCCACCACTGGGCAATTAATTTCTTTGCTATGTATAGTAAACGAAGAAGCGCTATACGTGTAGGTGGGGGTGCAAACTCCTCGTCTATTCCCCCCAGTACACAGACCACCGGAGTTCTCTCAAGAGGTACCATATATACTTCTGAAATCGTGTCCAGTACTTCCTTCCAATATCTGAATAGCTTGGGGCATTTCCAGATCATGTGGAGTAGATTTCCATGATCCCGTTCACATTTTGGGCACAGGGGTGAATCTCTAATTCCCCACTTATAGAGTTGAAGAGGGGTTCTGTACGCCCTATGTAGAAGGTAAAGATGTGAAAGTTTCTGTGATGCAGAAAGTGACACCAAGGGGGCACTCATAAGGCATATCTCCCAGGTGTCTCCATCTATTGCTCCTAAATCTTCCTCCCACCGCTGTCTGCATGGTAGTCTAGAGGGGTCTTGTATTCGTGCTATAAGTGTATTATAACATCTAGATATCATGCCCTTTTTAACTTCATCCATAAATACATCCTGTATAATCGGATGTTCTGTCGGTTGGATTCTAGCATTTCTATTCTGGGTTTGTAAGGCATGTCGCAATTGGAGGTACTTATAAAAATTATTATGTGGGATTCCAAACTCTGTGTGGATCTGTTGGAATGATTTGAGAGTGTTGCCCTGGTATAACTGTGAGATATATTTGATGCCTGCGTCCTCCCAGCCCTTGAAGTCTTTTAGTTTTTGTATTTCTTTCAGTTGTCTATTTCGCCAGAGAGGCGTGCTGGACAGAAAGCCCGTGATGCCCATTAGTTTTTTGACATAGGCCCAAAGTGAGTTTAATAATTTAACTGTAGGAGCTTCCGGGTCTAAGTGTAAGAATCCCGCCTCCAAATTTGTCAGTGCTGAATAGTTATTGTCTTCTAGCATTACAAGTTTACGGATCGGGTCTTTCGGGTCCAGCAGTCCCCATCCTCCTAGTTGTTGTAGTTGGGAGGCGAGATAATACATCCTAGGATGAGGGACTGCAAGTCCTCCCTCCTCTTTGCCGTATTGTAACGTTGATAGTTTTATCCTCGCTATTTTTTTTCTCCATATGAGCTCTCTGAATTGGGTCTCTAATCTATCGAACCATTTTTTAGGTATCCAAACCGGGGAATTGTTAAGCAGTTGTGGTGCCCAGACCATTTTAATAAGGTTAATTCTACCAACAACAGACAGGGGCAGTTTACACCAGGCCCTGCTTTTTTCGCGGAATTTGGTTAATAAGGGTGTTAGGTTCTGTTCAACATAAGTGGCTGGGTTAGGGGTCACCTGGATCCCTAGGTAGCGGAATGAGCCTACTTGTTGTATCATCTCTGCACCTAGTGGTAATGGAGTGTTCAGGGGGTCAAGCGGCATCAGCACTGACTTGTCCCAGTTAATGGAGAAGCCCGATAGCTCCCCGAAGTCCTTGATGAGGGACATAACCGTTTCTAATGAGTCTTTTGTGTCTCCTAGGTAGAGCAGGGTATCATCTGCGTACATGGACACTGCATCTTTATTCATACCTCTTTGGAATCCCGCTATTCTAGAGTCTCCTCTGATTTTTGCTCCCAGAGGTTCCAGGGCCAAGGCAAACAGCAGGGGCGACAGTGGGCACCCCTGTCTGGTGCCTCTAAACAAAGGAAAGGGTTCTGAAAGTTCCCCATTAATCCGTATTTTGGCCGTGGGCGCAGCATACAAAAGCTGTATCCATCGAATAAAGGTATTTCCCAATCCCATATTTTGTAATGTTTTCCACAGATAAGGCCACTCGACACTGTCGAAGGCCTTAGCTGCGTCCAGCGAAAAAATTGCTCTATTGCCTGTGTTGTCCACTGGGAGCTGTAAGTTCAGGAATAGTCTTCTTATATTTTGGGCCGTGGATCTCGTGGGGATAAACCCGGATTGGTCTCTATGCACTATTTTATGAATTACCTTGGTCAATCTGTTTGCTAACATCCGGGCCAGCAACTTGATATCGGATGTGAGCAGTGAGATGGGTCTATAAGATCCCGGGGAATTCGCATCTTTACCCGGTTTTAATATAACAATAATGATTGCCTCATTCATTGAACTTGGCAATGAACCCTCCTTTAATGCCTCATTGTATACTTTCAGCAGTGTGGGGAGCATGGAGTCTGCATAGCGTTTGTATATCTCTGCAGGGAGGCCATCTATACCTGGTGCTTTATTGTTTTTAGTTTGAGATAGGGCAATATCCAGTTCTTCTGCAGTTAAAGGGGCATTGAGCATGACCCTATCCTCTAGTGGGAGACTGGGGAGTTCACAGCTATCTAAGAAGTGTGTTATTGCACTATCAGTGGGCATAACTTTAGACGTATAGAGATCAGCATAGAAATCACCAAAGACCTTCAGAATATCAGGAGTAGAGCATTTCAGAGCACCCTGTGCGTCACATATGGCGGAGATGAGAGAGGTCGATTGTTGAGACCGCGCCAGTACTGCAAGCATATGACCAGTCGTCTCCCCCTCCTCAAAATGTGATTGTTGGAGAAAAAAGCGTTTGTTCTCCGCCAGCTGCAACGCCAGTTGTCCAGACATTGTCTGTGCACTCAACCATGCCCTCTTATTGTCTCCTGTGGGGTTGTTAATATAATCGTTTTCAGTCTCGGTGACTCTATTTCTTATCAATAGTTCCCAAGCCTTGGTGTCAGTTTTAATCTGTGATATTGTTTTGATAAGTTGTCCTCTCAAAAAGGCCTTCGCTGTATCCCAAACCAGCCCCAGCCCAGCCGTGCCAATGTTATCTCTCAGAAACAGTGTAAGTGCTCTGGCTATAGGATCTGGCTCGGCAAACAACGAGAGCCAAAAGGGATTAAGTTTCCACATTGGCCGTTTGTACCTACTTGGTAATGAAATGGTTACACAAAGTGCCGAGTGATCAGATATATGCCTGTCTGCATAGTCAGATTCCACTATTAAATGTAGCATCTTGTCATTCCCAAGGCCCAAATCTATTCTGGATAACCCGTCATGTGAAGCTGAGTGGCAGGAGTATTTTTTATCATTTGGGTGTTTGGATCTCCAGACATCTATCAGCCCTGTTTCTTCAAGTAATCTGGCAAAGGGGGTACAACTTTTCATCTGAGATGTGCCAGCAGTAGGTACAGGAAATTTATCTTTGAGAGGATTTAAGAGATTATTGTAGTCCCCCATTGCCAGTAAGGGTACTTCTGGGTATTGGGCCATAAAACCTGTTAGGTGTCGGATAACCTCTGAGTTATACGGTGGGGGTATATAGATGCTAGCAAGAATACATTTGAGGCCTGTAATTGAGCATAAAAGAAAGACATATCTGCCAGCCGGGTCAATGCGTTTTCTAATGCAATTGAACTGAAAATCTTTTCTGAACAGTATACTTGCTCCCCTTGAGTAAGTGGAGTGGGTTGCATGAAACTGGTTAGTATACAGTCGTGGACAGAGGCTTGGAGGAGGGTCTGCAGAGAAATGGGTCTCCTGTAGGCAGACTACCCCCGCATTCAGCGACTTGAGATGTCTAAGGACCGCCCCCTTTTTAACTGGATTTCCCAGTCCTCTGACATTCCAAGTCACAATGGACAATTTAGTCATCCCCATTTTGTTTCAGGATCATTGACCAGGCCGGCATAATTCTCGACAAGACTCCCGGGTTATACCGTAACATGTTATCTGGAAGGGGGGATAGGCCCCTTTTCTCCAAATTATGCTTGTTTTCTCCTTTCAGAGAACATGTAGGCATTTGTAGACATGAAATCATGTTGCAAGGCAGGGAGAAATACATTATTAGGTTAGTACATAAGTACAGAAGACAGTAAATTATTGGGTTAATGCATGTTACTCTGCATGGCAAGAATCTAAAGGTCAACAGTTTACACAGCCACTTGGCTGCAGCGTTAACTTTTCCCACACAACAGGTGTGGGGGGGGTAAAAGCCTTGAAAACTCCTAGTTAACCAGTAGGTTAGTTTCCGTAGGGGTTTCACAGCTACGGTAGGCACGTATTGCTTCATTATTTGTAGGCAAAAATGTGGACAAAAAAGGGAGCAAAAGGATAAAAAATAGAAAAAAAAAAGGGAAAAGAAAATCCTGTGGGGAGGAGGGTGATACAAACAAACAGTTCTCCTCGGCCGCCTGAACATCGGATGTGAGAGTAAGAACTGTCCTCCATAGACAACAATTATTTTGAATCTTAAGGCCTCTTCACGGCCCAGGGATTTATCCCAACAAAAATAGACCTGGTCTTGCCAGGTCATTGCATATCCAGGACTTATCTCTTAAGCAGGGACATCTCTTTGTGGTCTGGCAGCTTTAAGGGCCCTATCCTCACGATCTAACCATTGAGCCACCATGTCCGGGCGTTCAAAGAAGCAGGTTTCTCCGAGTGCGACTACCCTAAGGCGGGCAGGATATAGCATCGCATATGGCAAGTTAAGGTCCCTTAATCTTCGTTTGACATCCATAAACTTTGCTCGCTGCTTCTGGAGTTCAGCTGAAAAATCCGGAAACAGGGAGATTTTGGAGTTTTCAATGGATAACTTACTGCCCATGGTTCTGGCTTTAGCAAGGATGGCATCTCTGTCCTTGTAGTTTAAAAGCTTAAACAGAAAAGCACGCGGGTGATTGCCAGGGGGTAGTGGGCGAGATGGCACTCTATGCACTCTCTCCACCGCAAATAGCGGAGAGAATGCTTCTTTCCCAAATGTAGTGAGGAGCCATTGTTCGATGAAAGCGACAGGGTCTTTACCCTCCATCCTTTCTGGGAATCCTAAGGCGCGGACATTGTTGCGGCGCATGCGATTTTCCAAATCATCTAAACGCGCAGCATGCTGATCTGCAAGATGGCAGTTATACTTTAAATCTCTCTGCATGGGTACTAAGTCATCTTCAATAACACTGACCCTACTCTCCATTGCAGCTGTGCGCTCTCTCAGCTTTTGCATGTCCTGTCTCACAAAGGATATTTCAGCTTTAACACCCTTCACTTCATCAGTCAGGGTTGAGATGGATCTGTTGCATATAGTCACTGCAGAGAGGATATCTCTGAGAGTGGGTTCAGGGCCATCCAGGGGGATACTTGGTGTCTGAGTGCCCTGATAGGGATGTGATACTGTACTCACTGTGGCCCAGTCAGATGGGGATCCAGCGCCATCCTCCAGTGGGATAGTATTATCCATCTCCAGCTGGTTTGCTTCTTCCTCACTGAGGTCAGATGTGGGTGATGGTATTTCTTTTGATGATTTATTACCAAACAGGAGTTTCTGGGCTGCTTCCTTATATTTTTCCTTTTGAGATCGCTGTGGCAGAGCGCCATCTTGGGCCTGTGCTGCGGGCGGGCCGCCACCAGTCTTGTCCCGTTTTGGCATGCTTTTCTGCTGTAGATCGGTCGGGTGGATGGGTCTGCTGTGGCCCGGATAGCGTGCGGTTCCGATCGGAGGTGTCAGCGGGCTGGATGAGTGATCTGGAGGATGATTACCAGGATTTTCGGCGGAGCTGAGGAGAAGTGTGTCTAGGCACATTATAGGTGTGATCGTATAGTTTAGTTCAATCAGCATTCATATCTTCTTAACAGCAAAGGAACAGTTAAATAGGTGGTTACATCATGTGAGTGATAGAAAGTGGAAGAAAACATGGGCGCCGCCATGACAGTACTGGATCAGACCAGCTAGATAAGACAGTCCATTTCTTGGAACAAAAAGGGAGTAAACTGTTGCTTCTTATCTGGCGGTGAAGGTCATCATAGACTGAAAACTGTTTCTAAAAAATAAAACAAGAAAGTGCTTAAAAATTCTTAAAGTGATAGTCATATATAAACTCAGCATTATCAGACCCCTATAATTCTACTCAGTATAATGGGTTTAACGGTACTCTGTGGGATGTTTTACATTTTGAGATTTTTTCTTATAACCAAACCCTGGTTCATACTGTTCCACAATTTTGTCTCTGACCTGCTTAGAGAGCTCCTTGGTCTTCATGTTTCTTGCTTGGTGGTGTTGCAGACTCAGGGGCTTTTCAGAACAGGTGTATTTTATTTATACTGACATCATGTGACATTTGATTGCACACAGGTGTACCTTGTGTAATCCTTTAACTATGGGACTTCTGAAATTAATTAGTTTGACCACATCTTAACAAATCTCACTATCTGAAATGAGATACATTGCCATTAAAATCAAGACTATTGCACAAACATAGAACAACATGGTATTGTTTAGAAAGCATATGTTGAATCATTTAGGGAAAACATATCAAGGACGAGCAAAACAAGGGGGGTACCTTAATTGGAGTACGTTATGATATATACCTGCAGCCTGGATAGGCGATGGGTTTCCAAACTATGAGAAATCAAATGTGATAGATTTCAGTAAGTATACCACTAAAAGGATATATGGCACAGCGAAGATATATATGAAGAGCAAATACTTACTAATAAGTGAATTTCAAATTTTATAAACTGGCAGGTAGAGCCTTCACTCCAAAACATGTATGGGGCCAGCTGAGCAGTACTATAGGGTCCGACATATATACAGGAAACAGACCCTTATTAGGATTCAGTAATGCTCATGGCTAATAAAGCCTGAAATAGCATGCTGTGCCTATAAACAGAAGATATAAAGGTGTAAATTAAAGATCTTTGATGACAAACCAAATACTTACACAGCAGAGAGAGTAGTGGGTAGTACTTACATGGGGGATATAGTAAGAAAAACGTGCCGTGGGAGACAGCCGGATGCTGCACAACCAGCCCATAAACAGAGGAGCTTTATTTATACTGGTAAGTGAGGTCTCAGCAAGTCATTGAGATTATATCGTATTCACATAAGCTGGCCCTTTAAAACAAGGGAATTATGGGCATTGTAGGCAGTGGGGCAGGTGAAACCTGGCGTGCGCATGCGCACCCCGGGCACTGCACAATAAAAAGAGTTATGGGTATTGTAGGCGGTGGGACGAGACCTAACACGCCGTGCGCGTGCACAAACCGGGCGCGCATACAAGCAAAGAGAAAGCTACGGATACAATAGGCTGCGCAGCGAGTGGGACACCACTTGTCATGACTAGTACTTGCCGAGGCCAAGATGCCGAGAGCGGCTAGCCCTTAGGACCACACGCACCCTGTCCCCCGGAGATGATACAGGGAGCAGGGGGCACGCAGAGGCACGGGCCACCAGTAGGTGAGTTCTCCAGAGGTTAGAAGGACTGTATGCAAGGTGGTGATTTCTGACTGGAGGTACTAATACTGAGTCAGAGGATCAAGTGCGGAATAAACAGGAAGTCCATGAAACCAGCCAGGGGTCAAAAACCAGGTGAGCAGACAGGCAAATCCGTAAGGCAGGCCAGGGGTCGACACAGGTATGTAGATCAAAGCAGAGTCCGTTAGAGTAAGCCAAGGGTCAAGCACAGGTAATCAGATCAAGCAGAGTCCGTTTGGATAGCCAGGGGTCAAGCACAGGTAGTCAGATCAAGCAGAGTCCGTTTGGATAGCCAGGGGTCAAGCACAGGTAGTCAGATCAAGCAGAGTCCGTTTGGATAGCCAGGGGTCAAGCACAGGTAGTCAGATCAAGCAGAGTCCGTTTGGGTAGCCAGGGGTCAGATCGAGGAGAGAGGTGGCGAAGTCAAAAATAGCAATCCGGGTCAAACAGGTGATCAGCAGAGTACACAGCAAACAGGAACTATGGGAAGCTGACGACAAACCAGCAACCTCACTGGGCACTGGAGCCGTCTAAAGTAGCCCACCACAGTGCGCGTGTCGGAGTGACGCGCTACTGTGCACGAGCGACCGCGCACACTCGGGGACCGTTGTGCACCCGCACGCGCCGCACCATTGGGCCACGTACGGGTGTGCGCCGAAGAGCCAGACCACCGCGGAGACAGAAGACGTGCTTTGACAGTGCCTCCCCCTAGGGGCGGACACTGGACGCCCAAGCTGGACATCAACTCTGGGTGCTCTTGGTGAAAGGCCTGAATTAAACGTGGTGCATGCAGATTCCTAGCGGGCTCCCAAGAATTGTCCTCAGGAGGGTATCCTTTCCAGTGGATCAGGTATTGAAGCTGCCTGCCCCTTTTTCTACAGTTCAAAATGGACTCCACTTCAAACTCATTTTCCCCGTCCACAATAATTGGCGGGGGAGGAAGTTCCCTTCTTCCGGGAAAAGGGCTGGGCACAACAGGTTTCAACAAGGATGCATGAAATACAGGATGAATTCTGTAAGAGTTCGGTAATGCCAGTTCAAACGTCACATCCTTTTAATCTGAAACGGCCCGATGAACCTAGGTCCAAGTTTCCGTGATGGCAGAGGTAATTTAAGGTTTGTAGTTGACAACCAGACCTCCTCACCCACAGTGAAATTTGGATTCTCCCTCCTCCCTCGATCATACTGTTTCTTATAATCATCTTGAGCTTTTTGTAACATATCCTGGATCCTTCGGAAGTTAGATTGTAGGGAAGTTATCCGATCTTGAACAGCAGGAACAGCCATCTCAGGGATGTTATTAGAGAGAAAAGTAGGGTGAAACCCAAAGTTTGCCCAAAAGGGTGTTTGATTAGTAGCCGAATGAATAGAGTTATTATAGGCGAATTCGGCATACGGGAGGAGACTTGCCCAATCGTCCTGAGAGCCAGAACAGAAACAACGGAGGTATTGCTCCAGGGTTTGATTTGTCCTCTCCATCTGGCCGTTGCTCTGAGGGTGGTATGCTGAAGAGAGGCAAATTTTGATATCCAAGGTCTTGCAGAGTTCTCTCCAGAATTTAGAAGTAAATTGTACACCCCTGTCCGACACAATACTTTTAGGCACACCATGGAGTCTAATTATCTCTTTAAAAAAAATATTGGCTGTGTCCACGGCAGAAGGGGTGCCCATCATGGGCAAAAAATTAGCCATCTTGGAGAGACGGTCGACTACAACTAAAATGTAGTGAAGCCTTCTGAGGCAGGCAAGTCCACAATAAAATCCATGGACACATCAGCCCATGGTCGTTCTGGGATGGGCAAGGGCTTGAGCAATCCCCAAGACTTGGTGTTTTGCCCCTTGTTATGCTGGCACAGAGGACAGGAGGAGATGTACTCCTTACAATCCTGTCTCCACCCAGGCCACCAGAAGGAATGAGAGATCAATTCAGACGTCTTCTTCGTCCCAAAGTGACCTGCCAACTTGTGGTCATGACACGTCTTGAGGGCCAAGGGCCGTGTTTCTCGTGGTACAAACATTTTCCCCCGAACCCAAAATAGATCATCAAATTTCTCCAAAGTATGTACCTCTGATTCGGAACAATGACCGGATGAAGACTTGATGGAAGTTATTAAGTCTGTTTGGGTAAGACCCAGGAAATTTTGTGAAAAGAGGATGGTGCCGGGTTCATTCGTTTGAGGGTCTGCAGAGAACATCTGGGAAAGTGCATCTGCCTTTCCATTCTTTGAATCGGGTCTGTAGGATATGTGAAAGTTAAAACGGGAGAAGAAGAGGGCCCAACGTGCTTGTCTAGGTTTCAGGCGTTTTGCTGTCCGGAGGTATTCTACATTTTTGTGTTCTGTAAAGATCATAACTGGGTGAAGTGCGCCTTTCAGTAAATACCTCCACTCCTCTAGGGCGAATTTAATGGCCAGCAGCTCCCTGTCACCCACGTCGTAGTTGAGTTCTGGCGGGCTGAGTTTCCGAGATGCGAAGGCTACAGGGTGTAAAATGGCTTTAGGCCCATGTCTTTGAGAAAGGATAGCCCCTGTTGCGATTTCTAATGCGTCTACCTCCAATACAAATGGTCGAGTTGGGTCAGAATGGCGGAGAATCGATGCAGAACTGAATAAGGTTTTCAATTTGATAAAGGCTTCTTGTGCCGCTTGAGACCATTGAAAGGAACTGTGCTGACGCGTCAACTGGGTAATAGGTGCCACAATAGAAGAGAATCCGACAATGAATTTCCTGTAGAAGTTGGCGAACCCTATAAAACGTTGCACCCCTTTTTTATCAGATGGAGCCGGCCATTCTTGGATTGCTTGAATCTTTTGTGGGTCCATTGTGACCCCATTGGTTGAAGTGATGAATCCTAAAAATTGTACAACTGACTTCTCGAATTCACACTTTTCGGCTTTCAGGTACAACTTATGTTGTCTAAGTATGGTAAGGACCTTCCTTACATGCCCTCGGTGCAGTTCAATAGTGGAGGAAAAGATAAGAATATCATCCAGGTAGACAATGAGGAAGTCGTCAAGGTATTCTCGGAATATATCATTCACCAGGTGTTGAAAGGTGGCCGGGGTGTTGCAGAGCCCGAACGGCATCACCAGATATTCAAACAGTCCAAATCTGGACCTGAAAGCCGTCTTCCACTCGTCCCTAGCCCGGATCCTGATGAGTTTATAGGCACCTCGGAGGTCTAGCTTGGAGAAAATTCGGGCTGATCGGAACCATTGGAATAACTCAGGAATGAGTGGCAGTGGGTACCTGTTTTTGATGGTTATATTAATAAGCTGTCTGTAGTCCACACATGGCCTTAGGGACCCATCTTTCTTTCCACGAAAAAGATGCCAGCTCCGGCAGGTGAGGAAGAGGGATGAATGAAGCCTTTCTCAAGGTTTTCGTCAATATACTGTTTGAGGGCTTTTAGCTCAGTTTCTGATAATGGGAATATACGGCCGAACGGAACCTCTGAACCAGGCAAGAGATCATTCGGGCAGTCATATGGCCGATGAGGTGGTAAACAGTCGGCCATTTGCTTGTTAAATGCATCCTGAAACTCGAGGGATACAGGAGGGACATGTTGGAGATTGTCAGGTGTGGTTGTGACTGCTGCGCAGACCCTCGGAGCAGTGGGGAGGCAGTGTTGGGAACAATACTAAGATGAGAAAGATACTAACTTGGTACTCCACTCGATCTGTGGGTCATGTGCCTGAAGCCAGGGCAGGCCAAGTATAATGGGGAAGATTGGAGAATGGATGAGGTCCAACCGTAGAAATTCTTGATGGCCAGAGTCCGTGGTAACGAGAATGGGTTGAGTCTCCTGGGTGATGGGGCCTGAGCGGGGAAGTGACCCGTCTGCTAGGTGTATTTGTAAACCTTGTGCCTTGGTTTGAAGGGGAATATGCAGACTGTGGGCCAGAGTAACGTCTAGGAAGCAGCTGCAAGCTCCTGAATCAGTTATGGCCGGTAAGCGAGTTTCCCCTTCCGTTAGCTGTAGGGAGACAAATAACATCACGTAAGTTTTAGGAACAGTGCTGACTTGACAGTTCATCAAATTTGGCCGATAGGACTTACTGGGTCTTACTGGGCAGCTGCGCAGGAAGTGTCTGGCACCTCCGCAGTATAAGCACAAGTTAGATTGCCGTCTGCGTTGCCTTTCTTCAGAGGTCAGCGGAGCACGGACCAAGCCGAGCTGCATAGGCTCGACTTCGGGTGTTGGTGTTGGAGCTGCAGTTGGAGGTGACACCTGAGTTGGAATGGGTCTGGACGATGTCCAGGCTGGGCGTGGCCCCTGAAAACGCTCTGAGCGTCGCTCACGCAAGCGCCTGTCTAGTTTGGTGGCCGCTTGAATTAACTCTTCCAAGGAGGCTGGAGTTTCCATCCTGGCCAATTCGTCCTTAGGAAGCTCAGACAGACCCTGACAGTACTGGTATCTTAGGGCAGGCTCATTCCAATTTGTCCAAAAGAAAAACTGCGCTTGGAAAAAAGAAAAATAAAGCTGCGGTTATAAGTGAGGCACACCAAAACAAAACAATATACAAAAAACCGCGCTAAAATATTAAATGTGTAATCTTAGTATAGTCCTTGTAGTCCCATATAAATGTCCACAACCGGTGAGGGAAATAGAACTAATATATATAAATATCATGAAAGTTCATCCAATAAGGTAAAATGACAGTGGAACTGGAAAAACATCAAATTGTTGCGCTTACCAGACGTAAGCCAAATATGAACAGATGGCTTAAACCCAGCCTGGGCCTTTAAACAGATGTCCTGGACGGATCAAGATAATCGCACTCGTCTCATGTGCCCAGTCCATAGAGGTATTTATCCAAAAATATATAACACAAGCATAGCGTAATACTGATAATTTTAAAAAACACTCAAAATATGAAAAAAAGTGCAACACTCAACACAAAAATAATCATTGATATCATAAATCATCCAAAGTTGACGCTGCAACTAAGGATGGTAAGTGAGTGTCATGCAATCATGCAAGAAAGTGAAGCAGGGTGAATTAAATAAAGGTGAAATTTAGCAACACCCAATGTCTGTTAGACAGATTCAGGTGATGATAAGACTGTACCCAATCACCCAAAATTATTGGTAAAAGAAAAAATTTATATACCAAAAATACGTGAAAAAGGAAAAAACAAGAAGAACCCTTTACAGGCAGCACACCACATGCATTCAATGAATGAAAACGTCAGCGTGTGACGAAACGCGTCTGGGAGGGACGTGCTGACATCACCACGTTTGCCCTGTGAGGACGGGAGTGTGTTTGAGTGCCGGCCGGCTCCATTTCTTGCTGTTTTAACTTCTTTTTATGTAAGTGTTACTCTACAATTGAATAAACCGGACCATACAGTATTATACTATTGGTGTTTTTTACTCCTTATGCACTGCTGAGCTTGGGCTTGATTTGGCCAGGACGTGTCTATGCCGCTCCAGATAGGAGCCTATCTGTGCTCCATCCCATCTGCCTATTCTATGAGGATGTCTGGTAAGCAGAATATCCCCTAGGTTCGCTGGTGTAATCCTATCTTATTTACACGCTGGGTTGTGTGCTATTTTGCCTATATGAATCTGTTATCTGGTAAGCAGCTTGTGCATGTGGTGTGCTGCCTGTAAAGGGTTCTTCTTGTTTTTTCCTTTTTCACGTATTTTTGGTATATAAATTTTTTCTTTTACCAATAATTTTGGGTGATTGGGTACAGTCTTATCATCACCTGAATCTGTCTAACAGACATTGGGTGTTGCTAAATTTCACCTTTATTTAATTCACCCTGCTTCACTTTCTTGCATGATTGCATGACACTCACTTACCATCCTTAGTTGCAGCGTCAACTTTGGATGATTTATGATATCAATGATTATTTTTGTGTTGAGTGTTGCACTTTTTTTCATATTTTGAGTGTTTTTTAAAATTATCAGTATTACGCTATGCTTGTGTTATATATTTTTGGATAAATACCTCTATGGACTGGGCACATGAGACGAGTGCGATTATCTTGATCCGTCCAGGACATCTGTTTAAAGGCCCAGGCTGGGTTTAAGCCATCTGTTCATATTTGGCTTACGTCTGGTAAGCGCAACAATTTGATGTTTTTCCAGTTCCACTGTCATTTTACCTTATTGGATGAACTTTCATGATATTTATATATAATAGTTCTATTTCCCTCACCGGTTGTGGACATTTATATGGGACTACAAGGACTATACTAAGATTACACATTTAATATTTTAGCGCGTTTTTTTGTATATCATTCCAATTTGTATTGGCTGCCCATTTACTGAATTCCACCGTATAGTCCTCGATTGGTCTTCTTCCTTGTGACAGACTGTGTAAAGTCGCTTCAGCTGTGGCCGTGCGCTGCGGGTCGTCATAGAGTTGGGACATACTCTCAAAAAAGGTATCTGTTGTATTCAGCACCTATTGTATTCAAGCCGTGGGCCCAGGCTTGAGGTTCCTCAGTGAACAACGAGATCACAAAACCCACCTTAACAATCTCTGATGAAAAAGTTCTGGGCTGCAGGGCAAAATAGAGGGAACAGGCGTTTTTAAAAGCCCTATACTTCTTGCGGTCCCCTGAAAAACGCTCCGGTGTAGGAACCCTGGGCTCCGGGAGTGCCATTACTACAGTGGGATTAGTGGTGGCCTGGGAAGATGGACCCCCACTGCTGGGTGCAGGAGCTGCGGCCGTAGACGGAAGTGATCCCGTGAGTTGCTGTAGGCGGCTGTCCATCTGAGTGTATCCTTCCTGCAATTTTTGGACGGAATCAGCAAGAGCGGAAACCTGCTGGCACAAGATCTCCAGAGGGGAGCGCGCTCTGTCGGCCTCGGACATCTGGCTGGTTTGTACTGTCACGACTAGTACTTACCGAGGCCAAGATGCCGAGAGCGGCTCGCCCTTACAACCACGCGCACCCCGTCCCCCGGAGATGATACAGGGGGCACGCAGAGGCACGGGCCACCAGCAGGTGAGTTCTCCAGAGGTTAGAAAGACTGTATGCAAGGTGGTGATTTCCAAGAGCTGACTAGAGGTACTAATACTGAGTCAGAGGATCAAGTGCGGAATAAACAGGAAGTCCGTGAATCTAGCCAGGGGTCAAAAACCAGGTGAGCAGACAGGCAAATCCGTAAGGCAGGCCAGGGGTCGACACAGGTAGGTAGATCAAAGCAGAGTCTGTTAGAGTAAGCCAAGGGTCAAGCACCGGTAATCAGATCAAGCAGAGTCCGTTTGGATAGCCAAGGGTCAAGCACAGGTAGTCAGATCAAGCAGAGTCCGTTTGGATAGCCAGGGGTCAGATCGAGGAGAGAGGTGGCAAAGTCAAAAATAGCAATTAGGGTCAAACAGGTGATCAGCAGAGTACACAGCAAACAGGAACTATGGGAAGCTGACGACAAACCAGCAACCCGACTATGCGCTGGAGCCGTCTAAAGTAGCCCACCACAGTGTGCGCGTCGGCGTAAATTGGAAGGAGATAGACACCCCATGGATAAAAGCAGTCTGGAGTTTTAGGACTATTCTGTTCTGTCCGGGTATAATGTTAAGTGAGGCTCCTTGAGTGCAAAGCCTGCAGTTCTGACATCCTTCTTCACAGAGGTTGTAGGAACTAGAAATACGGTCTTTAGGGTTTGCAGAGTGTAGTCAATTCTGTAGGATAGAAATGAGTCTTTGATAGAAATTAGGACCATAAGCAATTTCCACATAGGGAACAATGATTTCCTGGGAGGCCTATAACTTCATGCAAGCCTTTTAAGAATTGCATCACTAAGGGTTAAGGACTCCTTAAACCCCTGCAAGTGCAGACAAAGGTGAACTTCGAGCTTTAAACATATTTGAACCTAGGCCCCTGTTCAGCCCCAGTTGTAAGAACTGTGGAACCTTGGCTGGTTTAGGTGATAAAGGACTCCAGGCTTTTGCTGTGTGAGATCTGCATAATTTTCCCATATTCTTAGGTAAATCTTATGCATGAAGACCTCTCTGGTTTTACACAAGGTAGGCACTACCTGCACTGAGCATACTTGACTTGGTAGCTACTGCCTCTCATCTTCCATGCCATCAAAAGTAGTCTCTTGGAGCTGGATGGCAAAACTGTCCATGAGAGAGTGAATCCATCATCACTGGAAGGGGCAGTGGTGATTTAATGCTTAAGAGTAGGAGAAAGAGACACTAGAGCCTCCTAAGCCAAAATGGTACATTTGCAATTATTGATACAGGAAGCTCCGCTGACAGCCTAAGAATTCTACCCTTCCACTGCTGCCTAGGCACAGTACAAATCTTGCTCCTCTTGCTAAAAGGAGTGAATCAAGAAATTCAATACTATTCCTCATAAGCTTAACATCCCATGACCTTAAGCAGCTTGGTCTTTGAAATGAGTCCCCCAACCTTTCTAGCTGGGGTCTGATGTGATAATGTTCCATCTGAGAATAATTGGTCAGTTACGAAGAGCCAAGGATACTCCGGCACTGTTCTGCTGGAAGAGACTTCACTCCCAAAGTACCTTTGTCTTTCTCTATCAGAGGATGGAAGTTCCCTTGTGTAAGTTCTACTGAATTTTTCCCGTCGCTATTGCAGACAGTAAGACCTTTGTGAATGCCCTGGGAGAGATATACAGACCGAAGGGGAGGAACTCAACTGGTAGAGAAATTGAGGATAAATTGGGACAAGTAGGTGTCTGATAAACCTACAGGAGAATCCAGTCTCCCAGATTTATGAATAATATAATTGATTGGAGGTTTTCCATCTTGCACGACTCTAACTTCCTGTGCTGCTGGTCAATTTTTTTTTTTTTTTTTTTTTAACTTTAGCACTGGGCACAGATTACCTGTTTTTCATTTTTGCTAGGAACAGAGGTGAACCGAATCCTCATCACCTCTGGGTAACTGGAACCTTCACGATTGCTCGTTTTTTTTTTTTTGTTTTTTTTGTTTTTTTTTTTTCTATCCAGATACAAACTGGAACAGAATTCCCCTTAAACTTCCGCCAATGTCACGCCAATATAGCTGATATGGCCCACTGATCCTGAAGGTTTTCCCTCCAGGTTTGTGCGTAAAGCTTTGCACAAGCACCCCCTGGATTAGTGCACCCTTAAAAGGGACTTCCGCTGTTCTCCTAAGACAGGAGCCTTAGAGCTTTAAGGCTTCAATAATGAGGATTGGGTACTTCTCCAGTTCATTTACTAATCTTTTCCCCGGTCCGTAGGATTTTGCCTCCTGGTGTCTACTGGGAGTCGCCACCTGTATGCTGGACCTTTGAATTTTCTGTTTTTGTCAGATAATATTTGCCCTGACCTGCTAATGGTCACCCTTGAGGTGGCTGTATCCTGTCTACTCCCAAATAGATTGGATCTGTGTTCTGGTGTCTTGCACCATTTTTTTTTTTTTTTTAATCGGGATCCACCAGCCATGGCTTCAGCCATAATGCACTCCTTGCTGTGACCGCAGGAAACACCGCTCTTGAAAAACATCAATTAATGTCTGACACATCCACCGCAGAGTATGCCGCCAATTTCAGCTCTTACAAAGCTGTTACCCCCTTGTCTCTTTACTTCTTCCAGATGGGCTTATTTAAAGGGTTACACCACATTTTTTTTTTTTTTTCAGGGCTGCAGTTTTCTGTAAAATGCAATGAAACATGACCATCTGGAGGTGCTCAGCACACAGAATGTGTACAGAACACCCCCTAAACATAATTTCACAGAAGTCTGCACCAAGATAAGTCAGATTCCTTGGCATCCACACAATAAAAATCTCATTTGTGATAAAATACTTCCAAAAGGGAATCGCGTCTAAAGGGATGCAGACCCTTCCACTTTACTCAGAGTCCTGCAGGTACAGCAGCTGGTTGCCAATTATGAAACCACTCCCATTAAGACTCATTCAGCACATGGGCTGGTTATTGCTGGTGTGCCAGCACCTGCAGAAGCTACAGTAAGAAGGAGCACTTCAGATCTAGATCTAATTTTCTGAGCCTCCTTGAATGTGCCATGTCTTGCCAGCTACATTCATGATGTATCCATCATCAGAGAAGACTGCAGCAGGTTGACCTCTAGCTTTTTCAGGGTATACAGTTTTGACAGCCCGTTTATAAGCATTTTTCTCTGACCCCTTCAATTCTTCCTGGTTTAACTCTTCCAGTTGTTCGGTGAAGGAAATTAGTACTTTCTAACCTTGTGGAGAGTTTCCTCCACTACAACCCAGGTAATTGCGTCCTTAGCTGTCCTTGCAAAAAAAGTCTCTATTGGCCAATCTTCAAAGCTTGTGCAAGCGTTCCTATTTGGACACCACCTACTGGCTCTGGATGGAAGTGCTAGGCAATTTATGCACTGTAGCTTGTCAAGCAATGACTTTCCAAAACGAATGCAGCAACCATTGAGGTTGGTAATCTGTGGTGTTCGTAAATGGGGAGCAAACAAAATGAGAGGTGAGAAGATGACATTGATCAATGTTGTCTGTATGTCTGCGCTTTGAACGGTGACTGTTCTGGCTTTTAGCAGGCTCTCTTCACCTTGAGGTCCTTGCAGGGCTGTATAGTGCTTGCTCCGAGCAGATTTGACATACTAGCTTGGCAGGCAAATGACCTTCCACAACAAATGCAGCGAATATTAGGGCTAGTAACTTGTGATGTTTGTGAATGGGGAGCAATGATAATGAGGGGTGAGATGATGAGTTTAATCAACATTGCCTCGATGTCTGTTCTTAGACGGTGACTTTGTCTTGACCATCAGAAGGCTCCTTCCATCTTGTAGTTCTTATAGGACTATAGATATTGGCTCTCTTTTTCTCAATTTTCACTACTTACCTAATCCCTATACCTTAAAAGCAATGGGTGGTCTGCCTGGACAGCATTTCCCATAGAAACAGAGCAAAGCAGCAGACTGAAATGAAAAACAGCATAAGCTTTGTCTCCACTATTGCGACCTGAAAGTCGCAAGATTTTGCTGCAATTTGATGGGACTTGAAGCAATGCCTGTGTATTCTTAACCACTTCAGCCCCGGAAGGATTTACCCCCTTCCTGACCAGAGCACTTTTTACAATTCGGCACTGCGTCGCTTTAACTGCTAATTGCGCGGTCATGCAATGCTGTACCCAAACGAAATTTGCATCCTTTTCTTCCCACAAATAGAGCTTTCTTTTGATGGTATTTGATCACCTCTGCCGTTTTTATTTTTTGCGCTATAAACGGAAAAAGACTGAAAATTTTGAAAAAAAATGATATTTTCTACTTTTTGTTATAAAAAAAATCCAATAAACTAAATTTTAGTCATACATTTAGGCCAAAATGTATTCGGCCACATGTCTTCGGTAAAAAAAATGTCAATAAGCGTATATTTATTGGTTTGCGCAAAAGTTATAGCGTCTACAAACTAGGGTACATTTTCTGGAATTTACACAGCTTTTAGTTTATGACTGCCTATGTCATTTCTTGAGGTGCTAAAATGGCAGGGCAGTACAAACCCCCCCCAAATGACCCCATTTTGGAAAGTAGACACCCCAAGGAAATTGCTGAGAGGCATGTTGAGCCCATTGAATATTTATTTTTTTTGTCCCAAGTGATTGAATAATGACAAAAAAAAAAAAAAAAAAATTACAAAAAGTTGTCACTAAATGATATATTGCTCACACAGGCCATGGGCATATGTGGAATTGCACCCCAAAATACATTCAGCTGCTTCTCCTGAGTACGGGGATACCACATGTGTGGCACTTTTTGGGAGCCTAGCCGCGTACGGGGCCCCGAAAACCAATCACCGCCTCAGGATTTCTAAGGGCATACATTTTTGATTTCACTCCTCACTACCTATCACAGTTTTGAAGGCCATAAAATGCCAAGATGGCACAAACCCCCCCCCAAATGACCCCATTTTGGAAAGTAGACACCCCAAGCTATTTGCTGAGAGGCATGGTGAGTATTTTGCAGCTCTCATTTGTTTTTGAAAATGAAGAAAGACCAGAAAAAAAATTTTTTTTTTTTCAATTTTCAAAACTTTGTGACAAAAAGTGAGGTCTGCAAAATACTCACTATACCTCTCAGCAAATAGCTTGGGGTGTCTACTTTCCAAAATTGGGTCATTTGGGGGGGTTTTGTGCCACCTGGGCATTCCATGGCCTCCGAAACTGTGATAGGCAGTGAAGAGTGAAATCAAAAATTTACGCCCTTAGAAAGCCTGAAGGCGGTGATTGGTTTTCGGGGTCCCGTGCGCGGCTAGTCTCCCAAAAAGTCCCACACATGTGGTATCCCCGTACTCAGGAGAAGCAACAGAATTTATTTTGGGGTGTAATTTCACAAATCCCCATGGCATGTTTGAGCAATATAACATTTAGTGACAACTTTGTGCAAAAAAAAAAAAAAAATTTGTCTCTTTCCCGCAACTTGTGTCACAATATAAAATATTCCATGGACTCGACATGACTCTCAGCAAATAGCTTGGAGTGTCTACTTTCCAAAATGGGGTCATTTGGGGGGGTTTGAACTGTCCTGGCATTTTATGCACAACATTTAGAAGCTTATGTCACACATTACCCACTCTTCTAACCACTTGAAGACAAAGCCCTTTCTGACACTTTTTGATTACATGAAAAAATTATTTTTTTTTGCAAGAAATTTACTTTGAACCCCCAAACATTATATATTATTTTAAAGCAAATGCCCTACAGATTAAAATGGTGGGTGTTTCATTTTTTTTTTCACACAGTAATTGCGCAGCGATTTTTCAAACGCATTTTGTGTGGAAAAAACACACTTTTTTAAATTTTAATGCACTAAAACACACTATATTGCCCAAATGTTTGATGAAATAAAAAAGATGATCTTAGGCCGAGTACATGGATACCAAACATGACATGCTTTAAAATTGCGCACAAACGTGCAGTGGCAACAAAATTAATACATTTTTAAAAGCCTTTACAGGTTACCACTTTAGATTTACAGAGGAGGTCTACTGCTAAAATTACTGCCCTCGATCTGACCTTCGCGGTGATACCTCACATGCATGGTGCAATTGCTGTTTACATTTGACGCCAGACCGACGCTTGCATTCGCCTTAGCGCGAGAGCAGGGGGGACAGGGGTGCTTTTTTTTTTTTTTTTTCTTTATTATTTTTTTGCTTTTTTATCTTATTTTTAAACTTTTCTTTCATTTTTTTTTAAAATCATTTTTATTGTTATCTCAGGGAATGTAAATATCCCCAATGGTAGCAATAGGTAGTGACAGGTACTCTTTTTTGAAAAAATTGGGGTCTATTAGACCCTAGATCTCTCCTCTGCCCTCAAAGCATCTGACCACACCAAGATCGGTGTGATAAAATGCTTCCCCAATTTCCCAATGGCGCTGTTTACATCCGGCGAAATCTAAGTCATAAAATGCTTGTAGCTTCCGGTTTCTTAGGCCATAGAGATGTTTGGAGCCACTCTGGTCTCTGATCAGCTCTATGGTCAGCTGGCTGAATCACCGGCTGCATTCTCAGGTTCCCTGTTGAGACAGGAGAGCCAGAGAAAAACACGGAAGACGGTGGGGGGGGGGGGGCATTCCCTCCCACTGCTTGTAAAAGCAGTCTAGAGGCTAATTAGCCACTAGGATTGCTTTTACATGAAAGCCGACCGCTGGCTAAAAAGAATGATACCAAGATGATAACTAAACCTGCAGGCATCATTCTGGTATAACCACTCAAATTCGTGAATGGCGTACCTGAAGACAAAAAAATGGTTAACAATAAAGCACAGTAAACGGTAAAGTATAAAAAATTGCATACCTGAAAAGCAAACATGATAAAACATAATAACAATAAAACATTGCAGAATATAATACAGTAAAAAAGAGCAGAACAATAGAGAGAGAGAATAGAGAGAGAGAGAACAATGAAACGACAACTATTTTTTTTTATTTTTGTTTGTGTTTTTTTTTTTTTTTTTTTTTTTTTTTTTTTTACACTTTTTTTTGTAACTGTAACTTTTATAACTGTAACCGGTTCCAGGTTCGGGTCTCTCAAAATGCGATGGCATCTTGGGAGACCCTGTGATAGTGTGCCTAGTCTGTGCAATGCTGTACCCTACGCTAATACTCAACTAGTGAATGGTAGCGTTCAAAACATTCACCAATGCAAAGACCAGGATTGTCAGGACAGGAGGGACAATAATAGCAGGTGTCACGTCTATATCCGCGCTTGCTGCAGACACAACATCTTTTTTGGGGGGGTTCGTTGGGTAGGGGTACTCGGGAGGACATATAAATGCCTCTCATGCAGCCGACTGCATTTGGTTGGGGATGTGAATGGGGGAAGTACGGCGCTGCAGAAGCGGTGGGTTCCCAATTAGGATTGGCGAATGCAGCAGGAAGGGCATTATGGGCACGACAGGCCTATGTTTGTCTTTTTGGTGGCAGCGGGACACTACTTGTGCTTGCCACCTCACCAGCTTGAACTGCACTTATGGGACTCGCCACGTCACCAAGTGTTACTGCAGTGCTGGTTTGACTACGACCGGGGTGTACTAGGCCGCTGGTGCTTGCCAGTTCACCAAAATGCTACAAAAAAAAGTGACAGTGATCGATCGATACTGCACTTGGGTGGGCTGGGCTGGGCCGGGCGGAGGGGCAAAACGCAGGTGCTAGCAGGTATCTGGGCTGATCCCGCTAACACTGCTGGGGACGCTAGTATAGATCTGATCGGATCAGATATTGATGCGTTCAGATACTATACCACTAAGGGAGGCGTATGCTGCGTGCGTGGGTGTTAGCGGTACTGGCGCTAATCTGACGCTGCCTGGGGCTGGTGCTTGCCAGTTCACCAAAATGCTACCAAGAAAACTGTTAGCGATCGCAGGGATCAGGCCTGACTCTGCGAACGCTGCAGTTATGCGTTTAGTGTTTTGTAAGTGACAGTGATCGATCGATACTGCACTTGGGTGGGCTGGGCCGGGCGGAGGGGAAAAACGCAGGTGCTAGCAGGTATCTGTACTGATCCCGCTAACACTGCGTTTTTGGGAACCCTAAACTGCTGGGGACGCTAGTATAGATCTGATCGGATCAGATATTGATGCGTTCAGATACTATACCACTAAGGGAGGTGTACGGTGCGTGCGTGGGTGTTCGCGGTACTGGCGCTAATCTGACGCTGCCTGGGGCGACGCATATCACCTCCGGGCGATCAGGGGGCTAAACCTTTATTCGGTAATAAACGGCGGGTGCCCTGACACTATAAAAAATAAACAAACTAACCAGCGTCACCCGTAACAGTTATACGGTGATCAGTGGTGAAAGGGTTAACTAGGGGGCAATCAAGGGGTTAAAACATTTATTAGATAGTATATGGGGGTCCCTGTCGCTATAAAACGCTGACAGCGAACCTAAATATTTACGTTCCTAACTAGCGTCACCAGTGACACTAATACAGCGATCAGAAAAATGATCGCTTAGCGACACTGGCGATAGGGGGTGATCAAGGGGTTAAAACTTTATTAGGGGGGGTTAGGGGGGTACCCTAGACCTACAGGGGGCTACCACTCACTGTCCTACCACAGTAACTGTCACAAACTGACACTATGCAGTAATCAGGAAAAAAAAAAAAAAACCTGCTTGGTGTCAGTTTGTGACTGGGGGGGGAGGGGTGATTGGGGGGGATCGGGGGGCGATCGGGGGTGTTTAGTGTGCCTGGCATGTTCTACTGTGTTGTGTGTGAGTGTTGGTGCACTTACATGTCGTCTCTCCTCGGCGCTGGAACGGAAACTGCCCAGCCGAGGAGAGATGACATCACATCCTCTGCCTCTGTGTACTATACAGATGCAGGGGATGTTTCTCATTGGCTGGGAGCGATCGCGAGGGGGGGGCCACGATCGGATGGTCTCCCCCTCGTCTCTCATCGCTCCCAACCAAATGCCGACCGCCGATGGCACCGGGGGGGGGGGTCCTGTCGGACCCCCCGCCCGCGGGAAGGCAATCACGTACCAGGTACGTGATTTTGCCTGCCCGTGCCGCTCTGCTCACGTATATAGACGTGAGGCGGTCGGCAAGTGGTTAAAGTCTATGAACACAGATATGAACGGTACTCATTGGAAATCATGGGGTACGGCTTGACATGTGACTTTGCAGTGACAAGTCGCACTAGTGAAAACTGAGCCCGACACAGTGATCCCAGAGCAAGCATAGAAAAGGGGATAGGAAGAGCCCAGGTGAAGGCCATAAAGAGCACAATGATCCTAGAGCAACACTGAGAAGGAGATAGGAAAAACAGGTGAATGCCATAAAAAGGGAAAACATACCTGCAAACAATGACCACATAAGCATCCAGCATGCATGAGTTGCCCAAAAATGCCATGTTAACAGAGTTTTCTATTGTTGATGTATTCACAGCAGAATTTGGAGGCGAAATGATATTGGGGTTCGTATCAGATGACTGTGTTTTAACCGTAGGGAAAAAATTATCTATACGTTATTTCTTTGAATTCTTTTGGATTGCCCCAGCTGCCGCTGTACTAGCGGGTCTCGAAAGGGCAAACGTTTTTGCACAATCTATAATTTGTAGTAGAGTGTCAAGTTCTGCTTTGGAAGTTACCCATGTAGTGATGGAAGAAGTGTCAGAAGAAGCACCCGGTGTTTGATTAGGAAACATAGAAACCCCTCTATTCACCATAGGAGTGGAGTCAGTATGTAATACATTCTTATTGTCTGCTGATGGATTAAGATCACCCAGTGCTCTTTTTTTGTCTGTACCTGTTTGTTACCCTCCACCAGTTTGTGTTCTTTTTTTTGAGCTTCGACCTCTTTGTCGTCCCCGATCAGATGTCCTAGAACTTTGTGAGCTTTTTGAAGGCATACAAGTTCCCCACCCTAGAATTCCTACCTTTTATTCGCTCCCCAAAATACATAAACATCCTACAAAACCACTAGGACGTCCCATAGTTTCTGGCATGGGCTCGAAAACAGAAAGAACAAGTAAATTTGTAGATGAATACCTACGCCTTCACGTCATCACACTACCCTTGTATATCAAAGATACCCCTGATCTCCTGAGAAACCTGGAAGGCCTCATTGTGCCTCCTGGCTGCTCTTTGGTTGCCATAGATGTGGAGACGTTATATTCATCTGTTCCACACAAACTGGGCATGGAGGTTGTTGCTACTTTCCTCAGTGAGAGGGGACCTAATTTAGCAGGTCTCAATGGCTTCGTACTACAGTTACTTTCTCATATTCTTACAAAGAACATCTTTTCCTTTGACAGATCCCACTTCCTCCAGGTACAGGGAGTCGCTATGGGTACGTGTTGCGCACCCTCTTATGCAAACCTGTACCTGGGGGGTGGGAACAGGATCTGTTTGCCAACAAGGGGCACTCAAACCTTTTCTCTTACATGCTGCGGTGGATCCGCTACATAGACGACATTTTGGTGCTATGGGCGGGACCACCAGAAGCGCTTAATGAGTTTATGGCCATTTTAAGTCATAATGACTATAATTTAAAATTCACTATGCAGTCAAGTCTCACCACTATTGCATATTTGGATATCACTATCAACATCACTATGGATGGCCTGATCAGTATGTCATTATATCGGAAACCCACTGCGGGTAATACAATTTTGCATGCGCTAAGTCCACATCCCCAGCCCCTCATTCAAAGTATCCCCTTTGGCCAATACCTGTACCTTAAACGCAATTGCTCTACTGATTCTGACTTCAGGCGGGAGGCAGACCTTCTATATGAACGTCTTTTGGCCAGGGGATACAGCAATACCAGCCTTAAAAAAAGCTTTCAAAAAGCTATGGCTAGACCAAGGAGTACTATTCTCTTTCCAGGACCCAAACAAACTGATTCCGACAGAGTAAGATTCATAACGACCTATTCTGATCAACATCGGGTTATACGGTCGGTAATTCAAAAACATTGGCACATCCTGCTGGCAGATCCCACTTTGACCAAATATATCGGGCCCAAGCATGAAATCACTTATCGACGAGCAAGATCTGTCAGAGACTGTTTAGTGCGGAGCCATTATTGCAAAACTAATAACATAACACAAGGTCCACCAGGCTTATTTCAATGTGGTATCTGTGATTTTTGAGATCTACTATTGGTGGGACCCTCTTTTCCTCTCCCAAATGGCCGCATTCATGTTTTACGACATCACATCACCTGCCAAACTCAAGGAGTCATCTACATTTTTTTTCTGTGGAGCATTCTAGTTGGCAAAACTATCAGGCCATTTTGGAGAAGGATCAAAGATCATGTATACTATGCCACTAGTGGTCTTCTGAATACCACTATGGGCTATCATATAGCTT
Source organism: Aquarana catesbeiana (assembly GCF_042186555.1). Taxonomy (NCBI): domain Eukaryota; kingdom Metazoa; phylum Chordata; class Amphibia; order Anura; family Ranidae; genus Aquarana; species Aquarana catesbeiana. The sequence goes on from NC_133326.1 coordinate 550,661,851, forward strand.
TTAAACACAAATACAACCCCATAGTTTTCAAATTCGCTGCTCTTCACGTAGATCCCCATGGAGGTAACTTTGACAAAAGAGTACTCCAACGAGAAACTCAATGGATACATAAATTACGGGCCCCCGTGTATCCAGGCTTGAACGACATGATGAGCTTTAGACCATTTCTGTAATAATGACCAATCAGGTTAACTTGTTGCTTTGCATTTGCATATATCCTGCCTTTCCCCTCCCTTTTTGTCTTCCCTCGGTTGCTCCATGATATCTGCCTTCTGATATAGCTTTTCTGTCTATGATCATTGTATATATTTATATTTAGAATCTATGTCATTCGTAGTGTATATTTAGTCAGTGGAATATGGGCCCCACAAATGGGTCAATGGGACACCACAGGGTATACATTTAGTATGGTTATTTAGGAATATGTATTTTTCTTTATATTCGAATGTTACTCATTTCTGATTATTTGTAAACAATGGTAACCATCCTTACAATTTGTTTATATGTTTAAATATTCATATGCATACCTGTTTTGTTTTTATCTGGCTTGTGTTGCACACTCATAGGACTCAAGGATGTTACATTTTATGTACCAATTTATACTACATGGCTTTATTTATTCTTCCATGTCTTTTTGCATATTATCCCAGATAGGCATTTATAATGGCGTTTTGCTTTATAGCGACCACCAATCCGCTCCTGTGAGTTCCTCTACTCCATGGTGATGCATATTGGTGTGGAGTCAATGTAATTGCCTGTCTGGTACCTTGCCTACAAACCCCATAATCCGTTCTGTCTATATCCTTCTATATCCTGCACTGTCCCACTCGCTGCGCAGCCTATTGTATCCGTAGCTTTCCCTTTGCTTGTATGCGGTGCCCGGTTTGTCCCACCGCCTACAATACCCATAACTCTTTCTATTGTGCAGTGCCCAGGGTGCGCATGCGCACGGCACGCCAGGTTTCACCTGCCCCACTACAATGCCCATAATTCCCTTTTTTAAAGGGCCAGCTGATGCAAATATGATATGATCTCAATGACTTGCTGAGACCTCACTTACCAGTATAAATAACGCTCCTCTGTATATGGGCTGGTTGTGCAGCGCCCGGCTGTCTCCCAGGGGCACGTTTTTCTTACTATATCCTCCATGTAAGTACTACCCACTACTCTCTCTGCTGTGTAAGCATTTGGGTTGTCATCAAAGATCTTTAATTTACACCTTTATCTTTCAAAATCTTTTATTAGTTTTACAAAATAAAAAACAAAAGCAAAACAGAATAATGCAAATAACATCAGAGTATTACATGTCGTACCCCTAAGCGGGACGTTTATACTGACAACACCAGGTGTAAAAGTCTATCGAATAATCAAATCAAAAACAGGGCCTACGGAGCTGCTGCATCTCATCAAGGAATGTGTAGACCGCCAAGTATGAGTACAGTTGCGTAGAGAGGCCCGAAGAGATTCCGCCGGCACCCCGAAAGGGATCCAGCTGTGCGCGGGAGGATCTTTACAAGCCACCCCCAACTTATGTTTACCATGGAGCCTCGGGGTCAAAAAAAACACTTTGAAGTAGCTGTAGCCTGGTTTGCTAACTTTCTAGAAAAAATATATAAAAGCTCCTTTCGGGGTATGTTTTACACCCAAGTCTGGAGGACTTTTCCCAGCCCCCCTAAAATGGTGAGCAGAAGAGTAGTGACAGTAAAGGAGAGAAGAGGGGAAGGCAGAGGAAAGGGAGAAAGAAGCTAGCCCATCATCGGGAGGGGCCCCCGCCCCCTATTTAAAATGCTCGTGATTTTAAGGTTAGACGCCGGGTATGAGGGAAATACCAATAAACTGCGCCCATGGTTCCCAGATAGCTTCAAATTGCGCTTTGGTGTCGTATAGAACGCTCAAGAGTTTCTCTTGGGACATAATCCAGGAAACTTTACGAATAGCTGCCTTAAAGGAAACCTTGGGTTGTTTCCATGCTTTGGCAATGGTGAGTTTGGCACCTAGGAGGATGAAGTGTATTAGTTTACGTGACCGTTTTGGAGTCTTGGGCAAGTTGTCATTGAGAAGAGCTATGGCTGGGGTTTTCGGGATTTGGATCCTCGTTATTTTTCGAATCAGGGAGAATATCTTGCCCCAGAAGGGCCTCAGTCTGGGGCATTCCCACCATACGTGGGCCATTGAACCCAAGAGCTGACACCCTCGGAAGCACTTGGGGTCCGCTGTTGGGAACATTTTGGATAATTTGGCTGGGGTGAGATACCATCTGGTAATGACCTTGATACTTGATTCAATAAGGGAGATATTCTTAATGCCCTTAAAGGCTCTGTTAAAGGAGCTTCTCCATTTATCAACTTCCCAGTTGAGGGAAAGATCACTCTCCCAGGCTAGCATGTAAGGAGTCTTTTGGGATTGAAGGACTAGTGACTGATAGATGACAGAGATCCCTCCCCTCTGTTCCATGGATCGCCCACACCATAATTCGTATGGTGTAAATGTGTGAGGCGGAGAAAGTGTCTTATTTGGTGAAATCTATAACGCTCAGAATTTGGTATTTCAAGATGATTGAGACAGAACTCAAGAGAAATAGGGCCCTCATTAGTGAAGAAGTGTCCGATTCGGTACAGTCCCTTGTCCAGCCATCATCTGAAGATATCCAACCCTGGGACAAAGTCTGGATTATTGAAAATGTGCGCTAGCGGGTGACATCTCGAGATTAAAGTGGGGTTGTTTCTTAGGTTATCCCATAGTTTGAATGATTGGGATAGAGACGGGGAAAGTATTGGGGGTCGCTGTCTTGGGGGAACCCAGAGTAGAAAATCCAGGGTATAGGATGGGGCAGCCTGTCTCTCTATCTGAATCCAGTCTGGTTTCTCTGCCTTAGAGTAGACCGTGGAGAGTTGGGCTAACCTGGCAGCTTGGTAATACCCGTAATTTACACCTTTATATCTTCTATTTATAGGCACAGCGTGCAATTTCAGGCTTTATTAGCCATGAACATTACTGAATCCTAATAAGGGTCCGTTTCCTGTATATATGTCGGACCCTATAGTATTGCTCAGCTGGCCCCATACATGTTTTGGAGTGGAGGCTCTACCTGCCCCTGTTTATAAAATGTGAAATTCACTTATTAGTAAGTATTTGCTCTTCATATATATCTTCGCTGTGACATATATCCTTTTAGTGGTATACTTACTGAAATCTATCACATTTGATTTCTCATAGTTTGGAAACCCATCGCCTATGCAGGCTGCGGGTATATATCATAACATACTCCAACTTAAGGTACCCCCCTTGTTTTGCTCGTCCTTGATATATTTCCCCTGAGCGATTCAAAATATGCTTTTTAAACAATACCATGTTCTATGTTTGTGCAATAGTCTTGATTTTAATGGCAATGTATCATTTCAGATCTCAGATTCAGTGAGATTTGTTCTCTTATCTGTTGCATCTTTGAACCTTGGTCATGGCCTGATGAAGCCTAACGGCGAAACGCGTAGATGCACAAGGGCTTACTGTACAAATTGCATAAATGCATATGTATGATGTTTTTTACTCTTTTCAACAATTATGTTTATATTTGTATTTTTTCAATAAATGTGATGCTTTATATTGTTTCTTTCTCCATTGTTTCCTGGCCTATAAAGTCCGACTATAGGTAGTACTTCCAGTAGTACCCCCTTTTTCTTCCCCAATATTACGGATGTGGCAATTGAGTGCCCTCTCTTTCTATTTATGAGGTTTCATATGGCTCTTTGCAGCAGGAGATTCTTCCTTGATGATATATAGCAGGAAAGAGAGCACACTTGCATGATACTCCTCCCGGTAGATGACATCAGTTCTTGGTCTCACAGTGATAACCCATCCACAGCAAAACTGATGGGAAATGAGGAATAAAGGTGTCAAGCGACTTACGTAAATGAGGTAGCTCCAGTGCCTGGCCTGTCTACTCATTAAGTGAGTCTTTACATACAGGGCAATGCCAGTGGCTTTGCACCTGGAAAGAGATCTGCAGCTAAGTTTTATCAGAGTGGTGTCTGAAAACCACCTCATACAGAACCTAGTGCCCAAAAGTCACTGTCAAAATGTATCCAGAGTCCAGATATAGTAATCCAAAAGCCATGCTGATGAGGACAACCGGTACAAATAGCTGCAGAAACAAAACTCTAGCAGTGATGTAGTTAAGGGTTTTGTTTGAAAAAAAAAAAATTGAAAGCGTTAAAAGGCAATGCTATCAAAAATTTTTAGTCTTGACCACAGCAGAGCTGTTAAAAACCTAGACTAGATTTAAAAAAAAAAAAAGAGGCATGTTGGTAGTGGGAGGTGTAATCTTGGGGCAGGCTTACAGTTTCTTAACCGCTTCAGCCCCGGAAGATTTTACCCCCTTCCTGACCAGAGCGTTTTTTGCGATTCGGCACTGCGTCGCTTTAACTGACAATTGCGCGGTCGTGCGACGTGGCTCCCAAACAAAATTGACATCCTTTTTATCCCACAAATAGAGCTTTCTTTTGGTGGTTGATCGCCTCTGCGATTTTTATTTTTTGCGCTATAAACAATATAAGAGCCACAATTTTGAAAAAAACGCATTTATTTTTTACATTTTGCTATAATATCCCCCAAAAATATATAAAAAAAAAAAAATTTCCCTCAGTTTAGGCCGATCGTATTCTTCTACATATTTTTGGTAAAAAAAAAATCTCAATAAGCGTTTGATTGGTTTGCGCAAAAGTTATAGCGTTTACTAAATAGGGGATAGTTTTAGGGCATTTTTATTACAAATTTTTTTTTTTTACTAGTAATGGCGGCGATCAGTGATTTTTATTGTGACTGCGACGTTATGGCGGACATGTCGGACATTTTTTACACATTTTTGGGACCATTGTCATTTATACAGCGATCAGTGCGATTAAAAATGCACTGATTACTGTGTAAATGACACTGGCGGTGAAGGGGTTAACCACTAGGGGGCGGGGAGGGGTTAAGTGTGTCGTAGGGGAGTGATTACTAACTGTAGGGGGATGGGCTAGCAGTGTCATTACTCTGATCACAGCTCCCGATGACAGGGAGCTGTGATCAGTGACACTTGTCACTAGGCAGAACGGGGAGATGCTGTTTACATCAGCATCTCCCCGTTCGTCCTCTCCGTGAGGCGATCGCGGGTATCCCCATGGCGATCGAGTCCGTGGGACCCACAACCCGACTCACGGAGCTCCCGGCTGGCGCGCACGCACTGGCACAGCGGGAAATTCAAATGGACATACAGGTACGCCCATTTGCCCAGCCGTGCCATTCTGCCGACGTACATCGGCGTGCGCCAGTCGAGAACCAGTTAAAGTGATTGTAGTCGGCACTCCTGGCTTCTCCTTTTCTCTGTTTTCACCCCTAGCAAACCACTTGCTATGGGAGCACACATGGGCTTGCTCCCGAGCTGAGCTGCCTGTGCCCATACACACACAGTGCTACCGTGTCCCGCTCCCCAGTCTCCCCTCACAGCATTTAATAGCAGCAGGAGCCAATGGTTCCTACTGCTGCCTGAGTCCCCGTTAGAAGAGAAATAGAAGAGAGAGAAGATTGCAGCCGGGCACAGCGCTCAATCCCTGGCCAGCTCAGTTAAGTGTTTGGAGGGGGGGGGGAGGGGATAGTTAGTGTGGTGTTTTACCTTAATGCAGGGAATGCATTAGGGTAGAAAAAAAAAACAGGCATTAGAACCACTTTAATTTGTCAATGTCCAATTCTCCTGTAGGCGGCAGCATAACTTGATTCTGTGAATGGGTTTTGAAAAAGTGAATAAAGGTCTCAGGCTTTGAAATTATTTAAAGTCTTAACTCCAGGTTTAGTTGCCTTGGGTTCAATCTATTCAATCCAGAGCAGCCCCACTAAGTAATTTCTTGCTGCCAATTTATGTGGCCATTGTCATTCTGCCCACTTCCTGTGAGCCCAGCCTGTTAGTCATGCCGCCTGGGTTTGCATAATCACGTAGTCTGTGGTCCCACTGCTAGGCAGTCAATGAGGAAAACACGACCACCACGGAGGAAGGAGGACCCATGGCGTCACTGGACCAGCCTGCAGGAAAAAAAGGTATGTATAATGTTTTTATCTTTTTTTTGGGAGGAAGGAAGGAGGAGTTCAAACAAGATTGAGGAAGATTGGGGTCTGAAATTCTAGCTTTCCACTTTACCTTTCGATCATGGGTTTTAAACTGTTACCTCTCATTTCAGGAGCATCGAGTGCTACCAAACTCCCTCCCTTGGATCACAGCACTCCCACAGTTGCAGGATCTGCACAGATTATGGCAGCCCTGGAAAATGAATACCTGGCAGGTGAGACTTTGCCATGGGAGACTTTAAGGTCCTGAGCTGTTCATGTCCTCTAATTTTGTATATATGTATGACCTTGTAAAGCACAGAATGTTTATTGCTTTATTGTCTGTTCTTACTTAGTAAATACTTTTAGCACACATTTTATGCAATTTCAGATGTTTCTTTGTAAAAACCGCTTTATTTAGCAGCTATCCTTGCTTTTTTAAGTGGTTTCACATTGTGCATAGTTAAAGACCCCTGTCGGGTTTCATTTTTTAAAAAATTTTTTCAGACTCTTACCTTACTTTCTGCCCCAAAGGGCACAGCAGGAAGGGAAAGAAAATTTCCTTTTAGACAGCTGCCACCAGAATAAGTGTGCAAGATTTCTTCCCATCCCCAGTTCTGGTGATGACCATACCATTTTGGATTTTCCATCACTCTGTCTCGTTTTCCATGTTTACTAGGACAAATACAGTGTGGAAAATAACTTTTTGATCCCCTGCAGATTTTGTACGTTTGTCCACTTACAAAGAAATGAAGGATCTATAATTTTTATTATAGGTGTATTTTAAATGATGGAGTCAGAATATCAACCAAAAATCCAGAAAAAAACACGATAAAAATTTTTATAAATTGAGTTGCAGTTCAGTAAGTAAAATAACTATGTGATCCCTGAGCAAAACATGACTTAGTACTTAGTGGAGAAACCGTTGTTGGCAAGCACAGATGTAAGACGTTTCTTGTAGTTGGTTACCAGGTTTGCACACATCTCAGGAGGGATTTTGGTCCACTCTTCTTTACAGATCTTCTCTAAATCCTTAAGGTTTCTTGGCTGTCTCTTGGCAACTCGCTTCAGCTCCCTCCATAAATTTTCTGTAGGATTAAAGTGATTGTAAAGCTTTGAATATTTAAAAAAAAATAAACATGTCATACTTACCTCCACTGTGCAGCTCGTTTTGCACAGAGTGGCCCCGAACACCGACTTCTGGGATCCCTCGGCGGCTCTCGCGGCTCCTCCCCACATCAGATATCCCCCTAGGAGAAGCGCTCTCCCGATGGATTACCTTGTGGGCACGCTCCCAAGTCCATCATTCGGCGTCCATAGCCGCCGAATGTATGACTCGGCTGCGCCCCCAACACCTGTGTCATTGGATTTGATTGACAGCAGCGGGAGCCAATGGCTGTGCTGCTATCAATCTATCCAATCAAGAGCCGAGAACCCTGGGCAAGGGGACAGCGCGTCCCCGCCGGGTGAAGTTCCAGGGCTCAGGTAAGTAAAACGGGAGGGCTGGGGGGCCGGTCACTGCCAGGTGTTTTTCACCTTAATGCATAGGATGCATTAAGTTGAAAAAACACAAGGGTTTACAACCCCTTTAAGGTCTGGAGACTGGCTAGGCCACTCCATGGTCTTAATGTGCTTCTTCTTGAGCCACTCATTTGTTGCCTTTAAATCCTATAGAAAATTTATGCAGGGAGCTGAGTCCACCAGGTGGTATATAAGCCAACAGTTTTTTTTTTTCTTTAACCAGCTGAAAATGCTGTAGTTTTTCTTTAACCACTTGACCCCCACCCCCATGACCAGGCTATTTTTTGTGATACGGCACTGCGTTATTTTAACTGAAAATTGCGCAGTCATGCAACGCTGTGCCCAAATAACATTTGTCATTTTTTTCCCCACATATAGAGCTTTCTTGGTGGTTTTTGCGCTATAAACAAAAAAAGACTGACATTTTTGAAAGGAAAACCCAATATTTTTTACTTTCTGCTATAAAAAAAACAAATCAAATGTCTTCATATATTTAGGCCAATATGTATTCTGCTACATATTTTTGGTAAAAAAAAATACCAATAAGCGTATATTGATTGGTTTGCGCAAAAGTGATACTGTCTACAAACTATGGTATATATACTGGATTTTTATTTATTTCTTTTTATACTAGCAATGGCGGTGATAAGCGACTTATAGTGGGACTGCAATATGGCGGCGGACAATTGGACCCTAATTGACACTTGTGGCAACCATTGACACTAATACAGTGATCAGTGCTAAAAATATGCACTTTCACTGTACTAATGACACTGGCTGGGACAGGGATAAACATCTAGGGTGATTAAAGGGTTAACTGTGTGAGTAGCCAGTGTTTTTGTTTAAACTGTGTACTGCTATTTCTAAGGGAAGTGATGGATTTTATTCTCTCCTTTGCAGGGACACAAAATCCATCACTTTCCCCCTGTCAGAATGGAGCTCTGCTTTGTTTACATAGGCAGAGCTCCATTCTGTGTGTCTGCCGAAAGATCGGCTGGTGCAGGCTGACATCCATTGCTTGGCACTTGCAGATAGAATTGCAGTAGAAGCGGGCTGCCGGCAAGGCAAAAGTGAGAAATCACGTACAGCATAAATACGTGATTCTGCACAGGGGCAGTCCGAAAGTGGTTAATCACTTGTTGTCCAGCTGCTGTAAATAAACTCCTGACCAGTTACAGCAATCACACATGTAAACAGAGGCTGCATGTTGCAGAGAGGAAACAGTGTTTTTCCACAGTGATCGACACTTTTTTTTTTTCTTTAAAAACAATTTGCCGACCAGGCTTTTTCTGGCACTTTTTGTTTACAAGTTTAAATCAGTATTTTTTGCAAGAAGATTACCTATTACCCCCAAGCATTTTATTATTTTTTTTTAGCAGAGACCCTAGGGAATAAAATGGCGATCATTGAAATTTTTTATGTCGTAAGGTATTTGTGCATCGGTTTTCAAACGCAATTTTTTTTAAATAAACACGTTTTAAACACTTCCCGCTCGCCAAATAGGAGCATGACGGACAGAAAGTGGTTTCATTATCCTGACTGGACGTCATTTGACATCCAGCAGGATAAGCCGCGATCATGCGCCTGGGGGGGGGGGGGGCGCATTGCGGCGATCGTTGGTGTGGTGTGTCAGACACACCGCATCTCCGATCTCGGAAAAGCGTCTCTGACGTGGGGGGGCGCGCATTGCGGCGATCGTTGGTGTGGTGTGTCGGACACAACGCATCTCTGATCTCGGAAAAGCGTCTCTGACGTAGGCTCTTTACTCTGTCCAATCACAGTTGATCACAGTGTAAACAAGAAGAGCCGTTTTTTGGCTTTTTCTCCCCTTGCACTGACAGATGCGAGTAGAGGAGAGCTGATCGGCTGCTCTCTTGACAGGAGGGGGGTCTGCGCTGAATGATTATCCCCCCGAGGATGCCCACTCATGACCACCGGGGATGCCAATCAGTGCCCATTACAGATGCCAATCAGTGCCCATCAGTAATGCCTGCCGGTGCCTCCTCATCAGTGCCGCCTATAAGTACCCATCAGTGCCACCTTTCAGTGCCGTCTATCAATGCCCATCAGTGCTGCATATTAGTACCCATCATCAGTACCACCTTATGCGTGCCCACCAGTGCTGCCTCATCAGTGCCCATCAGTGAAGGAGAAAACATACTTATTTACAAAATTTTATAACAGAAACAAAGAAAAACTTTTTTTTTTTTTTTTTTTTTAATTTTCAGTCTTTTTTTTTATTTAGCAAAAAATAAAAACCACAGTGGTGATCAAATAACACCAAAATAAAGCTCTATTTGTGGGAACAAAACTATAAAAATTTTGTTTGGGTACAGTGTTGCGTGACTGCGCAATTGTCATTTAAAATGCAACTGTGCTGAAAGCTGAAAATTGGCTTGGGCAGGAAGGGGGAAGTGCCCTGTATTTAAGTAGTTAATAAAAAAAGCACTATATATACCCCAAACTTTTTGTAAAATGTGAAAGATAATGTTACACCGAGTAAATAGATACCTAATATGTCACACTTTTTTAAAATTGCACAAGCTTTTGGAATGACGACAAACTATGGTACTTCAACATTTCCATAGGCAAAGTTTTAAATGCCTTTACAGGTTAGCTGTGTTTTTCACAATAGAATTACAGGTTAGCTGTTTAAAGTTACAGAGGTCTAGCGCTAGAATTATTGCTCTTGCTTTAACATTCGTGATGATACCTCACATGTGTGGAGTGGACACCGTTTTACATATGCGGGCGCAACTTATATATACGTTCGCTTCTGCGCACAAGCACGGAGGGATGTGGGTGCTTCAATTTTTTTTCATATTTATTTTATTTTTACGCTGTCTTTACTTATTTTATCACTTTTATTCCTGTTACAAGGAATGTAAACATCCTTATAATAGAAATAAGGATGACAGGTCCTCTTTATGGAGAGATCTGGGGTCAAAAAGACCCCAAATCTGTTCTTTCCCTTTAAAAGCAAAAAATCTGAAAAACAATTTTTTTTTAATCTTTTGCTTTAAAAAAGTTTTAAAAATGATTTACTTCCAGCCTGGACCGGAAGTGGTGTCATGATGTCGCTCCGGTCCTCCAAGGCCAATAGAGGCAATCAAAGAGGATCTACTCTTTCATTGCCTATGGGAGCAGCCGGCCGTACTGTCAGAAACGGTAAGCCTGAGAAACACTGGCCGGAAGCCCCCTCCCGCCACTTCAGAAAGCGTTCCAGCGGCACATGGGCCGCTCGGACCGCTTTCATGAGAAAGCAAGCTGCCGGCTGCAAAAAACTATACCGGGGTTATAAAAACAGAAAGCACTCGCGCCTTGGAAATAATGGCAATGTATAACCCGCTGCTGTCAAATATTGTCCCCACTGGGGAGCAAGGTTGAATTAAATATTTGAAAGACAGCATCTGCTCCACCTTGACTATGTCTAAATGCCAATGTATAAGTCCATATAAGTGACTATATCAATAGTCACTTATATGGACGAGTAGAAAGAGTAGATCCTCTTTAAATAGCCACCCCCCACACCTGTATCTCCAGGTGTGAGTAGGGATCAGCAGACACACCACCTGTCCCAATTGCTTATAGTGTTGGGTACTGAGAACCAAAAAAGAGGAGGGGGGTGGGATGGCTCGTCTTGTCTCATTGTACTCTGATATAAAATAACATAAAGCATCAAATACATGTCAATGGATAAAGAACACCAGGAGCCAACCGCCTCTCACCACTCAGACACAACACAAATACAAGTGGATACCAGAAAACCGTTATGCCATCTCCCTCCCCCCTCCCCTTTTTTGGTCACCAGTACACAGCACTATATCCAATAGGACAGGTGGTGTGTCTGCTGAGCCCTACCCACACCTGTAGATACGGGTGTGGGGGAGGGGGGCCTATTTAAGGAATGTCAGTGGCACATCTCAAGGTGATGAGTAGGCACAATGTAGTTGTGTGAAATGCCTCCACCTCTGTCCCGGCTATTGCACTTGTGTATGTCATGTACTTTTCATGTAGCTTTTAATAAATAGACTTCTGTTACTTCGGTGTGCAGCCAATTTCTTTGATTCAGTTTTCCATGACAGGCGAATGGGGGCTTGCACCCGTATGAAGAGTCCCACCCATCTGATTTCATCTAGATCTACTCAATCTACTCACCTGGAGCAGCAGTCCTTTTTGGTGTTTCCCTCTGTGTTTTGCTGCCACGCCTGGCTCGGTGAGTTAGCTCTGTATTGACTTTGATTAGGCTACACTATTGAATTAAGATGACTGATGAAACTACACCACAAGATGCCAGCCGCACCTTCAAGCAGTTGGGGGATAATCCCTTGAAAGCCAATGCCCATGATATATTGAACAGTAATCTGGAAAATGGGGTGGGCTCCTTCAAACTGCTCCTCCGTCGGCTTGAACGCAGCATGACTAAAGGGATCCGGGCTTACTGGAATGTGGGCACGTCATCAGAGTATTTGTCTATAAAACGCCTTCCCAGGGGTCTGAGGATAAAGAAATGTCCATCTTTTGAATTACAGGATGAGGCTCTTAAGAAACAGTGGACAGATGCTGTGTCAACTTGCTCGAGTACTCCGGTGAATATTATCCTCATGTCCAAACAAAAGGAGATGGATGCTTTACAACAAGAAATATTAGTTTCACAAAACAACCTATTAGACTGTTACAAGGTGCAACAGATTTCTTAGACCTTGACAAACATCTGAATGACCAATTAAATCACCTTGAACAAGAAATAATCGCAGGCAAAAAGGAAAAGATGCTGAGGGATAAAATTTACTATGAAACCAATAACATCCACATTTGGAAGCGTGGACGCCACTGAAACAGTTCATCTCAGCTGGCTAGCAGCTTCAAAAAACGTGAGCTTTTCTGATATGGAGTCAGATTTAATGGAGGATACCTTCGCAGCAGTGGCGGACTGTCCATTAGAAAAAAAAAAAAGGAAGAGGAAACCAACCAATAAGGAAATCCTGACAGCTTTTACCACATCCCAATTGCGATTAGAAAAAAGGAAGGGTGTGCCCCAAGGGGATGGTGTGGGTAAAAGGGTGGACAGGATATTGGCAATAGAATCATAGAAGATGTATATAAAAATATAAATTTTATTGGATAAATATATACAAAATAGAATAGAATATACAATAAACTTTTAAAATCATGAAATTGAAATACATGTACGATAGAAATCAGCAGCTAATTGGATGTTGAGAGCATACAACATTACTAGACTGGAAGTCGATTGAATATGGTGGGCACAACAAGTCCCAACATGTTTCGGGAAACAGAGAAAAGGCTAAACAGACTGTATTAATTTCCTTCTTCAGGGGTTAGATGGAAGCATGCTGGTAACATTAAGACATATTCCTAGACAGTGTTGCACAGCATTATTCGGATAGATGGTCCCTCACGCCTCAGAAGGAAGGCTAAAATTGCATGGCAATATTCAGTAGATGAAAGCATTAAGACATTTTATACTTTTAAAGGATTTTGGAAGATTCCCAGAGCACAAATAGTAGGTGATTGAGGATGATGTTTTCCCAGTGGGAGCGGCAAATCAGGGTACACAAGGACACCCTCAAACCAACCAACAAACCAACCAACAAGTGGCAAACCAACAAGTGGCTAGACAACCGTTTAATAGCCAAGTGTCTGCAATTGCATGGATACCAAGGCTGTGCAGCCAGACTGTCCATTAGGAGGACTGGTCCTTCTCTCACGCCACCCCTATATGCATAATCTATAGCCACCCCCTGTAAGCATGAATCTATCCATGGCCACCCATTCATGCATTCGGCTCCTTTCGGGGCACTGGGCGCATGAATTACAGTGGCAGGGGATTTTTTTTTGAAGCACCTGATTAGTTAGAGCCATAGGCTGTTTGCCTCCCCTCCCCCCCAAGAAAAATTCCACCAGCCGCCACTGCTTCACAACCTCTAATTCGGAGGGGTTGCCGATACAACTGACTACCTCTAATCCACAGGAGTGTACATACACCCCAAGTTCATCAAAAAATGTCCAGCGAAGATGAAAACACAGGAAGGGCCGGCAAAGGGACTTAAGGGGACCCAGAGAAGAGGTAAGAAGCGGAGACGCAGGAGACCAGAAGCAATATCCATTCCAACGTTCACCACGTTAAGTTTAGAGGAATGTCCTGTGATATGAATCTATCCGATAGACTACTTTCTGAGGACGATATATGTTTATTGTCTAAGGGGTTACATTTTTGTCCTCAAAGACATTTTAACTTGTTTGATACCATCTTGGATATTAATACGCTTATTCAGAATTTAACAATTAAAAAACATTATTTTGCAGCAGAAAACTGAGAGCCTGCTGATTCCATCCAATCCCCTGTTGACACCTGACGCCATTGAGTTTACTTTTAGGGAACATTGTGCTATCAGAGACCTGGAAGATTTGGTCCAAGATAGCCAACCCTCAGTTACACCCAATACCGATGGGGGGTCTGTCCAGTATGAAGATTTCAAGACTATATCTGAGTTTTACCAGGACAGTTCCCCCACTCCTGAGATGCATACATTCCAAAAAATTGTTGAACGGGATCTGACCAATTTGGCTCAGTCTACTCTTGAAGGACAATTTGTATGGCAAGACAACCTCACCAAGGGTGAACGGTTGTCCTTAAAGAATTTGGAAGAAGATAAATCTATTGTGATTCGAAATTCGGACAAGGGGGATTTGATTGTGGTGAAGAATGTGGAACAGTATAGAAAGGAAGCAATCTGCCAATTATTCGATTCTAAAACGTACACCACTCTTAAAGGTGACCCCACACAGAGATACACAAGGCACTTCTATCTGGGTTGGTGGACAGGGTTATTCAAACGTAAGGAAGTAAAGACACTGGTCCGAGAACATCCCGTTCTCCCCACTTTCTACCATTTGCCCAAAACTCATAAAGGACTCAACCCCCTTCATGGGAGACCGATTATATCGGGAATTGGGTCCCTTAATGAGAAGATTGGGCAATGGTTGGATAAACAACTACAGCCTTTAGTGGTCAAACTACCGGGATGTCTAAAATACACCAATCACCTGTTGCAGATAGTTAACAACTTGGAGTGGAAAGAATTTTTTTTCCTGGTTGACTTGTGATGTATGCAGTTTATATTCTTTAATACCTCATGATTTGGCTATTGAGGCGGTCTCGTTCTATTTGGAACTTTTGACTGCATTACCTGTGGCACATCGCCTGTTTATTTTGGACACTTTGGAGTTTCTTCTTTCTCACAACTACTTTGCATTTGATGGGGGGTTCTATCTCCAAAGATGCAGGGCTGTGATGGGGGCAAAGTTTTCGCCCTTCCTTGCCAATCTGTATATGGGTTGGTGAGAGCAGTCCCGCATCTTTGGATCAGAGAACCCCTTTAGACCTTTGATCAAGCTATTTCTTAGGTAGTTAGACGATCTGTTGATCGTCATGGAGGATAGGGTTGCACACCTCGATTCCTTCCTTGTGTTCCTGAACTCTGATATTAAAAAATTGTTGTTCACAGGGCAGGGGGACAACAAAACCATATGCTATTTAGATGTGGAATTGATTGGTAAGAAATTGGGTGTTACTACTTTCCTTTATAGAAAGCCTTAATCGGGCAATACTCTCCTCCTCGCTTAGTCATGCCATCCAAAACCCATGATCAAAGGGATACCTGTTGGACAATTCTTGAGAGTTAGACGGATCTGCAGTAGCGATACCATCTTTGAACAAGAGGCTTCTGCTCTATAGAAACGCTTCCCAGATAGAGGTTATCTGAGATTGATGCTCCACAGAGTGCTTTCTATTGCGAGGGGAATAGACTTATTATCTAGAAAGCACCCCTGCAAGGCTAGTAACCTGATCAAAACTAGGGAGCAGTACCTTAGACTTACTGTTACCGCCCCTTATAGCGCAGAATTTGACTTCATAAGGAATATCATTCTTAAAAGTTTACCGATTTTATGTTCGAAGGAGATCTGCGCAAAGATTTTAAAGGAGGGTATAAATGTGGTATCCCGTCGGGCATCCACTTTGGGTCATTCCCTGTCCCCTAGCTTTTTCAATAGGAAACCCATCAAATCTCTCGCTTGGCTACATTGCAAAGGGAATTACAAAAGCGGGGCCGTTGAGTGTCCCTGTAAATATATTTTTGGGGGAAACAAATTTTACTCTATTTCTAACAAGAGAATTTAATATTGACTCCTCCTATAATTGCAACACAAGCTTTGTGATATACCTTATTACATATATTACCTGTTGTGTCTAATATGTAGAGAGGACAACCAGACGTCTACGTGATAGATTTTATGAACATGTTCATAGTATTGACAAAAATAAATCCACAAATGTAGCCAAACATTTTACCTTGTGTCATAGAGGCAATAAATCCACCATGCAGGTCTAAGTCAAAGACAGGATTAGAGTTCAGAGGAGATGCCTTCTACTTGTTATGTCGTAGACAGGTGTTTTGGATATTCCATCTTCAGACTCGTATTCCCATGGGTTTGCACTTTGAAATGAGATGTGAGTCATTTTTATGAATAAACTCCCAACACCTATCTACCGTCTAAGCGAGATTCTCTTTGACACATTCTTTGACATATACAATTTTAAAATATACAATTTTTAATATTTTTTTACTTATATTTTTCTACATACCGTACTTTCTAATAAATCTTTATTTGCGTAGTCTATTACTTTACTTCATTCTTAACTCCATATTTGTCCACTAGTTCATTCCTCCAATCCCCCTCTCTATTGCCAACTTTTTCTGTCATGATATAATTAGACAGAGATTTTCTACATGTTTATTTAAAGTTATATATTTTCTCTAGTTTTTTTTTATTGGCCTATAGGTTGGGAGTTTACATGTTTGGTATACACAGTCCCATATATTGTGTGTGTTTTTCTCCACTGTGTCCAGGTCAGTGTAAGATAGTCACTTCAAATTTGTTATTAACAATTCAGTCCCTCTATTGGTTATCATATAACTATAAGACATATGCACATAACTCAGGTTTATTTTATCTTGTTTACTTTTTTAATTATGTTTGTGTGCATCATGATTGCTTACTACTACTGATTTTATATGTATTTTTTGGCCTTATTTCCTTTTTGTTTTTGTTTTGTGCATTTGGAGCCTGTCTCCCTACTTTTTTATTCATTTTTCCATTTATTTTTCTATATATGTGTAGTATATTCATATGTATATATTTATAAACACATTTTATTCTTGCCTATAGTTTCAGGGTTCTATATGTTGTCTATTGTGGTCAATTGTCTGTTGGTATCCACTTGGCATTTGTGTTTTGTCTGAGTGGTGAGAGGTGGTTGGCTCCTGGTGTTCTTTATACGTTGACGTGTATTTGATGCTTTGTGTTATTCCTTTATATCACACTATAATGAGACAATTTCAGTTGGGACAGGTGGTGTGTCTGCTGACCCCTACCCACACCTGTAGATACGGGTTTGGGGGGGCTATTTAAGGAATGCCAGTGGCACACCTCAAGGTGATGAGTAAGCACAATGTAGTTGTCTGAAACGTGTCCATCTCTGTTCCCGCTATTGAACTTGCGGTGTTGTGTCATGTACTTTTCATGGAGCATTTAATAAATGGACTTTTGCTACGTTTGTGTGCAGCCACTTTCTTTGATTCATGTGCTTGGTCTCACCTGAAATACTTCCTAGGGTGGTAGACATTTGTTACTTGCCAAGAGCAATCGCAGACCATTCCCCCTTGCTCCTGAGATTTAGTCTCCTGACTTAGGAGGGTTACAAGGTTTGGAGGTGGAGTCCGCTATAGTTAACGGAGGAAACTTTTACTTTTATGACAGCTAAAGATACTACTGATCAGTAAATACTGCGGGCACTGCCAAGGGAGTGGCCTGGGATGCCTTTGAGGCCACCCTTCAGGGTTCTGTTGCAGGGGTGATCAAAAGGCTGAGAGATGCCTGGGCCTGGAAAGTGTTTTCTCATGAACAAGCAGTTACTGCTGCGGATTTAGAGTATATGAAGAACCCCTCTTCCTCCAAATTATGGTCTGTGGAGAAATTGTGCTAGGCAACTAGAATTACCAGAGTTAATGTCTATTTGTATACGGTGATAAGAATAGTAAAATCCTGGCATATCTTTTCCGAACAGGGTATCCCCCTACCTCTATTTCGGGTATATATTTCAGTGTATCATACTCAAAGAAAGGAGATTACCAGTATTTTCACTAGTTTTTATACTGACCTATATAGCTCCAGAATAACATACACTCAAGATGAACTGGCTCGGTATTTGAATGATGTCTCATTAACAGGATTGTCTGATGAGGATGCCAATACCTTAGACTTACCTATTACTGAAGAAGAAATGGACAAGGCTATATCCACCTTCACTGCAAATAAAACCCCTGGACTAGATGGGTACTCTATTAAATGGTACCGCACATACTCAGAATATCTTGCCCCCAAGTTACTAGCTATGTACTCTGAGGCTTTCGATCAAAATACCTTACCAGCTACCTTACGGGAAGCCTTGATAGTCTTAATACCAATTGGGTTTTGTGGTGCTTGCACGTTCCTGTGATAATTTTGAAATAATTTTTGTGGCCCTGTGGATTACAGGCTCAGACTGTACACCACACCTCCACTGTTGTCCCAGTCAGCACTAAGCTCTGCCCATTCCATTGAGCAGTCTATTGCCACAAACACAGTGGCCCTGCTACTTGACATGAGTAGTAGGCAGAGGTTAGTAGCAGAAGGGTAATGGGCCTTGGTCCCAACCTAAACAGAAGGAAAGTCTCTATATACAGTCCAGGCCTGAAATCCAGAGGTTCTCCAAGGACATAGAAATATATGTTCTTTTCAGCCCAATAAAATGTAATATCAGTATAAGTTGTACTTGATGGTATAAGTACTCATTATGGAACAAACTAGAAAGCTCTGTGGAGGTCACACACCTGATTGCAACACATACACCGACTGGGCTTCCTTCCTGAGTGGGACCAAAGAATGGTCAATGCAGCCCAGGATTCCGAGTGAAAGGCGGATACTGATTGTCTGAAATAGAAAATAAAATTTGTCCTTGCATGCTTTTATAAACAACAAAATGTGTGCAGTGTTTGGTGTGGTATCCAGTTATCTTGTCCGGTGTTTGGCTACAGATGATCCTGAGCTCTGGGATATCCCACTGGATGCTGTAGAAGTGGAAAATTTCTCCAATGGTTGTGTCCAGTCTGCTCCAACCCTGGCCACACCCCTTGGGCTTCATCAGATGACAACACGCAGCAAGACTCCTCAGCGCCCAGCCAACCAGCGCCAGCCAATGCGACAGAACTCGTGGAATCAATCACATGGAAATCTGACAGCACAGCAAAGAGCAGGTAATGTGAATCTGTATTGCTGACAAAAATGAATACATAAACTACAATGGTGCTACACTGCTAATACATGTAACAACTATATGTAAACCTTCATTGGTGTATTAAAACATATAATATAATGAATATCACATATAAATAATATCCTTATGTGAAAGTCACCACTCAATTACAGTGCTACAGCAATCTTTGAACATGTGGTGAGCACTCCTCCAGTGCTCTACTCAGTTATACATTCATATTTGTGCTGAAATATAGTTCAACAATCCTGATAATCAAAGATTATTCCCTTATTGGTAAACTATGTAACCACAACTCCAGTGCCGCACTCCAATCACGAGTGTTCCTCCTCAGTGTAAGTAATGCCTTCACCTTCAACACATGATCCACATCACACATTACAGTATTCAGGAAGATGGTTCTAGAAGATTTGGATAAAGTAAAGAAAGTTATAGATCCTAGTGAAATAGAGAAATTAATTGGGAGTCTTTAATCTATACTCTAATATATTCTAATCTATACTGAGCATTACTGTGTTTATTACAAAGTGCAGGGCTGGAGAGGAGAAGACTGAGACCTTAATCTCTTTCTCTAAGGTAAAAGTGAAACATCAGGGGTCTTGGCCGTTTGATATTTCCCAGGAGTCCCCTGACCATGTATTGCGCTGCAGTGCATTATTACAGCACATTGAGCGCATGTTTTATTTTTATTTATTTATTTAAAAAAATAAAAAAAGAAATCATTCAACTCTGTCTGTTTGGTGTTACAATAAAATGTATGCCTGCCTCATTTTATTGTAACACATATGAACACAGCACACACATGAACGGCTCTGTGGATCGGGAGTTACCACAGTTTTCACAATTTCAAAAAAAGTTAAAAATGTGTTATTTATTAAATAACTTAAAGTGCTTGTTACCCTAACACTTAGTATTCTTGATATGTGCCTGCTGTGCCATGTACTTATATGAGAAAGTATCCTGTTCTCTTTGTATTGCTTCCTTTATGTGAAATCCATGGTGTTCCTGCTACTCCCCTTGCTTTCCTATTAAAAACTGACCACACTAGTAGGAGAGCACATCATTGTTAGGGTTGTTTTACAAGGTGATTGTTTACAATCACTTTAATACAGTTTTATTGTGTATTTTTAGTAGGAATTTTTTAAGGCATGTTGTGTTTGTGGGTACTAATAATTTTAGTGTAGCACCCTCTAGTGTGTGCTACTAGTAGAGCAGAAAAAACATAGCTGGCTCTGGGTTACACCTGAGTCATTAAATCTGGGTCAGGGTTCCTAGAGGCCAGGGCCAGATGACTCATCCTGGCAACTCTCTGGTACCGCCTCCTGTTTCCAGAATGTTGGAGAACGTTCTGGAACTAGTGGGAGGAGCTGCCTTGGATATTTCTGGGCCCTTAGCAAATCCCAAGGAGTGGGCCTGGCAGGGAATTAAGAAAGCCCATAAATAAACATGGGGCATGGCAGCAGAGGAGTTTAAGTAGAAGATGAAGTAGCAGTGCTGAGGGAGGCTGTCGTGGCCCTTAAGGGACCCCTTACCAGGGAGGGGAGGTTACCTCATGCTGAAGCTCGGGAGGCTGGCCCGGAAGGATCCCACCGCAGGAGGCAGTTGGAGGGATTCAAGCTGGAGAGGCAGCGGAGAGAGCAAGGAGAGACAGTGAGTAGACCAGCACGGTGCAGGGACATCTGTGTGATCTCTCAAGTGATCTCTTGAGGACAGCAGTGTGCCAAGTTTTCATCCAACCTTGCCCTGAGGAGTTTCCATGTGTGTGTGTGTCGATCAGGAGGACTGGAAAGAGAAACAGCCAGGTGCTAGTGGCAGCCAGATTGGCTATCATTCTGCAAGGAAATGGAAGTACAGTGGGGACGGAAAGTATTCAGACCCCCTTAAATTTTTCACTCTTTGTTATATTGCAGCCATTTGCTAAAATCATTTAAGTTCATTTTTTTCCTCATTAATGTACACACAGCACTCCATATTGACAGAAAAACACAGAATTGTTGACATTTTTGCAGATTTATTAAAAAAGAAAAACTGAAATATCACATGGTCCTAAATATTCAGACCCTTTGTTCAGTATTTAGTAGAAGCACCCTTTTGATCTAATACAGCCATGAGTCTTTTTGGGAAAGATGCAACAAGTTTTTCACACCTGGATTTGGGGATCCTCTGCCATTCCTCCTTGCAGATCCTCTCCAGTTCTGTCAGGTTGGATGGTAAACGTTGGTGGACAACCATTTTTAGGTCTCTCCAGAGATGCTCAATTGGGTTTAGGTCAGGGCTCTAGCTGGGCCATTCAAGAACAGTCACGGAGTTGTTGTGAAGCCACTCCTTCGTTATTTTAGCTGTGTGCTTAGGGTCATTGTCTTGTTGGAAGGTAAACCTTCGGCCCAGTCTGAGGTCCTGAGCACTCTGGAGAAGGAGATCCCTGTACTTGTCCGCATTCATCTTTCCCTCGATTGCAACCAGCAGTCCTGTCCCTGCAGCTGAAAAACACCCCCACAGCATGATGCTGCCACCACCATGCTTCACTGTTGGGACTGTATTGGACAGATGATGAGCAGTGCTCAGCCACAGTGATCTTGGGGTTCTTCTTTATCTCTCTCACCAAGGCTCTTCTCCCCCGATAGCTCAGTTTGGCCGGACAGCCAGCTCTAGGAAGGGTTCTGGTCGTCCCAAATGTCTTCCATTTAAGGATTATGGAGGCCACTGTGCTCTTAGGAACCTTAAGTGCAGCAGAAATGTTTTTGTAACCTTGGCCAGATCTGTGCCTTGCCACAATTCTGTCTCTGAGCTCTTCAGGCAGTTCCTTTGACCTCATGAGCTGTAAGGTCTTGTGTAGACAGGTGTATGGCTTTCCTAATCAAGTCCAATCAGTATAATCAAACACAGCTGGACTCAAATGAAGGTGTAGAACCATCTCAAGGATGATCACAAGAAATGGACAGCACCTGAGTTAAATATATGAGTGTCACAGCAAAGGGTCTGAGTACTTAGGACCAGTTTTTCTTTTTTTAATAAATCTGCAAACATGTCAACAATTCTGTGTTTTTCTGTCAATATAGGGTGCTGTGTGTGTACATTAATGAGGAAAAAAATGAACTTAAATGATTTTAGCAAATGGCTGCAATATAACAAAGAGTGAAAAATTTAAGGGGGTCTGAATACTTTCCGTCCCCACTGTAGGATCAGTGGCCACGGGAAAGCAGAAGGTGAAGTGAATAGCTGCTTACTCCAATTTTGTACTTTGACAAGGGACTGAGATTTCCTGCCTGCGATAGGCTGTTGCTGAACTAACAATATACAGTAAAGCCTGGTACAAACAATGAGATTTTTGGACGGATAATCTCTGTTTTTTGTTGCATGCTAATCTCATATAAAAAATGAAGAGGTTTTTCAACGTACGAAAATTCTCGTATGACAGAATACAACTTCAGAAGTGATGTAATGTGTTGAATTGATTTGTAATGTATTCTTTCGTTTCTGAGCATGCATAGTGTTGCTCTTATGATTTTTTTTTTTGGATGAAAACTGTAAACGAAAATCGAACGTTGTGTTCACTTACGATAAAAATTTTATAGCCTGCACCTTCTGGTTTTGTCTGAAAGTAATAGGAGATAATTGGCCAGTCGTTCGTATGAAATTTTCCTTCCGATTTTCTTATCGTTTGTACGGGCCTTTAGTTCCCTCGGGAGTGAGCCAGCAGAAGCTGTACATAGGAACCAAGTTTATGAAGGTGGCAGGAAGAAGAGGAGTCTGTAAATAGAGAGGAAGTGTCCTTAAAGTTCTGTTGTCATACTGGGAATCCCATAATCCCTTACCCCATCCAAGTTATGATCCCTTAATAAAACAACAAAAACAGGCCAAAGACTGATTTTCTGTGTCTGGATGAAAGAAGCAAATGCTGAGTGACTAGCTGTGCAGCAGTGAGGAACCCAACTTCAGCAACTCCTACAGGAGTAGTGCTGCATTAGCAAAAATATTGTTTTGCTAAACATTTGCACAAGACATACAAAATCAGTAGCACCAGCTTTTATTCTATTGTTCCTGTGGTTCAAAATTTGTATGGTTTTGGGTGTCTCTTGCAAATCCTGAAAGCTGTAAACCGGAACATAAAAAGGTGAGGAATTGCAAAAATGGTCTCTCTGTCTACGTTTAAGAGCCCTTTCACACTGGGGCCACCCGTGCGTTACCGCTGTTTAGCCACTTTGGCCCCTGAAGATTTTACCCCCTTCCTGACCAGAGCACTTTTTTTACAATTTGGCACTGCGTCGCTTTAACTGACAATTGCACAGTCATGCAATGCTATACCCAAACACAATTTTTCCCACAAATAGAGCTTTCTGTTGTTGGTATTTGCTCACCTCTGCGGTTTTTATTTTTTTGAGCTATAAACAAAAAAAAGCGTCAATTTTGAAAAAAAAAAAAAAACAATATTTTTTGCTATAATAAATACCCCCAATTTAAAAAAAAAACAAAAACAAATTTCTTCATCAGCTTAGGCCGATATATTATTATTCTACATATTTTTAGTAAAAAAAATCCCAATAAGTGTATATTGATTGGTTTGCGCAAAAGTTATAGTGTCTGTAAACTATGGGAAAGATTTATGGTATTTTTATTATTATTTTTTTTTTTTTTTTCACTAGTAATGGTGGTGATCTGTGATTTTTAGCAGTATTGTGGCGGACAGATCGGATACGTTTGACACATTTTTGGGACCATTGACATTTATACAGTGATCAGTGCTATAAAAATGCACTGATTACTGTGTAAATGTCACATGCCACGGAAGGGGTTAACACTACGCGGCAATCAAGGGGTTAAATGTGTGTTCCCTCAGCATGTTCTAACTGTATGGGGATGTGACTTACTAGGTGAGGAGACATATCGTTGTCTCCTCTGCCCTGACAGCACAGGGATTTATTAGCTTTACCGCTAATGCCTGCACTGCCCCAATGTGAAAGGGGTTTAAGAGTAACTCCATTTTGTTGAAAAAAAAACAAAACACATTCCCCTCTGGGTGATCTATTTACATTGCAGGGATTTTAACAAACTTTCTTGCAGATTTCTACCTTTTGTTATTCTGAAGAAATAAAAGGGGATGCTCAAAATCTGGTATGTATTTTATTGCAGACTTCTGGGAAAATCAGTAAGCTAATCACACAAGCAGGAAATTACATTTTCAG
This sequence comes from Aquarana catesbeiana, assembly GCF_042186555.1. Lineage (NCBI taxonomy): Eukaryota > Metazoa > Chordata > Amphibia > Anura > Ranidae > Aquarana > Aquarana catesbeiana. Next base: position 550,686,028 of record NC_133326.1, read on the forward strand.
GGGGCTTTCTGTACACCTGCATGCATTCTGTACACAGATGGTGTACAGCAGTGTTTCTCAACTCTAGTCCTCAAGTACCCCCAACAGGTCATGTTTTCAGGATTTCCCTCAGAAGAGACAACTCTGGTAATTACTAAGGCAGTGAAACTGATCAAATCACCTGTGCAAAATAATGGTAAGCCTGAAAACATGACCTGTACTTGAGAACTGGAGTTGAGAAACACTGCTGTACACCATCTGTGTACAGAATGCATGCAGGTAGCCATATCGCATTGCATTTTACAGACAATTACAGTGCCGCAGAATAAAACGGAAAGGTAATTTTTAATAATATTCAATTATGATATTATTTGAGTTGCTATGTATATGCGATTATTTTTTTTTTTTATTTGCTATTTTTTTTCTTACAAAAGTGGAGTTACTCTTTAGGTTGGATTGGTCACTTGCAGTACTTATTATTTGTCACAAGATGTCCTTGGTCAGGAGTTTTTTTGCAAAGTATATTGAAGCTGGCCACACACTGATATATACTGTATACGGTGTGTGTGTGTACAGTATATATATATACACACACGCATAACTATGCAAAAAAATTTTAGGCAGGTGTGAAAAAATGCTGTAAAAAAAGAATGGTTTCAGAAATTGACATGTTAATAGTTTATTTTTATCAATTAACAAAATGGAAAGGAACAGAAGAAAAATCCAGATCAAACCAATATTTTGTATGACTATCCTTTGCCTTTAAAACAGCATAAATTCTTCTAGGTCGAGGGTCAGCAACCCGTCAATCGTGGCCACCTGGCATGGTATATGTAAAGCTGAGTGCACATATTACCCTTGCAGAGCTACAGTGGGATTGCATCCGGCACTAACCTAGCATACATACACACTTCTCTGTCAGGCGGAGTGCCCCCCATAGCAAGGCACTTGTGGGTGCGTATTCCCGAGCTGGCTCTCTGCGTCCATAAGACACAGAAAGCGTGGCTCTCCCTACCCCCCGCCTAACTGGCTGTGATTGACAGCAGCAGGAGCCAATCAGGAGGGAAGGACCCATGAGAGCTTTAGGTCCCGTGCACATCGCTGGATCGAGATCGGCCTCAGGCAAATATTAGGGGGGCTGAGGGGGGAGCTGCACACTGAAGGTTTTTTACCTTCCTGCATAGAATGCAGGAAGGTAAAAAAAAACTTCAGCCTTTACAACCACTTTATCCGGAAGGTTTTACCCCATTCCTGACAAGGCCATTTTTTGCGATACGGCACTGCGTTGCTTAAACTGACAATTGCGCAGTCGTGCGATGCTGTACCCAAACAAAATTTATGTCCTTTTTTCCCCCACAAATAGAGCTTTCTTTTGACGGTATTTGATCACATCTGCGGTTTTCATTTTTTGCGCTATAAACAAAAAAAACAGACAGATTAAAAAAAAAAAAAAAAAACATTATTTTTTACTTTCTGCTATATAAAAAAAATTTAAAAAATAAAATTTCTTCATCAATTTAGACCAATATGTGTTCTGCTACATATTTTTGGTAAAAAAAAATCCCAATGAGCGTATATTGTTTGGTTTGCGCAAACGTTATAGCGTCTTCAAACTATGGGATATTTTTATGGACTTTTTTTTAATTGTTTTTACTAGTAATGGCGGCGATCAGCAATTTTTAGCGGGACTGTGACAGTGCAGCAGACAAATCTGACAGTAAGTGACACTTTTTGGGGACCAATGACACCAATACAGTGATCAGTGCTGAAGAAAAAATGCACGGTCACTGTAAAATGACACTGGAAGGGGTTAACATCAGGGGCGATCAAAGGGTTAAGTGTGCTCCTAGGGAGTGATTTCTAACTGTGTGGGGGATGGTTTAACTGAAGGACAGACATCTGTGTTCCTGATTAGCAGGAACTCAAGATCTCTCTCTTCTCTGACAAAACAGCGGTCTGCTTTGTTTACATAGGCAGACCACTGTTCTGTCTCTCCTCTGAACGATCAGGGGTGGCCATCATGACCGCCGGACCTGCTGATTGGCTTCCGCTGTGTCTAATTACAGCGGGAGCATGGCTCTGGCGGCGTGCGCCCCAGAACCGACCAAGGGGATGACGTACAGGTACGGGATTTTGCGCTTAAGGTCCGCCTTGCCGTGGTGCATGAATGTGGGGCGGTCTTTAAGTGGTTAACCCCCCTGTGCTGCATTAGTGGTACAAGTGTCAGTGTTTATTAACCCCTTTATTCTGCAGCATATGACTGGGTATAATAAACACTACCACTGGCCACTAATGCAGCAAAAAAAGGAGTTAATTGACACTGCCACTGCCCACCAATAGGGATGGTTAGTCTGAAACGCTACCACTGACCATCAGTGCAGAAAGATTAAAGTAGAATTCCAGCTACCTGGAAACCTACTTGGCCTTAAAAAATGCCCCTCCCCCTCCTAACACCTATGCTTATTGACCTATTTTCAGACCTCTGCAATCTGATTACGTTATCTCATCATCTCACCTGTGTAAGGCAGCTGTGTATGCAGTGGAGAGAAGGGAGCGCCAACAACAGTTGGGACATGGGAACCTGTGGTTGACAACACTGCTCCAGGCTTTGCCAGCCATTGTCAAGCGTTCTCTCCCCTGCAGCCGCCACTGCCTGACACAGGAGATCACGTGACCTGTAAGTATATACTTTTTTTTTTTTTTTTTTTAACAATGACGTTTGTTTCATTGTACTTTTATTTATTTTTTTTTTCATGCCACAGTTTTTGAAGGAACTCAGCAGGTAGGTTGTTCCAAACATCTTGGAAAATTAACCACTGATCTTCTATGGATGTAAGCTGCCTTACTTTATGTAATCCCAGACAGACTCAATGATGTTGAAATCAGGGCTCTGTGGGGACCAAACCATCACTTCTAGGATGACTTCTTTACGCTAACGATAGTTCCTAATTACATTGGCTGTATGTTTGGGGTCGTTGTCCTGCTGCAGAATAAATTTAGGGCCAATCACACGCCTCCCTGATGGCATGGCATGATGGATAAGTATCTGCCTGTATTTCTCAGCATTGAGGACACTGCTGATTGTGAACAAATCTCCAACTCCAATTGCAGAAATGCAACCTCAAACTTGCGAGGAACCTCTACCATGCTTCATTGTTGCCTGTAGACACTCTGCCTCCTGCTACAGCCAAATATTTAAAATTTGGACTGATCAGTCCAGAGCACCTGCAGCATTTTGTTGTGCCCCAGTTCCAATGTTTTTGTGCATCATTGAGTTGCTTAGCCTTGTTTCTATGTCGGAGCTATGGATTTTGGGCCGCAGTTCTTCCAAAAAGACTACTTCTGGTCAGACTTCACAGGACAGTAAATGGGTGTACCCATTGGTTTCTGCTAGTTCTGTGCTGATGGCACTGCTGGGTATTTTCCAGTGTCGAAGGGAAGTAAGCATGGTGTGTCTTTCAACTGCTGCATTAGATTTCTGTGGCTAACCACTGCATCTACGGTCCTCAATGTTACCCGATTATTGGTGTCGTCGATGCTTGGAAAGGCAGGTACTATCCATCATGCCATACCATCAGGGAGGAGTGTGATTATTATTATACAGGATTTATACAGCGCCAACATTTTACGCAGAGCTTTATAATATAAAGGGAGACAGTACGCTTATAAAACAGTTTGATACAGAAGGAATAGGAGGGCCCTGCTCATGGAGCTTACAATCCAAGGGTGATGTTGTGGATGGCCTTGTATGTTGTGGTTAGTATTTTAAATTTTATACGACGGGGTAGGGGAAGCCAATGTAGAGACTGGCAGAGAGGGGCTGCAGTCACTGATAGTAAGGTGTATTAGTCTAGCAGCAGTATTCATAATAGACTGAAGGGGGATAGCCTGTGTAAAGGTAGTCCAGTGAGGAGGGAGTTGCAGTAGTCAAGGCGGGAAATAACCAAGGAGTGAATCAGTTGTTTTGTGGTTTCATTAGTCAGGAAGTGGGGGGATTCTGGAAATTTTGTTGACGTTAAGACAGCAAGATTTAGCCAGTGATTGGATGTGGGGGCTGAAGGAGAGGTCAAAGTCTAGAATTACACCTAGCATGTGTGGAGGGATCAATGGTTTTGCCGTTTATCTCAATGGTCAAGTTATGGGAGGAGGAAATATACGCTCAGTTTTAAAAAGATTGAGATTGAGGAAGTGGTGTGACATCCTTACTGATATGTCGCTCAGTAAGTTTGTAAAACGTGAGGAGATTGAGAGGGTGGGTTGAGGATTCGAGAGATAGATCTGGTTGTCATCAGCATAGAGGTCGTATAGGAAGCCATGGGAGGTTATTAACTGGCCCAGGAAAGAGGTATAGAAAGAGAATAGGAGGAGCCCAAGGACAGAGCCTTGGGATATCCCAATAGAAAGAGGAGCGGAAGAGATTATGTGGTATGTGACACTGAAAGTGCGCTGAGATAGGAGGAGAACCAGGAAAGAGCACAGTCATGGAGGCCAAGGGAGTGGAATTTATTTAGGAGTGGGTGGTCAGCTGTGTCATAAGCAGCAGAAAGGTCCAAGAGTATGAGTATAGAGTACTGGCCGTTGGTTTAGCCGTTAGGTCATTGGTGAGTTTTAGTAGGGCAGCATCAATGGAATGTTCTGGGCAGAAGCCGGACTGTAGGGAATTGAGAAGGTTGCTGTCAGTAAGGTTGGCCCCAAATGTATTCTGTAGCAGAACAAGAACCCCAAACAAAATTTCTTCTGCTTGCTTACTTTTCATTTTGTAAATTGATCAAAATTAAATCACATATTTTTTTAAAGCATTCTTACTTCACAGCATTTCTTCACACCTGCCCAAAACTTTTGTACAGTACTGTACATACAGTATATATTATTTTTTTTCATCCTGTGAACTGAATGGAAATAACAGATTCCTCCATGTATGTTATGCAGTGTGGATGATTGAATTTTCCACTGTGGCTATTGTATTTTGAAAGTTGACCCCACTGGTTTGAATGCGTCTTCTGTTTGCCCAAAAAATTTCCAGAAGACTCTGATCGATTTTTGTTGAACAGAACTGGACTAGCACGGCCACTCACTGAGTGAATTTCATCTGGTTCCTCAGGACCTGCTGGAGCGTGGGGGACGTCATCTGCCAGGGAGTGAAGGATCAGGTAAATTAAAAAGGAATTTTTCCTTACCTGAAAATTCCATATCCTGGAGTACAGTATAGGACACAGGCCTGATATTCATAGACCCTGGATTATTGGCTGGTACCTTCAGGTGATTGGACAATGACAAAGCTTTTGAGGTCACACCTCTTGGGTTTCCCCCCTGTAACCCTACCCCATTCCTTGAGTCTTAAGTTTCTTTTGCAAATAAAGCAGAGTAACACTGGAACAGAGGAGAGGGAGTCTTGTACTATACTGTACTCCAAGATAGAGAATTTACTGGTAAGTCAAAAATCCTTTTATTTTAAGCATAAAGTACAGGATATGGGCTTGATATTTATAGACCTTGCTACGTCTTCAAGAATTTAACGAAAATGGTGGGCAATGAGGAAAACAGAAATGTGCCAACAGGCCCAACAGTAACAAAAGCCAACTGATCCAATTCAGTGCTGCTGTGAGTAGCACTTGGAAAAGGTATGAAGACCAAGTTGCAGCCTTATAAGGCTGGGCAACAGCTGGGCTTGATGTTGGCATGCCAGGAAACTAATACTGACCTGGTGGTGTGGGAACATACTAGTTCAGGCGGTGCTTAGGATAAAGGGCACAAAGAAAGAAGGACTATGTCTTTGTTGAGGTGGAAGGCTGACACTACCTTATAAAGGAAGGAGGATTTTGAGTGCAAGTCTACTTTGTCCTTATGAGTAATGGCTCTTAACAAGAAGCAATAACTTGAAACATGTCTGACTGACGTGAAAACAACCAAAGAGGCTATCTTGCAGAAGAGATAGTCAAAAGGGATTTCTGTGATGGGTTCAGTGGGTGATTTTTGCAGGGAAGAGAGAACCAAATTGGGGTCTCAAAGGAGGACAGGATGTTGGGGTGGTTTAATCTCAGAAACAACTTGAATAAAGGTTTTTACAAGGGAAAGTGAAGCTAGAGGGTTTTTTTGGGAAAAGAATGGACAAGACTGAAATTTGTCCCTTAAGAGTACTTAAGGCCATGTTCTGGTCAAGTCCTGAGTATAGGCAGGCCAGAATGTAAGGCACAAAGCAATCTCTCGGGTTGAAGGATTTCCGGGTACAATAGTAGATCTTTCCTGAAGTGGCTTTCCTTGCTTTTAGCAATACTGGAATCACAGAACCAGAGACCCCTTTGTCCCTCAAGACCTGGCTTCAAAAGTCACGTGGTTAGTGAGTGACAAGGATGCAGGATGGAACAGGAGGCTCAGGGGCAGCAGGTCTAGCCTGTTTGGAAGAGGCCATGGGTCGTCTCCTAGAAGTCTGAGTATGTCTGTTTACCAGGTTCTTCTGGGACTTTTTTTGCTATGGGAACCACTGGTTTTTATCTCTTGCTTTTTTGTGGAACAATCGAGGCAGAATTAATTGTACAAGAAAATTGTATAATGTATGTCCAGGCCTAGTCAGGTGGATCCCTTGTTGCATGCCTGAAAACAGAGCTAGAATTGGATGCCAAGAACAGTGATAAAATGGTATCTGGCTTCGGTACCAGGGGCAAGGCAAGCAGCAACACTTTGCGCAGTTTGAGTCTTTTGGAGGCCTTTGGCATAGCAACAGTTTTCTTGGGATATTGCGGTTCCCTTGTGCCTGGTTTCTTCAAGTTTTATCAGTGAGGGTATTGCCCTATGATGTACCCATGGAGTAGGGTGTGGAAATGGGTAGGCGTGCCCATGGAAGAATGCACATGCAATCTGTGTGTCCACCATCCTGTAGCGAAGTCTACTTACACTACTAAATTTTGTCTGGGTGTCTAGATATAACCTCCGGAAAGGGTTAAAGGTCTACTAGGCCAAAAATGTTCTTTTGAATTTGGGAAAGAGTGGCGAAATGCTGTTTCAGATTTTCATTCCTGACTCTTCCCCCATGGGAAAGATTTTCCATCACTTTCTGTGTGGTCTAACTTAACATTCCATCTCTGTTTTTGTATAGATAAAAGCCCTTATGGACTGAACCACACTGGTCTTGTCATGAAAAAGAGGAGACTGGACCCATCTTGATCCCGACCTTCATTGCCCATCCTTCTCCCTCCTCAAAGCCTTGGACTCCCATGTGAAATGCTGGATTATGGCCTGCTCATCATAAACACATTTATCAAAATGTTTCATGCACAAGCGCGTTTCTTTTATTCAGTCAGCCACGACAGTTTTATAATAATTATATCTATACAATTCATTTAATGTCCAATAAAACATTTTATTCTTTTTTTTTATCCACGATAACTGTTATTTGTATCATGCTGGTTGTGGCCCTGTATTTGGTACAGCCTTTTCTTGGTGTGCTTTACTTATACAACAAACTTCACTGTCAAGTGAACCCCAGCTCTGGCTAACTTTTCAGTTTTAGATGAAGTGGAGAAGAGCTAAATTTCTGTTAGATTTTTTTTTTCTGTCTGTGAGCGGCACAGTGCGTAGCATTCTAACCTAGCAGTAAAAAGGGTCGCTGGTTCAAATCCCAACCATGACACTACCTGCCTGCAGTTTGCATGTTCTCCCTGTGCCTGCGTAGGTTTCCTCCGGGTACTCCGGTTTCCTCCCACACTCCAAAGACATGCTGGTAGGTTAATTGGCTTCTGTCCAAAATTGGCCCTAGTATATGAATGTGATTTGGGGACCCTGGATTGCAGGGACCGATGTGAGTGTGCGATATATGTGTGGAGCGCTGTGTAAATTGACGGCGCTATATGGGTACCTTAAATAATGATATAGACAAGCATCTTAACCACTTGCCGACCGCCTCATGCCTATATACGTGAGCAGAATGGCACGGGCAGGCAGTCCGATCGGACACCCCCCCCCCCGGTGCCAGCGGCGGTCGGCATTTGTCTGGGAGCGTTGAGAGGCGAGGGGGAGGCCATCCGATCGTGGCCCCCCCTCGCGATCGCTCCCAGCCAATGAGAAACATCCCCTGCCTCTGTATAGTAGGCAGAGGATGTGATGTCATCTCTCCTTGGCTCGGCAGTTTCCGTTCCGGCGCCGAGGAGAGAAGACATCTGAGTAAGTGTAAAACACAACACAGTAGAACATGCCAGGCATACATTACACCCCCGATCACCCCTCCCCCCTCCCTGTCACACTGACACCAAGCAGGTTTTTTTTTTTTCCTGATTACTGCATGGTGTCAGTTTGTGACAGTTAGAAGTGGTAGGGCAGTTAGTGTTAGCCCCCTTTAGGTCTAGGGTACCCCCCTAACCCCCCCTAATAAAGTTTTAACCCCTTGATCACCCCCCGTCACCAGTGTCGCTAAGCGATCATTTTTCTGATCGCTGTATTAGTGTCGCTGGTGACGCTAGTTAGGGACGTAAATATTTAGGTTCGCCGTCAGCGTTTTATAGCGTCAGGGACCCCCATATACTATCTAATAAAGGTTTTAACCCCTTGATTGCCCCCTAGTTAACCCTTTTACCACTGATCACTGTATAACCGTTACGGGTGACGCTGGTTAGTTTGTTTATTTTTTATAGTGTCAGGGCACCTGCCGTTTATTACCGAATAAAGGTTTAGCCCCCTGATCACCCGGCGGTGATATGCGTCGCCCCAGGCAGCGTCAGATTAGCACCAGTATCGCTAACACCCACGCACGCAGCATACACCTCCCTTTAGTGGTATAGTATCTGAACGCATCAATATCTGATCCGATCAGATCTATACTAGCGTCCCCAGCAGTTTAGGGTTCCCAAAAACGCAGTGTTAGCGAGATCAGCCCAGATACCTGCTAGCACCTGCGTTTTGCCCCTCCGCCTGGCCCGGCCCAGCCCACCCAAGTGCAGTATCGATCGATCACTGTCACTTACAAAACACTAAACGCATAACTGCAGCATTCGCAGAGTCAGGCCTGATCCCTGCGATCGCTAACAGTTTTTTTGGTAGCGTTTTGGTGAACTGGCAAGCACCAGCGGCCTAGTACACCCCGGTCGTAGTCAAACCAGCACTGCAGTAACACTTGGTGACGTGGCGAGTCCCATAAGTGCAGTTCAAGCTGGTGAGGTGGCCATGGAATGCCCAGGTGGCACAAACCCCCCCCAAATGACCCCATTTTGGAAAGTAGACACCCCAAGCTATTTGCTGAGAGGTATAGTGAGTATTTTGCAGACCTCACTTTTTGTCACAAAGTTTTGAAAATTGAAAAAAGAAAAAAAAATTTTTTTTTCTGGACTTTCTTCATTTTCAAAAACAAATGAGAGCTGCAAAATACTCACCATGCCTCTCAGCAAATAGCTCGGGGTGTCTACTTTCCAAAATGGGGTCATTTGGGGGGTTTTGTGCCATCTTGGCATTTTATGGCCTTCAAAACTGTGATAGGAGTGAAATCAAAAATTTATGCCCTTAGAAATCCTGAAGGCGGTGCTTGGTTTTCGGGGCCCCGTACGCGGCTAGGCTCCCAAAAAGTCCCACACATGTGGTATCCCCATACTCAGAAGAAGCAGCCGAATGTATTTTGGGGTGCAATTCCACATATGCCCATGGCCTGTGTGAGCAATATATCATTTAGTGACAACTTTTTGTAAATTTTTTTTTTTTTTTTTTTTGTCATTATTCAATCACTTGGGACAAAAAAATAAATATTCAATGGGCTCAACATGCCTCTCAGCAATTTCCTTGGGGTATCTACTTTCCAAAATGGGGTCATTTGGGGGGGTTTTGTACTGCCCTGCCATTTTAGCACCTCAAGAAATGACATAGGCAGTCATAAACTAAAAGCTGTGTAAATTCCAGAAAATGTACCCTAGTTTGTAGACGCTATAACTTTTGCGCAAACCAATAAATATAGGCTTATTGACACTTTTTTTTACCAAAGACATGTGGCCGAATACATTTTGGCCTAAATGTATGACTAAAATTGAGTTTATATGATTTTTTTTATAACAAAAAGTAGAAAATATCATTTTTTTTCAAAATTTTCGGTCTTTTTCCGTTTATAGCGCAAAAAATAAAAACGGCAGAGGTGAATAAATACCATCAAAAGAAAGCTCTATTTGTGGGAAGAAAAGGACGCAAATTTCGTTTGGGTACAGCATTGCATGACCGCGCAATTAGCAGTTAAAGCGACGCAGTGCCGAATTGTAAAAAGTGCTCTGGTCAGGAAGGGGGTAAATCCTTCCGGGGCTGAAGTGGTTAATGAGACACAGTGTAGAGGGATATGTTGAACTAGATGGACTGGTGTCTTTATTCAACCTTACAAAATATGTAACTATGGGGAGATTTTCCATCACATCTTGTTCTATGAGAGAAGGGGGGGGGGAAGGGAGTTGCGACTTTATATGAGCCAATGAGTGGGTAGGTTCATCTGCCTCCATCCCTGGTAATGTATTAAAAGGAGAAAAGGTTGTGGGACATTATATGAAGCATAACTGCAAGGTACCGTATTTACTTGAGTATAGGTCGATACGAGTATAAGTCGAGGCCCTAATTTACTTATTGACCCGAGTATAAGACGAGGGTGAGAAATGCAGCAGCTACTGTAAGTGGAAAAAGAGGGTCAACAATGCCCATCTGCAGCTGCATGCATGTGTCCCTGTGTCCTGTGCATGTGTCCTATGCATATGTGTCTGTGTCCTGTGTATGTGTCCCTGTGTATGTGTGCATGTGTCCTGTGCAGCCTACCTCTGTCCTGTGCGTACCTTTGTGTGGCGATCTCCATCCTCCGTGTGCCGCTCTGCACCGATCAGCCTGTGATAATACCATTCGGCGGCCATTCTACTGTTCAAAAGCCGCACCTCCTCCTCGTCTGTGATAGGCAGAACACTCCATTTCCCAGCGGTCAGCCTATCACGGACATTCTCTCATCTTCATACAACGGACGAGGATGAGAGAATGTCCGTGATAGGCTGTACACGGACTGCTGGGAAATGGAGTTTTCTGTCTATCACAGACAAGGAGGAGGCGCTGCTTTTGAACAGTGGACTGGAATGATATTATCTCACGCTGGCCGCCGTCTGCCTGCATGATACGCTGATCATGTAGGCAGACGGCGGTGACTCGAGTATAAGTCGAGGGGGGCACTTTCAGCCCAAAAAAAGGGCTGAAAATCTCGACTTATACTCGAGTATATACGGTAAGTATGCAAAGACATGTTTAATGATTCCTCGTCCATATACAGAGATTCATAGTAAATAATGTTAACATTGGTAACAATAGATATCAACTTAATATTTTATATTTCATATATATATATATATATATATATAATATTAGGGCTGCGGAAATTAACGAGTAATTCCTCGATTAATCGTTAATTTTTTTGATTGATCAAAATTTTTTTGATCGGTAGGCTGCCTGCCCTGGGGCCGCTTTGGGCCAAGCTGTGGCTGCAGCACTCCGCTCCTTCCTCCTCTTCCACTATATGTCATACACAGTCTGCAGGCATCTCCCGCTGTGTGTCTCCGAGCTGAGTGTGAAAACTTTGGCTGAGCTGTGAGAAAAGTCCCGCCCTCCTAGATCAGCTCATGTGATAGACGCAGTGTTCTGTCTATCACACAAGCTGATCTAGGAGGAGGGCGGGACTTTTTTCACAGTGCGGCCAAAGTTTTCATACTCAGCTCCGAGACATACAGCGGGAGATGCCCGCAGACTGTAATCCAGGCACAGGCACTGACTACAGTGAGGCTGCGATTATGTGCACGGTGAGACTGCATTGTGGGCACGGTGAGACTGCATTATGGGCACGGTGCGACTGCATTATGGGTACGGTGAGGCTGCCATTATAGGCACGGCGAGGCTGCGATTATGGGCACGGTGAGATAGCATTTTGGGCACGGTGAGGCTGCGATTATGGGCACGGTGAGGCTGCGATTATGGGTATGGTGAGACTGCATTATGGGAACGGTGAGGCTACGATTATGGGCACGGTGAGGCTGAGTTTATGACGTGTGTTGTCCTAGCCATGCCCCGCTATGTCCGACTTCGGCCGTTGCCATAACAACGATGCTAAATCAGCTAATTGGATCTGTATGTGCGTTATAATTAATCGGAATTAGTTGATTAATCGAACACGAAAATTTTATTCAGTAAGAGCCCTAATATATATATATATATATATATATATATATATATATATATATATATATATATATATATATATATATATATATATATATATATATATATATATATATACACACACACACACACACACAGTGGGGACGGAAAGTATTTAGACCCCCTTAAATTTTTCACTCTGTGTTATATTGCAGCTATTTGCTAAAATCATTTAAGTTAATTTTTTTTCCTCAGTAATGTACTCACAGCACCCCATATTGACAGAAAAACACAGAATTGTTGACATTTTTGCAGATTTATTAAAAAAGAAAAACTGAAATATCACATGGTCCTAAGTATTCAGACCCTTTGCTCAGTATTTAGTAGAAGCACCCTTTTGATCTTATACAACCATGAGTCTTTTTGGGAAAGATGCAACAAGTTTTTTCACACCTGGATTTGGGGATCCTCTGCCATTCCTCCTTGCAGATCCTCTCCAGTTCTGTCAGGTTGGATGGTAAACGTTGATGGACAGCCATTTTTAGGTCTATCCAGAGATGCTCAATTGGGTTTAAGTCAGGGCTCTGGCTGGGCCATTCAAGAACAGTCACGGAGTTGTTGTGAAGCCACTCCTTCGTTATTTTAGCTGTGTGCTTAGGGTCATTGTCGTGTTGGAAGGTAAACCTTCGGCCCAGTCTGAGGTCCTGAGCACCTCTGGAGAAGGTTTTCGTCCAGGATATCCCTGTACTTGGCCGCATTCATCTTTCCCTCGATTGCAACCAGTCGTCCTGTCCCTGCAGCTGAAAAACACCCCCACAGCATGATGCTGCCACCACCATGCTTCACTGTTGGGACTGTATTGGACAGGTGATGAGCAGTGCCTGGTTTTCTCCACACACCGCTTAGAATTAAGGCCAAAAAGTTCTATCTTGGTCTCATCGGACCAGAGAATCTTATTTCTCACCATCTTGGAGTCCTTCAGGTGTTTTTTATCAAACTCCATGCAGGCTTTCATGTGTCTTGCACTGAGGAGAGGCTTCCATCGGGCCACTCTGCCATAAAGCCCTGACTGGTGGAGGGATGCAGTGATGGTTGACTTTCTACAACTTTCTCTCATCTCTCGACTGCATCTCTGGAGCTCAGCCACAGTGATCTTTGGGTTCTTCTTTACCTCTCTCACCAAGGCTCTTCTCCCCCGATAGCTCAGTTTGGCCGGACGGCCAGCTCTAGGTTCAGGTCGTCCCAAACGTATTCCATTTAAGGATTATGGAGGCCACTGTGCTCTTAGAAACCTTAAGTGCAGCAGAAATGTTTTTGTAACCTTGGCCAGATCTGTGCCTTGCCACAATTCTGTCTCTGAGCTCTTCAGGCAGTTCCTTTGACCTCATGATTCTCATTTGCTCTGACATGCACTGTGAGCTGTAAGGTCTTATATATACAGGTGTATGGCTTTCCTAAGCAAGTCCAATCAGTAACGCAGCTGGACTCAAATGAAGGTGTAGTAGAACCATCTCAAGGATGATCAGAAGAAATGGACAGCACCTGAGTTAAATATATGAGTGTCACAGCAAAGGGTCTGAATACTTAGGACCATTTTCTTTTTTAATAAATCTGCAAAAATGTCAACAATTCTGTGTTTTTCTGTCAATATGGGGTGCTGCGTGTACATTAATGAGGAAAAAATGAACTTAACCACTTGCCGACCGCCTAACGTATATATACGTCGGCAGAATGGCACGAGCAGGCAGAATCACGTACCTGTACGTGATCTGCCTCCAGCGGGCGGGGGGTCCGATCGGACCCCCCCCCCCCCGTGCCAGCGGCGGTCGGCATTTGACTGGGAGCGTCGGGAGGCGAGGGGGAGACCATCCGATCGTGGCCCCCCCTCGCGATCGCTCCCAGCCAATCGGAATCCTCCCCTGCCTGTGTGTAGTTTCACACAGGCAGAGGATGTGATGTCATCTCTCCTCGGCTTGCCAGTTTCCGTCCCAGCGCCGAGGAGAGAAGACATGTAAGTGCACACAACACAAACACACACAGTAGAACATGCCAGGCATACTTTACACCCCCGATCCCCCCCCGATCACCCCCCCCCCCCCGTCACAAACTGACAGCAAGCAGTATTTTTTTTTTTTTTTTTTTTTCTGATTACTGCATGGTGTCAGTTTGTGACAGTTACAGTGTTAGGGCAGTGAATATTACCCCCCTTTAGGTCTAGGATACCCCCCTAACCCCCCCTAATAAAGTTTTAACCCCTTGATCACCCCCTGTCACCAGTGTCACTAAGCGATCATTTTTCTGATCGCTGTATTAGTGTCGCTGGTGACGCTAGTTAGGAACGTAAATATTTAGGTTCGCCGTCAGCGTTTTATAGTGACAGGGACCCCCATATACTACCTAATAAATGTTTTAACCCCTTGATTGCCCCCTAGTTAACCCTTTCACCACTGATCACCGTATAACCGTTACGGGTGACGCTGGTTAGTTCGTTTATTTTTTATAGTGTCAGGGGACCCGCCGTTTATTACCTAATAAAGGTTTAGCCCCCTGATCGCCCGGCGGTGATATGCGTCGCCCCAGGCAGCGTCAGATTAGCGCCAGTACCGCTAACACCCACGCACGCAGCATACGCCTCCCTTAGTGGTATAGTATCTGTACGGATCAATATCTGATCCGATCAGATCTATACTAGTGTCCCCAGCAGTTTAGGGTTCCCAAAAACGCAGTGTTAGCGGGATCAGCCCAGATACCCGCTAGCACCTGCGTTCTTCCCCTCCGCCCGGCCCAGCCCAAGTGCAGTATTGATCGATCACTGTCACTTACAAAACACTAAACGCATAACTGCAGCGTTCACAGAGTCAGGCCTGATCCCTGCGATCGCTAACAGTTTTCTTGGTAGCGTTTTGGTGAACTGGCAAGCACCAGCCCCAGGCAGCGTCAGGTTAGCGCCAGTACCGCTAACACCCACGCACGCACCGTACACCTCCCTTAGTGGTATAGTATCTGAACGAATCAATATCTGATCTGATCAGATCTATACTAGCGTCCCCAGCAGTTTAGGGTTCCCACAAACGCAGTGTTAGTGGGATCAGCCCAGATACCTGCTAGCACCTGCGTTTTGCCCCTCCGCCCGGCCCAGCCCACCCAAGTGCAGTATCGATCGATCACTGACACTTACAAAACACTAAACACATAACTGCAGCGTTCGCAGAGTCAGGCCTGATCCCTGCGATCGCTAACAGTTTTTTTGGTAGCGTTTTGGTGAACTGGCAAGCACCAGCCCCAGGCAGCATCAGGTTAGCGCCAGTACCGCTAACACCCACGCACACACCGTACACCTCCCTTAGTGGTATAGTATCTGATCGGATCAATATCTGATCTGATCAGATCTATACTAGCGTCCCCAGCAGTTTAGGGTTCCCACAAACGCAGTGTTAGCGGGATCAGCCCAGATACCTGCTAGCACCTGCGTTTTGCCCCTCCGCCCGGCCCAGCCCAGCCCAGCCCACCCAAGTGCAGTATCGATCGATCACTGACACTTACAAAACACTAAACGCATAACTGCAGCGTTCGCAGAGTCAGGCCTGATCCCTGCGATCGCTAACAGTTTTTTTGGTAGCGTTTTGGTGAACTGGCAAGCACCAGCAGCCTAGTACACCCCGGTCGTAGTCAAACCAGCACTGCAGTAACACTTGGTGACATGGCGAGTCCCATAAATGCAGTTCAAGCTGGTGAGGTGGCAAGCACAAGTAGTGTCCCGCTGCCACCAAGAAGACAAACACAGGCCCGTCGTGTCCATAGTGCCCTTCCTGCTGCATTCGCCAATCCTAATTGGGAACCCACCACTTCTGCAGCGCCCGTACTTCCCCCATTCACATCCCCAACCAAATGCAGTCGGCTGCATGAGAGGCATTTTCTTTATGTCCTCCCGAGTACCCCTACCCAACGAACCCCCCCAAAAAAGATGTCGTGTCTGCAGCAAGCGCGGATATAGGCGTGACACCCTCTATTATTGTCCCTCCTGTCCTGACAATCCTGGTCTTTGCATTGGTGAATGTTTTGAACACTACCATTCACTAGTTGAGTATTAGCGTAGGGTACAGCATTGCACAGACTAGGCACACTTTCACAGGGTCTCCCAAGATGCCATCGCATTTTGAGAGACCCGAACCTGGAACCGGTTACAGTTATAAAAGTTAGTTACAAAAAAAAGTGTAAAAAAAAAAAAAAAACACAAACAAAAATATAAAATAAAAAAAAAATAGTTGTCGTTTTATTGTTCTCTCTCTCTATTCTCTCTCTATTGTTCTGCTCTTTTTTACTGTATTCTATTCTGCAATGTTTTATTGTTGTTATGTTTTATCATGTTTGCTTTTCAGATATGCAATTTTTTATACCTTACCGTTTACTGTGCTTTATTGTTAACCATTTTTTTGTCTTCAGGTACGCCATTCACGACTTTGAGTGGTTATACCAGAATGATGCCTGCAGGTTTAGGTATCATCTTGGTATCATTCTTTTCAGCCAGCGATTGGCTTTCATGTAAAAGCAATCCTAGCAGCTAATTAGCCTCTAGACTGCTTTTACAAGCAGTGGGAGGGAATGCCCCCCCCCCCCAACGTCTTCCGTGTTTTTCTCTGGCTCTCCTGTCTCAACAGGGATCCTGAGAATGCAGCCGGTGATTCAGCCAGCTGACCATAGAGCTGATCAGAGACCAGAGTGGCTCCAAACATCTCTATGGCCTAAGAAACCGGAAGCTACGAGCATTTTATGACTTAGATTTCGCCGGATGTAAACAGCGCCATTGGGAAATTGGGAAAGCATTTTATCACACCGATCTTGGTGTGGTCAGATGCTTTGAGGGCAGAGGAGAAATCTAGGGTCTAATAGACCCCAATTTTTATAAAAAAGAGTACCTGTCACTACCTATTGCTATGATAGGGGATATTTACATTCCCTGATATAACAATAAAAATGATTTAAAAAAAAAAAAAATGAAAGGAACAGTTTAAAAATAAGATAAAAAAATAATAATAAAGAAAAAAAAAAAAAAAAAAAAGCACCCCTGTCCCCCCTGCTCTCGCGCTAAGGCGAACGCAAGCGTCGGTCTGGCGTCAAATGTAAACAGCAATTGCACCATGCATGTGAGGTATCACCGCGAACGTCAGATCGAGGGCAGTAATTTTAGCAGTAGACCTCCTCTGTAAATCTAAAGTGGTAACCTGTAAAGGCTTTTAAAGGCTTTTAAAAATGTATTTAGTTTGTCGCCACTGCACGTTTGTGCGCAATTTTAAAGCATGTCATGTTTGGTATCCATGTACTCGGCCTAAGATCATCTTTTTTATTTCATCAAACATTTGGGCAATATAGTGTGTTTTAGTGCATTAAAATTTTAAAAAGTGTGTTTTTTCCCCAAAAAATGCGTTTAAAAAATCGCTGCGCAAATACTGTGTGAAAAAAAAAAATGAAACACCCACCATTTTAATCTGTAGGGCATTTGCTTTAAAAAAATATATAATGTTTGGGGGTTCAAAGTAATTTTCTTGCAAAAAAAAATTATTTTTTTATGTAATCAAAAAGTGTCAGAAAGGGCTTTGTCTTCAAGTGGTTAGAAGAGTGTGTGATGTGTGACATAAGCTTCTAGATGTTGTGCATAAAATGCCAGGACAGTTCAAAACCCCCCCAAATGACCCCATTTTGGAAAGTAGACACCCCAAGCTATTTGCTGAGAGGCATGTCGAGTCCATGGAATATTTTATATTGTGACACAAGTTGCGGGAAAGAGACAATTTTTTATTTTTTTTATTTTTTTTATTTTTTTTTGCGCAAAGTTGTCACTAAATGATATATTGCTCAAACATGCCATGGGAATATGTGAAATTACACCCCAAAATACATTCTGTTGCTTCTCCTGAGTACGGGGATACCACATGTGTGAGACTTTTTGGGAGCCTAGCCGCGTACGGGACCCCGAAAACCAAGCACCGCCTTCAGGCTTTCTAAGGCCGTAAATTTTTGATTTCACTCTTCACTGCCTATCACAGTCTCGGAGGCCATGGAATGCCCAGGTGGCAAAAAACCCCCCCAAATGACCCCATTTTGGAAAGTAGACACCCCAAGCTATTTGATGAGAGGTATAGTGAGTATTTTGCAGACCTCACTTTTTGTCACAAAGTTTTGAAAATTGAAAAAAGAAAAAAAAAATTTTTTTTTCTCGTCTTTCTTTATTTTCAAAAACAAATGAGAGCTGCAAAATACTCACCATGCCTCTCAGCAAATAGCTTGGGGTGTCTACTTTCCAAAATGGGGTCATTTGGGGGGGGTTTGTGCCACCTGGGCATTCCATGGCCTCCGAAACTGTGATAGGTAGTGAGGAGTAAAATCAAAAATGTACGCCCTTAGAAATCCTGAAGGCACTGATTGGTTTTCGGGGCCCCGTACGCGGCTAGGCTCCCAAAAAGTCCCACACATGTGGTATCCCCGTACTCAGGAGAAGCAGCTAAATGTATTTTGGGGTGCAATTCCACATATGCCCATGGCCTGTGTGAGCAATATATCATTTAGTGACAACTTTGTGCAAAAAAAAAATTTGTCACTTTCCCGCAACTTGTGTCAAAATATAAAACATTCCATGGACTCAACATGCCTCAAAGCAAATAGCTTGGGGTGTCTACTTTCCAAAATGGGGTCATTTGGGGGGGTTTTATGCCATCTGGGCATTTTATGGCCTTCAAAACTGTGATAGGTAGTGAGGAGTAAAATCAAAAATGTACGCCCTTAGAAATCCTGAAGGCAGTGATTGGTTTTCGGGGGCCCCGTACGCGGCTAGGCTCCCAAAAAGTCCCACACATGTGGTATCCCCATACTCAGGAGAAGCAGCTAAATGTATTTTGGGGTGCAATTCCACATATGCCCATGGCCTGTGTGAGCAATATATCATTTAGTGACAACTTTTTGTAATTTTTTTTTTTTTTTTTTGTCATTATTCAATCACTTGGGACAAAAAAAATGAATATTCAATGGGCTCAACATGCCTCTCAGCAAATTCCTTGGGGTGTCTACTTTCCAAAATGGGGTCATTTGTGGGGGTTTTGTACTGCCCTGCCATTTTAGCACCTCAAGAAACGACATAGGCAGTCATAAATTACAGGCTGTGTAAATTCCAGAAAATGTACCCTAGTTTGTAGGCGCTATAACTTTTGCGCAAACCAATAAATATACACTTATTGACATTTTTTCTACCAAAGACATGTGGCCGAATACATTTTGGCCTAAATGTATGACTAAAATTTAGTTTATTGGATTTTTTTTAGAACAAAAAGTAGAAAATATCATTTTTTTTCAAAATTTTCGGTCTTTTTCCGTGTATAGCGCAAAAAATAAAAACGGCAGAGGTGATCAAATACCATCAAAAGAAAGCTCTATTTGTGGGAAGAAAAGGACGCAAATTTCGTTCGGGTACAGCATTGCATGACCGCGCAATTAGCAGTTAAAGTGACGCAGTGCCGAATTGTAAAAAGTGCTCTGGTCAGGAAGGGGGTAAAACCTTCCGGGGCTGAAGTGGTTAAATGATTTTAGCAAATGGCTGCAATATAACAAAGAGTAAAAAATGTAAGGGGGTCTGAATACTTTCCGTCCCCACTGTGTATGTATATATATATATATATATATCAACATAATCCACAATTATAGTGATAAACATATTGATATAAAGTACATATTTAGATGTAGACATAAATGATCTTAAAATTAATAAAGATAAAAGTTTTTTGATGAAATGCATAGTCCTGGAGAATCTCAAGCACATGATTGCAAGGTGCAGCATATATCGGCTCTACGCGTTTCGTGGAGTTGGTAAACTGGGAACCATGGGAACAGCCCTCCCCGGCCACGCAGTGGCACAGTCAGCAGGAAGTGAAACATCTATGGGACTGTAATTCCCAAAAGCAATTGTGTAGTATATACTGAGTGATGATTCCAGAAGACTTCTGCTTGCTGTACAGAGGTAATGCTGATCCAATTCCCAAGTGGCAGCGCTTGGATCCATAGGAATGGTCCCCTCACCTGGAGATGTTCCATGACTTGTCGTATGTGAGTGATGCCGGATATGGACCTCCTGGCCTCCAGATTTAGCAACAATCTGGGCAGCTTTAAATCTAGGTACAGGGATCTTCTGATTAGAAGCACTGGATGCTCTGGTTCCGTCATAGGATTAGTATACCCTCATCTGTGCTTTTTCCTTTTCTGAAACTTTTTCCTTGTAAGCTTCTCAGGATTGAGATGGAGGGCATTCCAATGATCATTTAACTAGAACTACAAGCAAAACTTTTATCTCGATTTGGATAGAGAAAGGGAGGGTTATAACCACTGTCAGATTTGTTCTCGCCATCTGTGTTTGAGATTTCCCTTCACTTCCTGTCCCATAGCCAAACAGGAAGTGAGGGGAAATCCATACAAATTAAGCGAATTCCTTGGGGACCCCCAGCTCACTAGAACTAGTGTCCCCATTGGAAGATTTCCCCTCTATTACTTTTCTGGGGACAACCCAAAATTTGGGATTTTCTTTTTTTTTTTTTTTTCTTTTTAATTTCAATGATAATGGTAAACAGGACAAATAGAGAGGGTGAATCTCCTTAACGGGGACACGGACAGCAATAAAAAATGACAGGTGTTTTAATCCCTCTCAACTCTATCCAAAACTAAAAAAATAAGTTTTGCCTTTAGTTATACTTTGATGCTTAGCAATGGCCCAGGAGGATGTGGTATATTGACCTGGTAAGACTCCTGGCAGAAAATAGATGTCAGAGATGCCCTTCAGAGCCTGAACTTCAACAGCCACACCATTAAAGTAATTGACTGTGAAGCAGGATGGCAAAATGGTTTTTGGGGTGGAAGATTCTAATGATATAATAGGGCCCACAGACTGTCTGTCAGGTCAGCATACCGCATAGACCAGGAGTCTCAAACTGGCGGCCCTCCAGCTGTTGCAAAACTACAAGTCCGTTGAGGCATTGCAAGGCTGACAGTTACAAAAATGACTCCTACAGGCAAAGGCATGATGGGACTTGAAGTTTTGCAACACCTGGAGGGGCGCCAGTTTGAGACCCCTGACATAGACTGTCTCACAAGTGGCCTTTCGAACTAATTCCTACAGCTCATCGTATACTCACTACCAGCCTATATCAAGGATACTGGCCACATTTTTGATTCTCTGCAGAAGTACACTTGGCAAGAAGACTACCTTCAGTACCTTACTGCCCTTCAGTATCTGTTGGCCAGCAGCCACAGTCCTAACAATGCCCAAACAGGCTTCATAATCCAGGCTGCCCATTTTATCCTCTATCACAACTATTTAGGGTTCAAGATATATGTTATCTACAAACTAAGGGCACAGCAATGGGGGGCCAGTTTTACACCCAGTTATACTAACACCTTTAAGGGCTACTGGGAGGATGTGTTCATCTAGTCTAATAACCACTTTGCCAGACATTTGGTCTTATTTTGCCATTACATCGATGAAATCCTTATCATTTAGCAGGGGGACCTCCACTTCATTTTCCAGTTTGTCCAATACTGTAATGACAACTTATTTGGGACGCTATTTACCTCAGTGGTGGACAAAGATACCCTAGTCTTCCTTGATGTCGAATTGGATCATAATGGCTCGAGGTATCCTTTCCAGAACCTTCTTTAAACTGACATTGGACAACTCCAGGCCAGTTGCCGTCTACCGAGTTGGAAGAACAAAATTCCATACAGCCAATTCTGTAGATTACATCGTAATTGTTCCACCTTGGCTGATTATGACGCACAGAGCAACACATTGATTTAGAAGTTCTGTGAGAAGGGATACTCACTAAGTTTCATCACCTTAGCCAAGAACAGAAACCATATCTGGGGAAAGAATGTTCAGTTACAGTTTAATGGCAGCTATCTACCTATCAAGAAACACTGGCCAATTCTTAAGAATGATCCCAAACTGGACTCTTAATCTCCTGACAACCCAAAAGTTATCTTCCGCAAAGTTAGAAATATCAAGAATGATCGCTCCCAGTAAAATGCAGAAGCCTTGTGTCAAGAGAATTGAGAATATCATCGGTTTTTATTCCATGGTTGGCAACGAATCTACGCCATCAAAAAGTTTCTGACCTGTTCCTCTATCTGGATGGTATACTGTCTAACTTGCCCCTGCAGGTTATGGTAAATAGATAGAACCATAAGAACCTTCAGGACTAGGGTGTGGAACACAGAAGGAGTTTTGAGCAAGGTTCTCCCAAATATAGCGTGGCCAGACACTTCTTTATATACTGCAACAAAGACCCCCAACTACTGCAAGCTTTTGCCATCCAATATATCCCCTCTATCTGAAGGATAAGCTTTCAGCAAATTACGTGCATGGGAAACATTTTTGATTTTCCAACTGGATAGCCTCTTCCCTGGGGTTTGAGCGAGAAGTTGGATGTACACTATTCTTTTAGTTCAGTGGTCTCCAAACGGAGGCCCGGGGGCCAGATGCGGCCCTTTGCTTCCCTTTATCTGGCCCTTGGGGCACTATTCCTTCCACTGATACGAGACACTATTCTGCCACCAACAATGGGGCACCTTTTCTCCCATTGACACGTATTATGGGGCACTATTCCTCCCTATGATGCTAACGATGGGGCACTATCCCTTCCCCTAATTACAAATCTGGCAATGTTTACCCCCATTGATGTCAGGAAAATTTCCACTTCCACTGGCCACCATCCGACCCTCCTAAAATCTGAAGGACAATAAACTGGCCCTTTGTTTAGAAAGTTTGGAGAACCCTGCTTTTAGTTGTTCCATCTCAGCCTTCCTAGGTTTCCTCTCATTGATGTCAATGTTCTCCTTATTCCTGGATAATCACATGGTCCCCTAACCAAATATCACATTGTTACAGGCACCCACACCACCACACTCCTTTCGTGGGGTGCCCTTTTATTAAGTATTTGCATGGTGACCAGCTTCTTTCTTGCTTCTCCCAGGGCCGTACCCCCCTGACCAAGGTGATCCTCTATTCTCCAAGCGGTATCAGGAATCCTAGTCTCATTTTTCACACCATCCATTCAGTTCTTCCCCTCTATGGCAGTATGATAATCACATGGTCCCCCACCCAAACATCACACTGTTACAGGCTTCCACACCACCACACTCATATTGTGGGATGCCCTTTTATCAATTGTATTGCATGGTGGCCAGCTTCTTTCTTACTGCCCACAGGGCTTTTGCAGTACCCCTTCTGAACCAGGCAATCCTCCATTCTCCAAGTGGTATCAGGAATCCTCATGGTATCAGTCTCTCATTTTTCACAACATCCATTCAGTTCTTACCCTCTACCCCTCTTTGGCTCTTTGGCAGTATTTTAATATTTGTTCTGTCAATTGACTTTCACATCCAATTGTGGTAGGTTTTTGTCTCCACACTTTCAGTATTGTTCTTTGATTTTTTTTTTCCTCCTTTACAAACGGACGGGGGGGGGGGGTTGGGGTATTGACGCAAGATGTGCCCCCTTATTGCCTTAGCATTTCAAGGAGTTAAAGTTATTACCATCACTATGCTCGATCATTATTTCTTCCATCTTAGCCAGCTAATTACTATAACTATGGCATTCTTTGGCATTTTAATGTCATGTTTCATGCATTTTTATCCAAATTTATGGGTATATTTATCATACAAATCACCATGAGTAACATCAAATATAGATCTTTTATAATATATTTTGTACATTATTATTTTTTTTTATTATGAAACAAAAGTTTATTGAGTTTTTTGTTTGTACAGACTAGTCATACAGAGTACAGTGTGTTGTTTACAATGTAAAGAATCTTACATCTCAATAAACTGCTTATAAAAAAAACAAACAGCATAAATATAACAGGTAATGTTGGTGTCTATTTTTTCCCCTATAAGCCGATAACCATTTATTATTTACATGAACCCATCGGCAATTTAGAAGAGAGGGCTTAAATTGTGCTAGCATGTGAAATGACAAACAGTCTATGTGGTACATGTTGAAGAGGACTGTAACCATCTATCCCAGATTTTATTGTACTCAGTCGGGCACCCTCTGTTTGTGTAAATCACCTTTTTGTAGGGTAAGGTGTTGTTGATTTCGGCAAGCCAGGCAGTTAACGTAGGGGCAGCCGTCTGGATCCAGTTTTGGGCTATTAACTTTCTTGCTGTGAATAGTGTTTCATGCAAAAACTGAAGCGTAAATTTATCTATACCATCCTCAGGGAATAAGCCCAACAGGCACTGTCCAGGATCCAGGGACACAGGTGAGCCCATTTGGTCATGTAGAAACTGGACAACCTGTGACCAGTATCCCTGGATCTGAGGGCGCCGCCAGATGATGTGATCAAAGGTGCCAACTGAGATCAGGCACCTGGGGCACATAGCGCTGCGGGAGGGGCAAAACTTAGCTAGGCGTTGTGGAGTCATGTATGCCCTATGCATGATATAAGTTTGTGTGAGTCTGTCGGACAGTTTGTGGGATACCAACTTAGGGGTCTCCAACACTTCACCCCAGTCCTCATCCTCCAGTTCTCCCACAGTGTCTACCCACTTCTGCTTGATAGAGTATGCTAGTTTTGTTGCAGGTGGTGTGGTGAGCATATTGTAAAAGAGAGATATGAGTTGACGTGGTTCTTCCTGATATATCACCTCCAGTACGTCTATGTAGGATATGTATCCATAAACTGAGTGCAAAGTGCATGACGCACCTGAAAGAAGCAAAAAAGCATGTAATTTTGGAAGTTGAATTCTGCTTTCAACTGATCAAATGTTTTAATTTCTCCATTATGAAGAACATGGGACAGCAGATAAATACCCTGAGATATCCATATGGTGGGGTCAGGTACCTGGAGGAGCTCCGGGAGGAGTTTATTATACCACAATGGGGTGTTGTCATAAAATACAGGGCATTCCATCTTGGAGGTCACCAAGTCCCAAATCCTTTTGTGCTGAAATGAGAGTCCAGAGCGATTTGGATAGACCATCGAGCCCTTCAGCCCTCTCAGTACATCACAAAATGGTTGTGGGAGTCGTGAGTGCGCTGAGTTGCCTACCAGGGCCAAGTATCTATATTTATCTGACTTGTCTATGTGATATAGGTGGGAGAGCTGTGCTGCCAAGTAATAAGTCCCAAAATCTGGTACTGCAAGGCCCCCCAATGTCGTTGGACACTGTAGGGCCTTCCATGAAAGTTCGTGCCTACCTGGTCCCCATACGAAGGATTGCAAAAGTGTATCCATGATTTTAAAGTATTTTAGAGGGATGTATATTGGAGAATGCCATAACACATATAGGATTTTGGGTAGGAGTATCATCTTAATTAGCCCTATGCGCCCCATCACCCCCACCAGTAATCTTACCCATGTTTGAATTTTGGACTTAATGAGCGGGATTAATGGGTCTACGTTTAGTGGAAGGAAGTCAGCCAGTGTTCTGGAAACCATTATTCCCAAGTGTTTAAGGGTATTTACTCTTACTAAGGGTAGGACGGATTGGTCTCTCGATGTCGCCCATTGCGTCAGACCTCAGGATGATGACCACTGGGGGTCTGGAGTCTAGATGAGCCAAGTAGGCGAGTAGTTTGCCTGGGCATTCACCCTGCTCAAAAATCTTTTGCTTACTAAAGAACATCTTGTACCGAGCCCGCTCCTGGCACAACTGCTCTGCTTTGGAGCTTCAGCTGTGCCAGTATGGCGGGTGAGGGAGATATCACATAGGTATCCTCCATTGCAGTTAACTGTGCAGTAGCTTGTACATAGGTTAGCTTGGAATTTCTCCTAAACCTGGAAATGCATTTGGTGAGGTGCATTCTAACGTGTTTTTTAAACGCTTTCCATACGGTCAGTGGGGAGGTCGTGTCGGTGTTATTTTGAAAGAAGAACCCCCATTCCATGACTGATCTGCCCGTGTCTGGGAGTATGGTCAGCCAGAAGGGATTTTGTCACCCCTTTATGGGGGGGGGGGGTTTGGGTTGTTATATGAAGTCAGCTCAATACAGTAAGGGGAATGGTCTGATAAGATTCGGGGGCCAAATTTTGCAATCTGGGGATTAGGGTGCTAGATAGCCATACATGGTCTAGTCGGGACATGGTTGAATGGGAACTAGAGAAACAGGAATAGGCTTGACGCTTAGGATAAAGGTGTCGCCAGGTGTCCACCAAGTCAAAGCTCGTCATTAGGCGGCCAAACCTGGTGTCTCGATCTGGCATGGGTGTTTGTGAACTCTGTCCCATACGGTCAAGAGAGGGATTGGTTACCATATTAAAATCACCTAGCCATATTGCCGATGTGGCTGGGTATTTTGCCATAAATGAGAATCCTTCACTAAGAATGGTGGAATTAAAGGGGGGGGGATATACCAGGCCAGTATCAAAATGGGGTTACCTGTTATCTTAGCGTGTATAAATACATATCTGCCTTGTGGATCTAGTGTTACAGATTGAAGCTCAAAGGACACTGACTTGGCCACTAGCACTGAGTCACCCCCGGAATATGTGGTGTGGGTGGCATGATATGCCCAGCCGATCCAGGGGCGCTGCAGCGCTCACTGCAGATATCCCTGTATATGAGTCTCCACCAACACAATTACGTACGCCCTTTGACATTTAAAGAAGGAAAATACTGCAGTATGTTTCAACTTATCTCTCAAGCCACAGACATTCCATGTTAAAAATTTCAACCTGGCCATAGACAAATCACAATGTAGTAGGTAGGCCATGTATACCCCCATGTAGTACAGACACTGCGGTGCAGCCATGCAGCTGCACCAGTTTTTCAGTACAGTAATGGATAGCAGCATATCAATGGTTATATTCATGTAAAAAACATATGTAGACACCAAAAACATCAATAATGATAATAGCAAAACCCTAACCCTCCCAGCTCTACACATACCCAAATTTGTGCAAGCATATGTCCCAAAAAAAGAACCCAACTTATGGAAGCATCGCATTGGACGCCAGCGTGATGCCCAAAAAAAGTGGGTCACCAGCTGGGGTAGTTCACTTGAAAACATAGAAGAAAAAGTTATTTGTAGGGTGATTGAGCTGATCAAGCCAGTCGCTGGCAGCTTTTGGTTCCTCAAAAAAAAGAACACGGTCTTCTCCAACGACCCGTGGGTGAGCGGGGAACAGCATGGAGTATTTCAGGTGGTGAACTTGCAGGCGCCTATTGACATCTGTAAAATGGCTGCGCTGCCGCTGAACCTCTGCAGAGAAATCAGGAAAGGCCATGATCTGATGATTATGCAGGGGTATGTTGTCCTTTTCTCTGGATAAGCGTAGTATGGCATCACGGTCCTTGTAGTTGAGGAATTTAGCAATAAAAACTCTCGGGGGTGCACCCTGGGGTGGCTTCTTGGTGGGCATCCGGTGTGCACGTTCCACAACAAATGATTGGGAGAAGGCCTTGCGCCCATATGCTGTAATTAGAAGCTCCTCCAAGAAGGTAGCCGGGTTATTACCTTCTGTGCCCTCAGGGAGATCTATGAATCGCAGATTATTCCTCCTCATGCGATTCTCGAGGTTGTCTTGCTTCTGCTGTAGTTGGGCAATGAGGTGACTTGCTTGGTCAGATGATTCTTGCAGTGGGGGGATGGCATCCTCCACCCGGCCTAGGCGCTGTTCCGATTCCCCAACTCTGTTCCTTAGCTGCTGCATGTCTTGTCTGAGTAAAGAGATGTCAATCTTTACCTCCTCTATTCAGGTGGTGAGGGATGTTTGGCATGCAGCGATCGCTTCCAGGATCTCACTCTTGTCTGTTGCACGAGTGGCAGATGAGGAGGACAGGGAGCCGCCATCTTGGGCCTGTGCCTGTCCGTCCTGATGGCGGAATTTCTCGAGTTTTGTGGCCGTTCTGTGGGGTGGCGACATAGCTCCATTGAGTAACGAGACTGTGGAGGTAGATTATCGGGCTGATGGTTTGAATGTTTCTTTTTTTTTTTTTTTATCTTGGTACTTGTTTTTTACATTATCGCATAATGTTTACATCATTATTTTTTTACATCGTTATCTTTCGTTCATTATTCATTATTAATCAGTTGATTTATTAAGCATAGAATCAAGCTGAGAGAAATATATTTATACAGTATACATTTTAGCCATCCTGTATATGTCATATGTACATCCTAATATGTCATATTTTAATATTACCACCATTTCATGTATTATTTATTTTTATTCATTATTACATTTTTTTTATACACTGTTACCAAAAGTATTAGGACGCCTGCCTTTACACGCACATGAATTTTAATGGCATCCCAGTCTTAGTTTGTAGGGTTCAATATTGAGTTGACCTCAGGGGCGGATCCAGGGGGGGGGCAACGGGGCAATTGCCCCCTCCGAGAATGTGGGTCAGTAAATGTGCTGGCAGGCGTCGCTGTGGGTGAGAGAGCCGGCGGGCGGCTCCGTGGCTGAAAGACAGCGGTGGGGAGAGACAGCGCGTCTCGGGTGGCTCCGGTGGGTACTGGGGAGAGACAGCAGGCGGCTCCGGTGGGGACTGGGGAGAGACAGCAGGCGGCTCCGGTGGGGAGAGACAACGGGCGGCTCCTGTGGGGACTGGAGAGAGACAGCGGGCTGCACTGTTGGTGAGCAGCTGTGCGGCTCGGTGACAGCAACGTTTGGCATGGGACATGGCAAGTGACAATCTGCAACTTGCGGCATGGGACGTGGCAAGTAACAATCCACAACGTGTGGCATGGGACGTGGCAAGTGACAATTCACAATGTGTGGCATGGGATGTGGCAAGTGACAATTCGCAACGTGTGGCATGGGACGTGGCAAGTGACAATCTGCAACATGTGGCATGGGACGTGGCAAGTGACAATCCGCAACGTGTGGCATGGGATGTGGCAAGTGACAATCCGCAATGTGTGGCATGGGACGTGGCAAGTGACAATCCGCAACGTGTGGCATGGGATGTGGCAAGTGACAATCCGCAACGTGTGGCATGGGATGTGGCAAGTGACAATCCGCAATGTGTGGCATGGGACATGGCAAGTGACAATCTGCAACGTGTGGCATGGGATGTGGCAAGTGACAATCCGCAACGTCTGGCATGGGATGTGGCAAGTGACAATCTGCTACTAGTGGCATGGGACTTGGCAAGTGACAATCTGCAACATGTGGCATGGGACGTGGCAAGTGACAATCTGCATCTAGTGACAGGCGACATGGCAAGTGGCAATCCGCAACGTGTGACAGTGGCAAGTGACACGCTCGGGGCTCCCACTGATTCTGCATTATGGTGAGTTGAACTATTTCTTTTTTTATAACAATGTAATAATAGTAATAATGCGCTTCAATCATCCTGACACCATAACAACCAAGCACTGCTGTCTCAGCCAATGAGGAGGGAGAGGCCCGCTCCCGTGCACAGCGCTGGAGAAAGGTCAGGCTTAGGGTAAGTTGGAGGGGAGAGGTGGGGGGACTGCTGTACAGAGAGGGTTTTATTTTACCTTCGTACGTAGAATGCATGAAGGTAAAAAAAAAAACCTTGAGCCTTTAGAACCACTTTAATTATATTCTGTACGTGGACTTGGCTCTCCCTGAAAAATCATTCACCCTCCCAAAAGGTTCACTTAGCAATATCACATGAAGAGTGAGTTCACTAAGAAATGCAGTAAATTCAGTAAATCCAGTGGCTTATTATTTCATTATGAATCTTTGGTGCCCAGTGGACGATGTGCTGGTATTTAAGGATGCTTTGGACAAATGTCTGGAGGCTTAATTTTAAGCTTCATTTGCCTTGGTGCGGGCAGCTTTGCAGCTGGCAATTGTGGCTATAAAGGTGTCTGCCAATGTCTCAAGATCTGGGCTTGTCGCATGAGGAGAAAGAGGGACCCTGCTAGCAGAGATACTGATTCAAGCAGAAACCTGGAAGAATTCCCTGGTGCCCTCAGCTTCTCAGTGGACACACTGAAAGTGGAACTCTACACGTAGTTCACTAAAGTAAAGCTCACCACTTTGCATTATGAGTGGTCTTTAGGCTCCTCATATCCCCTTCAAAGCTGTGTAATCCTCAAATAGATGTACAGCTACCTTCACTGCGCATGTGCAGCCTGAAGAGTTTGGCATGTGGGAGAAGTTTGCTGAAATATGCAGCAAGTTCTTGTGCACAGATGTTAAGCTTGGTTGAGACAGCTCAAACTGTGATTGCGATACCAGAGCTTTGTATTCTTCCCATCAGACTCTGACGATGTTCCCATAGTAACCAAAGCCCTGTCATCTCAAAGACAGCAATGTTGAAAGTTTAAATCATACAGATACCTTATTCAGTGCTGGGACAAGGTCAGGCTAGAGCCCAGGTCGGACATGCCAAACTGCACCCCCTCCAGATTTATGAGCCTTATGTGTCAGCAAGCCCCTCCCAAAAAAATTGAGCATTAATCTGCATGCTTATCCCCTAAGCATAACAACCCCCCCCCCCCCCAAAAAAAAACAAAAAAACAAAAACCCAAATCACCCCTCTTTTAGCACAAACCCTCCAATTCTCCCCTTGTAGCACAAATCCTCTTCCCCATTCCCCCTACCAACACAAATCCCCTTAAATCACCAGTCCCTAAAACATTCCACCAAATTTTCCCTCCTAGAACAATTGTTATCCCCTGCCGCCCCCCAAATTCCCCCTTCTAACACAAATCTCCTTGCAGCCTGTCTTGACCTGCTATGTGCCTTCCACTAATTATAGAGGATGGGCTAGGTTCAAGATATGTGCACAGATCAGTCCACCTTTCTGCCCTCTGATCAGTGTTTTATTGGAGTAATTTACTGTTAGCAGGGGCTTAGGTTACCTTCTTACCATCTGCACTATTTTGACAGACCAGTTATCTGTATTGCCTGTATATCCTATGCTGACCACCTTTAGAATTTGCACCCACAGCTATGGCTGACAGCTACTCACCATCACCCCCTTGTTAGGAATGTAGATGGTCTAGGGGTATATTTAGACCCTCGATACCTCTGCATAAGGTGTACCTTACAATCCCCACAGGCCTGTGAGATTAGCCCATTGAGACAATGATAAAAAACAATGACAAGGTCTCTTCGAGCACATCTAAATCTTTATTCTGTCTCTGTGAATATAAAGGGCGTATTGTGAGAAAATACAGCCTCCTGAACGTCATTACGTTCGAACGTCATATCCAATCAATAGGAAGCAAAACCGAATTTAAGCAAAAGCGTCATTTCTGGGAAATCATGTGCTTTACAAGAAATGTGAAGTAACTTATGAGAAACGAATCTGCAAAGAAAGATAACAAGAACAATGAACAGTACATGCACACAGCTGTTTGTGAGATGGAGTACAGGAAAGAACACAAAATAGAAACTGATTATTCTAAAATGGATGCAGTAAAGCTAAATATGCCTTCACCCCTGTCATCTGTTATCACAGAGCATTACAGACCATCACTACCACTGGTGATAGCAGATGTCATGAGGAGCTGGTAAGCACCTTTCTTCAACTCTCTGCAGCCTGCAATCTACCAGAACTTGGGTGCTTAGAACATGACCACACAGTGCTTAGCTCCTGTTCCCCCATCCTGATCATTTTGTACCGCTTTTCCCCCAGTTTGTTTAGGCAGGCCATAGATTATACGATTTTTTTCCCCTGTGTAGCCCCGTTCCTAAATTTGGAGCTACAGTGTAAATTTAGTTTTTGGCTGAGCTGTAAACAGGTCAAATTTGATTGTATAGTTTATTTGGTTCTGCTCTAAACTTACCTGAGTGCATTTCTCACCTTTGCCAGTAGGTGTCACTGGTACCACAGGCCAGTACGAGAATTACAACTAGGTTGAGCTATTTTTCCCACCTTTTGTGAATACTTTGTGTCACCCTACCTTGTTTCAATCCCTTTGGTCTAGCCATCTGAACCAACACACATCCACCCATCTCCACACTCCCTACCATACTTCCCTGATTATGTACCTCTACCACCCACCCCACCTCCTAAGGCTGGGGCCCTGGGGGCTATCCTATGTGCGCGCTCAATAGCGAAGGTGTTTGAAAATGAATCCTTGCCAAGTTTCTCCTTCAGCCAATCTTCCATAAATTGAATGGGCTTATTCCCCTCGCAGCCCTCTGGGAGCCCTAGCACCCTCAGATTTTCTCTATGCAACCTGTTCTCCATATTATCCATTTTCTGTAAACAGTCCTTCAGTTGGATTTTCATGAGTGCTACTTCTTGTTTTAATGGATACACATCATCTTCCATTTGACTAAACCTCTCCTCGAGGGCTGTTGTCCGGGTGCAAACTGCACGCACTTCTCCCTTAACGGCAAGTAATTCATCTCTAATGTCCTTAAGTTGCTCAGACACATCATTAATTGATTGCTTGCAAGTATTGACAGCCAAAAAGATATCATTAAGGGACGGCTCCCCCTCTTTTGCCTATCCACCCTGGCCTCCCCCTACCGCCCCCTCCAGACCCAAAACCTGTTGCTTTCCCGGAGCCCCACCTGCTGCCGGGCCTGCTAGTGGCATAGCTGCCAAAGTCCCGTTTTCTTGGGTCTGGCTTCTCCTCCCGGGGTGGCCAGCTTGATGCTGACCTCCCCCTGTACTGCTGGCCTTTTTGGGGGTTTGGTTTGGGGTATGCGCAAATCGCTCCAACTTGGCGGCCACTTGGTTCCCCTTTTCTTTGGCTCCGCGGGTTCCAGGAGCCCCTGTCCCTTCTTGAGCTAGCCCGTCCTCCATCCCTTTCTTCCTAGTCATTCCGGCAGGAATCAATCCAAAACTCTGTCCTAGGTCTGTAACAGTTCTTGTTCCCCACTATATCTGCAACAGTGGATGACCCAGTGGAGCCTATATGCTGTGATATGTTGTGGGTGAGCATACAAGGCAGCAGCCAACTCACCCCTCCTGCGCCATGAACAGGATCCTCTGCTGTTCAGGTCTTCCAGGGACTCTCCAGCACTGCCGCTCAATCCCGGATGACGGCGCCTCCCTCTCTCACTGTGACAGGCGCCGCTGATGCCGTTCTCGGGGGAGCTCCGTGTGAGTCGCCCTGCTCTGTAGGGCGGCGTGTAACAGCCGCAG
Source organism: Aquarana catesbeiana (assembly GCF_042186555.1). NCBI lineage: Eukaryota > Metazoa > Chordata > Amphibia > Anura > Ranidae > Aquarana > Aquarana catesbeiana. The sequence goes on from NC_133326.1 coordinate 550,719,214, forward strand.
CGGCTTCTCACGATGCTCCGGACGTTCCCCCTCCTCAGTGCTTCCGCTCGATCTCACCATCCGCTCGGTCTTGTCATATCAGGTGTGGGGGCAGGAGCGAGGGGAGAGAGCAAGGCATGGCCACAGCGCTCTCCCTCACCTCAGCATCCGGTCACGCCCTCTCTTGACTGAATCTCTCTTTTAGGTTGAGCTATTTAATGATTATTCTTTTTCCAGAACAGCCCAGCACGAGGCCGCTGTGCATTCTGGGAAGGGGGTATTTATTGGGCAGAGCCATGTGCTCTTTCTCTTCTCTTACCTCGGGGCCCTCCTGGCCTGAGGATGTGTTGCTGCAAGTAGGCCCGGAAGCCTGTCTGGGGCCTACTAATCCTGTGGTGGTCCTTAGGCTGTCTTGCCTGTGTGGAAGAAGCCGAGCCAAGCTGAGGAGATCCAGGGGAGGACCCTTGCTGGAGAGAGCCAGGATGAAGGCTGGTCTGGTAACTCATTTGGAGGACGCACCTATGCCTAAACTACTCTTACAGTGTTGCCGGATGGCTTAAAGGTTCTGACACTGTGAAGCTGAATCCTATTTTACAATCTAAACAGTGGTAACTAGCTCCTGGCTGCTAAGTCTGTGAGAGAGGCTTATCCAAGAGTGCTACTGGCTGCTAAGTCTGTGAGAGAGGCTTGTCCAGGAGTTCTACTGGCTGCTAAGTCTGTGAGAGAGGCTTGTCCAGAAATTCTACCGGCTGCTAGGTCTGTGTGAGAGGCCTATCCAGGTAGTCAAGGTCTGCTAAAAGAGAAAGCCGTTTTACCTTTGGATTCAAGGAGTCTGTAAGTGATCTGCAAATGGTATCTGAAACCTCCCATAATCCTGTCTCCTACTACTTCTTTCAAGTTCTTTATTAAAGCATTGCAAATATATAAAGTGACTGGCGCCCAGATTCTGTCCTGACTTCTCATTATAGCCATGGACTCAGCCCTGGGGTGAACGTAAGCTTGCCCCCTGTCTCTGGAGGTACCTCTTTGCTCCCAGTAGACCCAGGAGGGCGCTACACCTGCAACCCAAAATCACTTGATTACCCCATCAACAGTCAGTGTTGATAGGGGAATCCCGCACGCGGAGCTATTGTGTTCTCCCGGTGGGGGGAGGGGAATAGTGAATATTGCTAGCGACTATAGCTGCTGGCAATAACCGCATCCAAAAAATCCAACAAGCTGGTTGTACCCAAGTCGTTCGATATGGGTACAATCCACCTTCCCATACATGGTTCGCATCTCGGCCAGTTCAGCAGGGACTAGCCAAGATTCAGTTCCAGCACTTTAGTTCCGTTTTGCTCTTCCACAGCCTGTTCTGTTCCTGGCTATCTATACTGCACACTGTCTAGTATCCAACCTCCCCTTTCCTCTGATTTTTAACAAGTCAGGATAAAGTCACAGCTAGAATCTGTTGAAGGGCAGGGGCCACCAGCAAGAATAGAACTCTAGAAAGTGCTTCCAAGCGCTTATGGTCTTTAACCACTTCAACACCAGGCACTTTCCCCCCTTCCTGCCAAAGCCAATTTTCATCTTTCAGCGCGGTCACTTTTTTTTTTTTTTTTTTTTTTTTTTAGTTTTTTATTTATATCAGGCAAGGGGGGCCCGTATGGACCGACATACAAATAGTAAACATCAACACGTTAACAGTCATAACGTTGAGCACAATCATATAATCCAATATATAGTTAAGCCTGTTATTTCTTTCTGTTAACATCTGTCGTCTCAACGCTTTGGTAACAATTAGAATATAGGAAAAAACAAGAATATAGACCGGAAGAGGAATATTCTACGTATTCTTTAAGTATTCTTGTATTAAGTGGTGCAGTCCATCAGGCTCCCCTCCTACCATTATTACTTTAAAGTCTTAAGATTAGAAAAAGAGTAAGAGCAAGAGTAGGAGTAGAGAGGTGGGGATAGGATGTGGGGGGGGAGGGGGGGGGGAGTGGACACGTGCCTCGCAATCACGGAGTATTTAAAGAACTCTCCGAGGCATGACTGTACTTGTGACACAGATGTGTGTCTCGTTTGTTAATTTACCATGTGGTTGATTGGAGGGTTATTCAGGTCTCCAGCAGGGTTTGGCCCTCGCTGGAATAAATGAACATATTCCACAACTGCCATGTCTTGGAGAATTTTTCCTGTCTGTTTTGAGCTGTGTGTATAAGGTCTTCCATTCTTTTGATTTCTTCTACTTTTTTGATCCACAAGCCTAAAGTTGGGGGTGTCTGGGATTTCCAGTGGAGCGGTATGCAGGCTTTAGCTGCGTCCAGAAGGTGGCGGAGCACGGACTTTTTATATATTTTGGTAGGTATATTGGATGCATGTAGGAGAAAAAATGCCGGGTCATTAGTAATGTTATAGTCTGTAAATTTCTGTATAATTGTCTGTATTGTATGCCAGAAGTTCGTCAGTTTAGGGCACGACCAGAATATGTGTAATAATGTCCCTTTTTCTGCTTGGCATCTCCAGCAGAGTTCAGGTGTCATTGGGAAGTATTTGTGTAAGAGTGTTGGGGTTCTATACCAATGTGTTAAAATTTTGTAATTCGTTTCTTGGGTTTTGGCGCATATCGAGGATTTGTGTGTGAATCTAATAATTTGCTGTCTTTTGGTACTGTTAAAATTACAGTTTAGTGCCTTCTCCCATTTAAGTAAGCCTGGTGGTACGAAATCTGGTGTGGGAGTGTTCAGTAAGGTATATGTCAGAGAGAGTGTATGCTGTAACACCCCCGGCGTCGAGCACAGGTCCTCAAATGTGGTAGGTGGTAGGGCATTTGAGGGGGGCTGAATTGATTTGAGGAAATGGCTCAGTTGGAGGGCCCTCAGGAAATCTAGGTGGTAAAGGCCCGTAGGTGCAGCAAGTTCTGCGCTCGTCCTCCACCTCCCCCCAATGCTAAAGTGGGAGGCTTGATAAAGACCCTCTCCAGCTAGTCTCTCAAAGATTGCGTCCTGTAGGCCTGGCGCAAACAAAGGGTTTCCCAGTACTGGGTATAAGGGAGAATTTGGTGAGAACAGGGATGCACGGGGCAGAAGACGAGCACAGACCTGTATGGTGTTTCCTATTAGAGGGTGTTTCTTGATTTCAATCGGAACTGCTGAGCAGCACCAAGGGGCTCTCCGGAGTGGAACTATACTTTGTTTCTGTTCTATCTGAGTCCAAAGTTTGGTATCGGTATGACGGCACCAATCTATCAATCTTCCTAGGTGTATTGCCCGATAGTATGTGCGCACATCAGGGAGTGCTAGTCCGCCATGTTGTTTTGGGAGGATTAGTATTTTGTTAGAGAGTCGTGGTCTCTGTTTGGCCCAGACAAATGTCGTAAAGAGCGATTGTACTTTCCTGAAATAAGCCGCGGGTATCGCGACGGGTAGTGCCTGCATAAGGTAAAGGAATTTAGGTAGTATAGACATCTTTAGTATGTTGCAGCGTCCCAGCCATGAGTGCAGTCCTGTGTCCCATTGGTTTAAGAGAGCTTGGACTTTTTTTAAAAGTGGTGGGAAATTCAACTCGTATAGTTTGGACAAGGTTTGTGGTATGTGTGTACCTAGATATTTTAATGAGGTCGTAGTCCATTTCAAATTGAAGCTAGATTGGAGAAGCGAGTGTTGTGGTTTAGGAATTCCCACCCCCATAGCCTCTGATTTGGTGAAATTGATCTTCAGATTTGAGAGGGACCCATATAAGTCAAATTCCCTAAATAGGTTTGGGAGTGATATCGTTGGTTTCGTGATTGAGAACATAAGGTCGTCTGCATACGCAGACACCTTATATTGTGACTGGTTTATGGTAACTCCCGATATGTTTGGGTTTAGCCTTATGTGGCACAGAAAGGGTTCGAGAGAGAGTGCAAAAAGAAGGGGCGATAGAGGGCACCCTTGCCTCGTCCCGTTGGTGATTGGAAACTCGTCTGAGATCACGCCATTCGCCCTGACCCTGGCCGTCGGTGTGGTGTAGATCGCTTTTATCCAGCGCATCATGTTATCGCCTATTCCCGCGTGTCGGAGTGTTTCAAACATGAAGGACCAATTTACACGGTCAAACGCCTTTTCGGCATCGGTGCTTATAAATATACTCGGTGTTTTGGTGAGGTTAGCTGCGTGTAGTAGGTTTAAGACTTTGATGGTATTGTCCCTCGCCTCTCTACCCGGAACGAAGCCCACTTGATCTAGGTGTATTAAGTGGGGAAGGTGTTGTTGTAGTCTGGTCGCTATTATTTTTGTAAATAGTTTGAGGTCAGTATTAAGTAGGGAGATTGGGCGGTAGCTCCCACATTGGGTCGGATCTTTCCCTTCTTTCGGAATGACCGATATTTGGGCCTGTAGTGTGGATCTATGGAACAAACCTCCCTCTGTAAGATCGTTAAATAGTTCGGTCAAATGATCTCCCAGAGGCAGTAAAAGAGCCTTGTAGTATTGTATCGTAAGGCCGTCAGGACCTGGGGCTTTCCCTGGCTTAGTGTTTTTAATTGCTACTTGTATTTCTGTCAATGTGATAGGTTCCTCTAATAATGCACTTGTATCAGTCGTCAGGGTGGGCATAAGGGAGGTAGTCAGGTATTCCCTCATCTGTTCTGTCGTTGGCTGTGTAGTTGATATATTATAGAGTTTCTCGTAATACGATTTAAATTTGTTTGTGATTTGTTGGGGTAGGGATATTTTATGGCCCGCTTGTGAGGTTACGTGTGGTATATAGGATGCTGCCTTTTGTGTTTGTAGGGATTGTGCCAGCAGTCTACCACATTTGTTTCCAGATTCATATATTTTTTTCTTTGAGATTTGCATCGCTGCTTTAGCTTTAAATTGAAGTAATTCCATAATTTGCGTGCGTGTCATATCTAGCTGGGCGCCTAGTTGTCTAGAAGGGTCCTGTTTGTGTGCTTGTTCTAATGTCTGTAGTTTATTGATCATCGTGGTCATTTGTTCCGTCCGTATTTTTTTCAGTCTAGCCCCATGTTTTATCAGGATGCCCCGAATCACAGCTTTGTGCGCTTCCCATACTAGTCCCGCATCGCAGTCTGGGGTGCGGTTTACTTGAAAGTAATTTGAAATTTCTTTCGTCACGTCCGCTACTATCTCCGGGTCCTGTAGCAAACTCTCATTCAGTCTCCAAGGTTTTCTTTGTCCCCTGTAAAAATCAGTCAAAGCGTATCGCATCGTGACCGGGGCATGGTCGGACCATGTAATAGATCCTATGTTAATATCTCTGATTGCCTGTAATTGACTATGGGGTATCATGAGGTAGTCTATTCGCGAGTACGAGTGATGTGGGCGGGAGAAGAACGTGTAATCTCGTTCTCCAGGGTGGAAAAGGCGCCACACATCTATCAGTTGTGTGTCATGCAGTATGGAGTGAATTATTTTGTGTGCACCTCGAGATGTGGAGGACGTTCCCGTCGAGGTATCTTCCATAGGAATAAGGGGGATATTGAGGTCTCCACCAACTATAAGTTGACCTTCAGAGAAGGTTTGGAGAAGTTTCATGTGTTTTTTAATGAAGACTTCTTGATGGCAGTTTGGGGCGTACAGGTTGGCGATAGTCACTTTAGTCTCTCCTATCTTTCCCTTAAGGAAGAGAAATCTGCCCATCGGGTCTGTCTTTATGTCAGTCATGGTCCATGGGATTCTGGCCGAAATCTGAACAGAAACCCCTCTAGATTTGGCCTCCTTGTATGTCGAGTGGTAAACTGTTGGATAGTGCCTATTTTTCAAAATAGGGAAGGCATTTTCCCTAAAGTGTGTCTCCTGTAGCAGGACGATGTCTGCCTTCATGCGCTTCATGTCATTTTGTAACATTCTACGTTTTTCTGGGACATTGAGGCCTTTTGCGTTTAAGGTGACGATTGTAATTTCGTCCATGATTGCGGAGGGCGTGGTGGGGGGAGGGGGGTGATGTAGTGGGGTGGATGGGGAGGGGAGTAGTTGGAAAAAGATATAAAGTCAAAAGGAAAGAAAAAATGAAATAGGAGGGTGTGTGACCCTCTAAGTGAAATCTAAGGTAATAGCAAAATTTTGCTTATACGCTCTTCAGGAAAAACCTGAGTGGTGAGCGCAGGCCTAGGTGGGGGTTTGATCAGCAAGGGCCTTGGGGGGCTCCCGGTTGTCAACCAGATCCCTCTCAGCCCGTTCTGAGCGTAATAAGCTCTACAGGTGAGAGTTTATAGAAATTACTGATAAAATTCTTCAAATAAAAAGGAAAAAACAGAAACCATATTCTTCAACAATGTTTCTATTACGGTAATCTTTAAAACATGTTAACTCTGCAGGGAGGGTCTGCAATTCGTGTTATCTCCACTAAATCCAACAGTTCCCGCCCTGTGTCTCTCAGACAAAGGGCCCCAGGCCTGCTGCGTGGTTTCACAGTGTGCCCTCGTAGACCTTCCTCCAAGAGAGAGGTTGGTAACAGGAGGGGTGGGGTACTCTTATATCGTGTCCCTGGCATCTCACACCCACCCCCCTCCCTGGTGTATCTGGGCCCTGCCGGTTTCTACCCACCCCTCATAGACTTCCACCCTTCTGCTGCTTATTGTTTTGCCCGACCTCCCCTGCAGGGATTGTTAGTCTGAAGCTTTTAGCTCTTATACCCCACGTACACTCCCCCCCAGCATACTTCAGTCTATGGTCTCCGTATAAAGGATGCTGGAGTAGGAGATCCGGTGGAAATTATATAGCCAAAAGTCATTTAGAGTGAAACCGGTGCAGAGCGTCCTTACCATCTAACATGCAGGTGTTAAAACGACCATTTTGTTGGTGAGTAATGAGTTGAATTACAGACACTGCAAGTTCATGTTCTGGTCTTGTAAGTCTGGGTTTGCTATGAGTAGTCTTTCCGGTTCCCAGTCCTTATTTTTGATTGCAACGGAGCTCTTAGAGTGGCTGGAGTGTCGCATGTGTATAGGATGGAGGGCCCATTACCCGTTGCCACCGAAGGTATTGCTCATTAGAGGGAGGGGGTGGGGATGCGCCAAACAGCACCTCGCCAGACTCAGCTCATCTCTTCTCAGGACACCACTGGGTAGCATAAGTCTCGGTAGCTCGAATAAAGGCAGCGGTAACAGTGTCCCACTTATATTCCGGAAGTTCATTAAGGTGTAACCGAAGGTGCAGAACTGTACCCCGGACTGTATAGAAGTTTCCTCTAGTGGAGCCATGTGTTCAATAGGGAGTTCAGGTCAGTTTCAGCTCGGCAGCAATACAGTCCACCTGGGTCCAGTCGGGGGTGTAACCGCCGCTCGTTGGATATCGGCACTAGGTTTGACATGGTGACAGGTCCTTTAATCAAAACAGGTAAAACTCCAGTGGGAAACAAAGAACAAAAAAGAACAAGAAAGAAAAAACCCAAAAGAGGAACAGTAACCCCACTGGAGGATAACACATAACTTGCTTCACGGATGAAGCCCTATACATCCCTGCTTGTTAAAGAGTCACGGGTTGATGTTTGTTTATGACTCACGCGATCTGTTATTTGTGGTGGATCGAGATCTTCCTCGGCGCCTCTGAGAGCGGGTATTCCGGCCTGGGCCCGCTGCCACTGGGCCCGATCGGCCCGCCGGCCTTGTTATTTTCATTAGCCAATTCGGCACTGGAACCGGGTCTGTCCCCAGGAAGGTGAAGAAGGCGGGGAGGTCCGAAGGTGTTCTCAACGTGAAGGCGGCTTGGTTGGAGCGAAATGTCACTGCCAAGGGATAACCCCATCTGTAAGTGCAGCCTCGTTGTCTGGCGGCCTCCAGTGCCGGTCGCAGCATAGCTCGTCTCTGTAATGTGGCTCTGGAAATATCCGGTAGTATCTGGACACGGGCGCCATCAAATTCAACTTCGCCACTCTCCCAGGCCGCGCGTAAGATAACTTCTTTTTGGGCATAGCGATGCAGGCGGCACAGGACATCTCGTGGCCTCTCGGGATCCGTGGACTTCGGCCCCAGCGCACGATGGACCCTGTCAATCTCTAAGGTAGGTGGTGGGGTTTCCAGCAGCCGATGGAATATGGCTGTGACCGTTACTGCCAAGTCCTCAGATTCTGTGGCCTCTGGAATCCCCCGCAGCCTCAGGTTGTTGCGGCGGCTGCGGTCCTCCATTTCCTCTAAATGAAGCTGCACCTCTTGGAGCTCCCTGTCCCGGGACTCCTGTGCTTGTTCTAGAGATAGAATCCTAGATTCCAGGGCGGATGTTAGGCTCTCTCCGGTGGTCACCCTGTGGTCAATTGTTTGTATGTCCGTTTTGATTTCTTGTATGTCTCTTTTATGGGCCTCCTCTACTCGCTGGATTAGCGTCTCAATGTCTGCCCTCGTGGGTAGGGCCTGTAGCATGGCGCGGAGATCGTCTTCCAGGCGAGATTGGCCTGGTGTGGGATCAGCGGTGGCCGATCTGAACACTGCGGGGGTCCCCATGAGTGGGCCTGGATCTGTCGATATTGTCGGGGAGGGTGCCCGTGACATATCGGTGTTGTTAAAGTCACTCACAGTGCGGAGATCACGTGGAGAGGCTGCAATGGCGCCCTGGGATAGCTCTCTTTTGTCCGTCAGGTATCTCTGGATGCCGAGCTGTGTGGTCGGTGTTCGCGTCTCTTTTGTGATCGCTCTGGTTCTGTATCCTTTAGGGGTGTTCATTCCGTCTCCATAAACGTAGCAGGTCGTCTGTTTGGCCGAAAAGGATCGGTTGAGGCTGGGAGCCCCTGCAATACACGTCTCTACTCGGGCATTGCTAAGTCAGGCCCCTACTGGTTAATATTTTGCCAAGAACTGCATTTTTTTTGCCCTGGAAGTTATGTAGTGCTGGAGGGATCCTCTTCAAGCCTCCACAGGGACATGCAATTCGTCCACAGAGGGCCTCACCAGGGAGGTCAGGGATGGGGATGGTATAGGGCCTGCTCCGCTGTCCAGGTGGAGGCCTCCAGCCGTTTCAGGGCCCCCTCCTCCAGGCACTCAGGATCAGTCACTCTCCCAGGCAGTCCGGCGGCCCTGGATCCTCAGGAAAGGCCGGGGTTGCGGCCTATTTGTTCGTGGGGGGTGATGGGGAGATCAAGCCCCGTGCAGCAGCTGTGACCAGGCCCGAGCCCGGCCTTTAGATCCCACCCGCAGCCGCAGCAGGCTGTGATGTATGCCGGAGGCGCCGACCGCGCCAAGGGTCCACGAGGCCGCGGCGCGGTCCGCTGGGAAAGTCCGCGGCTGCGGCCTAGTACCGCGAGGTAGGCCGGGGACGTCCGGCGGGCCTCGATCTCCGCCGAGGACGGCAAACTCTCCTCTCCCCTCAGTGCACAGGAGACCCACGAGTCCCCCACAGTCAGCTGGGATGTGTCAGGGGAAGATTAGAGGCTGATGGATCCGGATTAATGAACCGGTAAGCGGAGCTCTCTAAAAACGCCGCCGCTCACCTCCTCAGCGCTGTCACTTTTTAACTGACAATTGCGCGGTCATGCTACACTGTGTCAGAAACCATGAATCAGACCGAGACAGAAGTACAGTAAAATCACACTTGTTTATTAATAAAAATAAAAAGGTAAATAGAGTAAGCATAGTTAAAGCATAATAAAAACAGAGCGGTGCAACGCTCAGAAGCAGTATGAATAAAGTCCCAAAGCATGTAGTTCCCGTAGAAATAAGCAGATGTCACCGCAACAGACAGAGAGGAGACCCCCTAAAGGTGAATAAGGTGCTGTAATGGAAAGATGGTAACAATCAATGAACCAGGATGATATTAAAGAATATAATCAGATTCGGAGTACACAGCATAAACATAAAAAAACAGGTAGGTGGCCGTCACAAAGCCCCTCGCACGCGTATCGTCCGTGGGTAAGGACTTCCTCAGCGAATCTGATTATATTCTTTTATATCATCCTGGTTCATCAAACAGTCAATCTTATATTGACTGTTTGATGAACCAGGATGATATAAAAGAACTGACGCACGGGCCCCTAATCAGATTCGCTGAGGAAGTCTTTACCTATTCAGTGCCACTCTTGTGAGTAATTTTTATTCAATAAAGAAGTGACTTTTATTGTATTGAGAGCACTATGTTTTTTATTTTGTTTTAACATGACCTGTGTATGCCGATGATTATGCTATCTGGATATCGCATGACCGAGGGGAGGACATATATGAAGCCAGTCTACTCATCTTTATTATTACCCTTATGAAGGGACTGCATTTGTGACCTGATAGCTCAGTGGGTCCATTTCAGAAGGTGAACGGCCTGCACTTCAGGTGGTGGAATACACTTATTTGGAAGCACGATTGTTACCATCGTTCCATTACAGCACCTTATTCACCTTTAGGGGGTCTCCTCTCTGTCTGTTGCGGTGACATCTGCTTATTTCTATGGGAACTACATGCTTTGGGACTTTATTTATACTGCTTCTGAGCGCTGCACCACTCTGTTTTTATTGTTCATTTAAGGATTTTTTTTATATTGACCTTCGGTGTCCAGCTGCTGTGCGTTAGGATTGGTTTTGTGCTGTCTGACTTTTTCTTTACTATTATAGTCAAAGCATAGCCAGAGTCCAGTAACCGGATCGGATAGTCAGCCAAGCCAGAGTTCAGTAACCAGATCGGGTAATCAGCCAAACCAGAGTTCAGTAACCAGATCAGGTAATCAGCCAGGCCAGAAGTCAGGGATCCAAGTAGAGGAACAGCAAGCAGTATAAGTAGCCAGAAGCAAAGCCAGTCTTTAAACAGGAACACAGGAGATGGTTTCTTGTGATGTGACCAAGGCGAAGGCAGGAATGAAGTGAGCTGGAGATCTTTAAGTAGGTGGGACTGATGAGCAGATCCACAACAGCTGGTTAACTGTGGAGAGGGATGAGAGCTGGCAATTAGCCGACAGCTGAGCGGCCAGCTCAGAGAAGGAAGGGCTGAGCCAGCCCTGTCAGTACCCCTCTCCTCAACGACCCCTCTCCCTCTGAGGACCACCGGGCTTGAGGGGAAAACATCTATGGAAATCACGGAGCAGGGCAGGAGCATGTACGTCCGAGGATGAGACCCAGGAGCGTTCCTCCGGACTGTACCCCTTCCAATGCACCATGTACTGTATGCGCCCACGGAACCTATGGAAGCCAACAATGGATTGTACCTCATACTCCTAATGGTTTTCAAGCTGTATAGGGTGAGGACGTAGCACCGAGGTGGTAAAGCGGTTGCAGACCAATGGTTTCAGTAAGGAGACGTGAAAAACATTAGAGATGCGCATACTAGCAGGAATGTCCAACGCGTAAGCCACTGGGTTAATCCTGCGAAGGATACGGAAAGGCCCAATAAACCGAGGTGTGAACTTCAGTGAGGGAACACAAAGTCGGAGGTTGTGAGATGAAAGCCAGACCCTGTCCCCAACCTGGTAGGAAGGCGCAGGCAGGTGTCTGCAGTCGGCATGGAGTCTGTACCTATCATTAGCATGATGCAAAGCCTCCTGGACTTGTGCCCAAGTGGAACGAAGACCACAGAGATGCTCCTCTAGCGCAGGAATGCTCTGCGGAACAAACGAGTCAGGCAACATGGAAGGTTAGAAACCATAATTCGCCATAAACGGAGACAATTGGGAAGCAGAATTCAAGGCACTGTTGTGAGCAAACTGCCCATGGTAATAGGTCTGACCATTTGTTGTGATGGTCAGAAATATAGCAATGTAGGAATTGCTCCAAGGACTGATTGGCTCATTCTGCGGCCCCATTAGACTGCGGGTGATACGCAGAGGAGAAAGCAAGCTGAATTCCCAGCTTTGCACAGAGGGCTCGCCAGAACCAGGACACAAACTGACTACCCCTGTCCGAGACAATCACCTTGGGTAGCCCATGTAAGCCAAAGATCTCCCGAGCCAAAATGGAAGCCAGTTCCTTAGAAGTGGGCAACTTCTTAAGTGGAATACAATGACACATCTTTGAGAACCGTTCAACCACCATAAGGATAACTGTGTTGCCTTGGGAGTTGGGCAACTTCACAATGAAATCCATAGACAGGTGAGTTCAGGGCCTCTCTCCATTGGGTATGGGTTGTAGGAGGCCCACTGGAAGGTGTCATGGAGTCTTACTCTGAGCACACACGGAACAGGCAGTTACATCAGCACGTAGACTAGGCCACCAGAATTGTTGAGAAATGGCCCAAACGAGTTGATTCTTACCAGGGTGGACAGCTGCCTTGGGAGAATGGTAAGTCTGGAGCACGGCAGTACGGAGACACTCTGGGACAAATCAGCGGTCACAAGGTTTCTCAGGAGGAGCATCGACCTGAGCAGCAAGAATTTTGTCACCCTAAGGAGAAGTAAGTGTGGTGCGAATCGTAGCCAGAATACGATCAGGAAGAATCATAGGAACCGGAACCGACTCCTTGGAAGTGGAGGAAAATTGTCGTGACAAGGCGTCAGCCCTTATATTCTTAGTACCGGGTAAGAATAAGACAATGTAATTGAAACTTGACAAGAAAAGAGCCCATCACGCCCTTTTGGGAGAGAGGCGTTTAGCCTCAGACAAGAATGTGAGATTCTTATGGTCAGTAAGAATGAGAACTGTCACAGTGGTACCTTCGAGGAGATGTCTCCATTCTTTCAGGGCTAAAATGATTGCCAACAGCTCTCTGTCACTAATCTCGAAATTGCACTCGGCAGGTGACAATTTCTTGGAAAAGTAGCCACAAGGATGCATAGCACTCTCAGAGGTAGGACGTTGAGACAGAAGGGCGCCAACACCAGTCTCAGAAGCATCAACCTCAAGGATAAAAGGTAACGTAGGATCAGGATGTGCCAACACACAAGCAGAAACAAAGGCAGCCTTGAGACTTTCAAAGGCCTTAATTGACTCCAGAGACCAACTCTGTGGGTTACCATTCTTTCTAGTCATATCGGTCAGGGGCTTGACCAAAGACTAAAAGTTACGAATAAACTTCCGATAATAGTTAGCAAAACCCAGGAAACGCTGCAGAGGATGTAACCCCATAGGTCAAGGCCACTGTAGGACTGCCAAAAGTTTCTGTGGGTCCATCAAAAAAACAGCAGTGGAAATGCCCAGGAATTTAACCTGTTCCCGATGGAACTCATATTCTCCAGTTTACAATAGAGATTGTTCTCTCCTAATTTCTGAAGCAGAGGACAGACATCTGTGTGGTTGCTCTCCAGGGACTTGGAAAATATGAGGAAAATACCGGCTTGACCTTTGTCAAAGACATTGCTAATATCACGGCAGGGAGGAGAGTGAAGAGGTACACAGGACCTTGGCTACCTTCCGGAAGCATGTTTCACTGCATTGTGGTGACCAGGAGAGAACCTCAGCACGGATCCAATCAAAAGAGGGGTTATGCCTCTGTAACCAAGGATAACCAATAACCAGCGGAAACTTAGAGGAAATCACTTGGAATTGGATTATCTCATGGTGAAGAGCCCCTATGGCCACGGACAACGGAACCTTCTCATGTCACATGGGCAGGCTGTAGAGATCTCCCGTCAAGAGCCTCAATGGCAAGTGGAGTGTCACGCAGCTGCAGTGGAATCAAGTGCTTTGATACAAAGGCAGCATCAATGAACAGGCCTGCAGCCCCAGAGTTGATTAGAGCCTGTATCTCGATAGACGACTTAGCCCAAGAAAGGGTGACCGAAACCAGGGGCTTATCCTTCTTGATAACTGGGGACGACACAACACCACCTAAGGTCTGTCCATGACAGGACCTCAAGGTTGGGTGTTCCCAGGACGGGTAGGACAAGACTTCAAAAAGTGACCTGCCTAGCCACAATAAAGGCACAATCTCTCCCTCCTCCTAAAGGCTCTCTCATCCGCAGAGAGACGCGTGAAGCCCAAGTGCATGGGTTCATCTTCACTGACCAACTCGGTACCAGGAGGTGAGGGAGGCACGGGTGGGACTGCAAAGCTTGGAGGCAAACGTACAGGAGGCTTCTGCAAGCACTCCTTAAAATAAAGTCTTTCTCTGAGTCTGGAGTCAATGAGGATGGCAAACGAGATCAAGCTCTCCAGTTCAGTTGGTATATCTCGGGCTGCTATCTCATCCTTGATGGAATCTGAGAGACCATGACAAAAAGCAGCCACGAGGGCCTCATTGTTCCAAGCAACCTCTGCTGCCAGAGTAGGGAACTCAATGGCATCGGCAACAGTTCTCGTACTCTGTTTGATGGACATGAGGCACTTGGCAGCAGAAGCGCAGCGTGCGGGAACGTCAAATACCCTTTTAAAGGAGGCCACAAACTCAGGGTAGCTCAAGACAACAGGTTTTTGCGTCTCCCAGAGAGGGTTAGCCCAGACCACGGCTCTCTCAGAAAGCAAAGATTTAACGAACCCTACTTTGCTTCTGTCTGTGGGAAACCCTCTGCATTGAACTAGATCGCCCCCAAATCACTGGGGAAGCGGGGCGGAGCCAGACATACCTCTTATAGAGGTAATACTCAAGGCGGGTGCCTGCACAGAGACTGGCGCAGCAGCAGGGACAGCCTGCAACTCAAGTTGTACCGGAGCAGCCACAGTGGGAGATTCCAGGTGAGCCGTGTGACTCAGGAGCGTTTGTAACGCCATGGCAAACTGATCCATGCAGTGATCTTGCTCATCCAATCTGGAAAAAATATTACCTACAAGTGGATTGACTGTATCTTCTGAATTCATGGCCTTCGCCTACTGTCAGAAACCATGAACCAGACCGAGACAGAAGTACAGTAAAATCACACTTGTTTATTAATAAAAATAAAAAGGTAAATTGAGTAAGCGTAGTCAAAGCATAGCCCGAGTCCAGTAACCGGATCGGGTAGTCATCCAAACCAGAGTTCAGTAACCAGATCGGGTAATCAGCCAAGCCAGAGTTCAGTAATAAGATCGGGTAATCAGCCAGGCCAGAAGTCAGGGATCCAAGTAGAGGAACAGCAAGCAGGATAAGGAGCCAGAAGGGATGTCAGCAAAGCCAGTCTTTAAACAGGAACGCAGGAGATGGTTTCTTGTGATGTGATCAAGACGAAGGCAGGAATGAAGTGAGCTGGAGATCTTTAACCACTTGACAACTGGGCACGTAAACCCCCCTCCTGCCCAGACCAATTTTCAGCTTTCAGTGCTCTCACACTTTGAATGACAATTACTCAGTCATGTAATACTGTACCCAAATGGATTTTTTGTCCTTTTTTTATACAAATAGAGCTTTCTTTTGGTAATGTTTGATCACCTCTGGGTTTTTTATTTTTTGTGCTATAAATGAAAAAAAAAAACGCATTTTTCTTAGTTACTGTGATAAAATTTTGCAAATTATTAATTTTTCTTCATAAATTCTGGCCACAGTTAATTTATACTGCTACATATCTTTGGTAAAAATAACCCAAATTACTGGATGTTATTTGGTCTGTGTGAAAGTTATAGAGTCTACAAGCTGTGGTGCAAATCATAAAAAAATTGATCACACCTGATGTACTGTGGCCTATCTCATTTCTTGCGACCCGAACAAGCCAGGAAAGTACAAATACCCCCCAAATGACCCCTTTTTGAAAGTAGACATTCCAAGGTATTTAGTAAGATGCATGGTGAGCTTTTTGATGTTGTCATTTTTTCCCACAATTCTTTGCAAAGTGAAGATTTTTTTTCTCCCCATAAAATTGTCATTGTAATAGGTTATTTCTCTCACATGGCATGTGTATACCACAAATGACACCCCAAAATACATTCTGCTACTCCTGAGTATTACGATACCACATGTGTGAGACTTTTTCACAGCTTAGCCACATAGAGAGGCCCAACATGCAGGGAGCACCATCACGTATTCAAGGAGCATAAATTACACATCTAACTTGTTGACTACCTATTACACTTTTGAAGGCCCTGGAGCACCAGGACAATGACACATGACACTGACGTGGCACTGATGACATATGGCATTAATACATGGCATTGATGACAGATGCCACTGATACGTGGCACTGATGACACGTGACACTGATAACAGATGGCACGTGACACTGACAGGTGGCACTGATACATGGCACTGATGACAGATGGCACTAATAGATGGCACTTATACGTGGCACTGGGGACAGATGGCACTGACAGGTGGCACTGGGGACAGGTGACACTGGGGACAGATGGCAGTTGGGACAGATGGCACTGACAGATGGCAGTGGGGACAGATGGCACTGACAGGTGATGTGGTCACTTTATTTTCTGTTCCGATCGCGCTGTAAACGGCTGCTGTGATTGGCCATTTACAACAATCTGTGACTGGCTGTGTCCAAGGGACACGGGCAGCACAAAATTTCCCCGATGCGTGCCTGCGGGAGTGCGCATCGTGGTAGTAAACAGGAGGACGTCCAGGGACGCCCTCCCGGCAATTGGCGCCCATGCTGTAGCCGTCTTCCGGCTATAGCACGGGTGCGAAGTGGTTAAGTGGGCGGGACTGACGAGCAGATCCACAACAGCTGGTTAACTGTGGAGAGAGATGAGAGTTGGCAATTAGCCAACAGTTGAGCGGCCAGCTCAGAGAAGGAAGGGCTGAGCCAGTCCTGACACACTGTACCCAAACAACATTTTTGTTCCCACAAATAGAGCTTTCTTTTGGTGGTATTTAATCACCTCTGCGGTTTTTATTTTTTGCTAAACAAAAAAAGACCTAACATTTTGAAAAAAAAGTTTCTTTGTTTCTATTATAAAATTTTGTAAATAAGTAAGTTTTCTCCTTCACTTGATGGGCACTGATGGGCATTGATAGGCGGCACTCATAGGTGGCACTGATAGGCGACACTGGGCACCGAAAGGCTGCACTGATGGGTACTTAGTGACACTGATGGGTGGCACTGGCAGGCATTGCTGATGGGCACTGATTGGCATCTGCCTGGGCACTGATTGGCATATCCCTGGTGGTCCAGGGTGGCCTACCTGGTGGGCATCCTGTGTGGGCATCCCTGGTGTCATCCCTGGTGGTCCTGGGCGGGCATCCGTGGGGGGGGGCTGCACTGATAAACAATCAGCACAGACCCCCCCTGTCAGGAGAGCAGCCGATTGGCTATCCTCTACTCACATCTGTCAGACACGAGTGAGGAAAAAACGATAAATGTCTCTTCCTGTTTACACTGATGAACCGTGATTGGACACAGCTGGTCATGTGATAAAGAGCCTCCATCAGAGGCTCTTTACCGAGATCGGTGTTGGGGTGTGTCAGACTTACACACTGCAACACCGATCGCCGCTTATCCTGGACGTCATATGACGAGCTGTCGAGGAGTGGCCATCTCAGGCTCTCATTGGCTCGCTGAGCGCCTGAGACGGGTATCAATCCAGGCACCTGGTGGATCCAGACTTTATTGTCGTGATAACGCAGTGCCTGGACTGATTCCTGTGACGTCAGCATGCATGCATGGATTTATTTTTAAAGGCTGTTTCAGTTTAAAAGTGAGTGTAACCATTGAAGTGTGTTTGAAGTGATTTTAATAAATCTGTCAAAATGGTATCACGCTATGTGGAGCACTTTATTCATTTTTTCACATATGGAGCTGGCTTGATTGGAGTCACGGTTCATCACATGCAACCCAGGTGTGGTTCAATTGCTGTTTTGCCGAACACGAAAGTGGGAGGCTATACAATCTGGTGATTGCGCTCTTCAGAGGGAGTGGTGTCACTATCACGGTGGTGTGGTGGAAGAGTAGAAGATTTTTCACACAAGAAGATTGAAAAACAACTGTTGAACTTGATCATTCATTTCTTGTATTTTATTATTTATAGTGACACTTTTCACTGGGTGTTAAAGAAATTTCTTTTCATGATAAAATTAATATTTTTCATGACACTATTATTATTAATACTTTTATGCATAAGTAGAGGGTCATAGGCATTCTACTGCTCTGACCCATCATTTTACACAATTTATATTAGCGCCGCTATCTCTATCTGTACACGTGTGAGAGGTATAGTTTTGGGATTCTGATCAGGATTTTTGACTTACCGTAAAATCCGTTTCTCTGAGTTCATTGACAGACACAGCCTTCTTTATTCAGAACCATAGGGTTATATCGCCCCCTACAGGAGTAGGACACTAGGCAGACAAAAAGACCTGGCTACGCCCATGGGCAGTCCTAGGTGATATACATCCCCCTATCTGCTACAGGCCTTCAGTTATGTAACAAGCAGTATCAGAAGTATTAAAAACTCCATAGAGGGGTGGGTGCTGTGTCTGTCAATGAACTCAGAGAAGAGGATTTTACGGTAAGTCAAAAATCCTATTTTCTCTTTCGTTCATTGACAGACACAGCCTTCTTTTTTCAGAACCATAGAGATGCCCCAAAGCAGTGCTAAACATGAGGGGTGGGGCAGCCAACAAAAACAAATAAACCCCAGACAACCTGGAGCTCAGTGAAAACAACCTGGAGCCCACCCGACCAGCAAAAAAACTCCTTTACAAGGGAAAAAACCCTCTAGACCACAGCCTGCAGAACCTTGCGACCAAAAGAAACATCCGCAGATGCCAGCACATCCACTTTGTAAAATTTTGTGAAAGTGTGCACCGACGACCAGGTGGCCGCCTTGCAAACTTGCGCTACTGACGCCTGATGACGGAAGGCCCAGGAGGCACTCAGCGCTCGAGTCGAGTGCACCTTCACCGGGAAGGGAGGAACCTGAACCGTGATAGCATAGGCCTGTGTCACCGTCTGCCTGATCCATCTAGAGATGGTCGCTGAGGAAGCAGATAGCCCCTTTTTTGGCCCGTCCTTGATCACGAACAGAGAGTCTGACCTTCGAAAAGACTCAGTGGCCACCAAATACACCCTGACTGCCCATACCACATCTAAGGTGTGCAAGGCTAATTCCCTCGAATGTTGCGGCCGGGGACATAGAGAAGGCAACACAATGTCTTCATTTAAATGGAAATCAGAGACAACCTTTGGAAGGAAAGAAGGACGAGGACGAAGCACCACCTTGTCTTTGTGAAGCACCAGGTAGGGCGTGCGACAGGATAGCGCCGCCAACTCTGACATCCTGCGAGCAGAAGTAATAGCCACCAAGAACGCCACCTTCTGTGATAGCGTGAGCAGGGGAATTTCTCGAATATCCTCAAACAGAGGCTTCTGTAGAACTGAAAGTACAAGATTCAAGTCCCACGGTGGCAAGGTAGATAGCACCGGTGGAACCACGTCACACTCCCTGAATGAAGGTAGGCACCAGGGAATGCAAAGCCAGAGATCGTTGAAAGAACACTGCCAAGGCCGACACCTGGCCCTTGACAGTACTCAAGGCCAAATTCTTCTCCACGCTCCTCTGAAGAAAAGTCAAAATCCGAGCCACCGACAAGGAATGTGGGTGAAACCCCACTGACTCACACCATGAAATATACGCTTTCCACGTCCTATTATATACCTTCCTGGAAGAAGACTTTCTAGCTGTGAGCAGCGTCAGAATCACCGACGCAGATAAGCCCCTATCCTTCAAAACCTGGCTTTCAATAGCCACGCCGTTAAAGCCAGCGACGGTAAGGCAGGGTGGAAGATTGGTCCTTAGGATAGCAGATCCTCCCTGAGAGGCAGCCGACAGGGGGCATCTGCGACAAGATGCACTAGGTCGGCATACCAGGACCGACGAGGCCAGTCCGGGGCCACTAGAATGACCGGAATTCCTTCGGCTTCGATCCTGCGCAACAGCCATGGCAGAAGTTTGAGAGGAGGAAATGCATAGATCAGACGATACTGGCCCCACGGAGCGACTAGAGCATCTGAGGCATCCGCCAGAGGGTCCCGAGACCTGGCCACAAACCTCTGCACCTTCCTGTTGTTTCGGGATGCCATCAGATCTACCTCTGGAGATCCCCAGCATAGGCAAATCTGTTGAAATACCTCCTGATGGAGAGACCACTCCCCTTGGTCCAATACTTGACGACTGAGGTAATCCGCCTGCCAGTTGTCCACCCCTGGAATGTGAACGGAGGAGATGGCCGGGACGAAACGTTCTGCCCACCATAGAATGCCAGCTACTTCCTGGTTTGCTAAAACACTCCTCGTTCCTCCCTGGTGGTTGGTGACATAGGCCACTGCCGTGGCATTGTCTGACTGGATCCGTATCAGGAGCCCCTGAAGCCGATCCGTCCAATGATCCAGACAGAGTCAGATCGCCTGAAGTTCCAGAATGTTGATAGGTAGCCTGGATTCCTCCAGCGTCCAGTGACCCTGAGCCAAGTTCAGGCCCAGGACTCCTCCCCACCCGGACAGACTGGCATCGGTGGTGACCACCGTCCAGTACAGCAGGAGAAAAGACTTCCCCTGCCAAAGAGCCAGGGAAGGAAGCCACCAGATCAGGAAATAAAAATGATGGATCTTCCAGAAGATAGCTACCAGATGAGATGGCTTGCTGTTCTAATTCAACCAGCTGATTCGATCACCCTTTTCTGTTCATAATCTCCATATCCTCCAGAGCTCAAACATATAACAGAAGAGAAAACAATAGTGTAATACTGCAAAACTAGTGTCAGCTAGCTAAAGCCGATGCACTCAAATACGCCCAATGGAAAACAGCATGTATGACAGTCAGGCTCACTCCTCCCCGCAGCCTGTTCGTGTAGCTGCACACTCGTGGCTGACGTCACTGGCTCCTCCTCCCAATGCGTTGCGTCACAGGTCACATGACATTCTCAAGGGAATCCCTTGAGAATGTCGTGACCTGTGGCGCAACGCGTCGGGAGGAGGAGCCAGTGACGTCAGCCACGAGTGTGCAGCTACACATAGTTACATAGAAGGTGAGGTTGAAAAAAGACACAAGTCCATCAAGTCCAACCTATGTGTGATTAT
Organism: Aquarana catesbeiana; assembly: GCF_042186555.1. Taxonomy (NCBI): domain Eukaryota; kingdom Metazoa; phylum Chordata; class Amphibia; order Anura; family Ranidae; genus Aquarana; species Aquarana catesbeiana. The sequence goes on from NC_133326.1 coordinate 550,739,949, forward strand.
GTGTCAGTATTACATTGTATATCCCTGTATGTTGCGGTCATTCAGTTGCTTATCTAATAGTTTTTTGAAGCTATCGATGCTCCCCGCTGAGACCACCGCCTGTGGAAGGGAATTCCACATCCTTGCCGCTCTTACAGTAAAAAACCCTCTACGTAGTTTAAGGTTAAACCTCTTTTCTTCTAATTTTAATGAGTGGCCATGAGTCTTGTTAAACTCTCTTCTGCAAAAAAGTTTTATTTCTATTTTAGGGTCACCAGTATGGTATTTGTATATTGAAATCATATCCCCTCTCAAGCGTCTCTTCTCCAGAGAGAATAAGTTCCGTGCTCGCAACCTTTCCTCATAACAAAGATCCTCCAGACCCTTTATTAGCTTTGTTGCCCTTCTTTGTACTTGCTCCATTTCCAGTACATCCTTCCTGAGGACTGGTGCCCAGAACTGGACAGTATACTCTAGGTGCGGCCGGACCAGAGTCTTGTAGAGTGGGAGAATTATCGTTTTATCTCTGGAGTTGATCCCCTTTTTAATGCATGCCCATATTCTGTTTGCTTTGTTAGCAGCAGCTTGGCATTGCATGCCATTGCTGAGCCTATCATCTACTAGGACCCCCAGGTCCTTTTCCATCCTAGATTCCCCTAGAGGTTCTCCCCCCAGTGTATAGATTGCATTCATATTTTTGCCACCCAAATGCATTATTTTACATTTTTCTACATTGAACCTCATTTGCCATGTAGTTGCCCACCCCATTAATTTGTTCAGATCTTTTTGCATGGTTTCCACATCCTGCGGAGAAGTTATTGCCCTGTTTAGCTTAGTATTGTCTGCAAATACAGAGATTGAACTGTTTAACCCATCCTCCAGGTCGTTTATGAACAAATTAAATAGGATTGGTCCCAGCAGAGAACCCTGGGGAACCCCACTACCCACCCCTGACCATTCCGAGTACTCCCCATTTATCACCACCCTCTGAACTCGCCCTTGTAGCCAGTTTTCAATCCATGTAGTCACCCTATGGTCCATGCCAACGGACCTTATTTTGTACAGTAAACGTTTATGGGGAACTGTGTCAAATGCTTTTGCAAAATCCAGATACACCACATCTACGGGCCTTCCTTTATCTAGATGGCAACTCACCTCCTCATAGAAGGTTAGTAGATTGGTTTGGCAAGAAAGATTCTTCATGAATCCATGCTGATTACTGCTAATGATACCGTTCCTACTAAAATCTTGTATATAGTCCCTTATCATCCCCTCCAAGAGTTTACATACTATTGATGTTAGGCTAACTGGTCTGTAATTCCCAGGGATGTATTTTGGGCCCTTTTTAAATATTAGTGCTACATTGGCTTTTTTCCAATCAGCTGGTACCATTCCAGTCAGTAGACTGTCTGTAAAAATTAGGAACAACGGTCTGGCAATCACTTGACTGAGTTCGCTAAGTACCCTCGGATGCAAGCCATCTGGTCCCGGCGATTTATTAATGTTAAGTTTCTCAAGTCTAATTTTAATTCTGTCCTCTGTTAACCATGGAGGTGCTTCCTGTGTTGTGTCATGAGGATAAACACTGCAGTTTTGGTTACTGAAGCCCCCCGACTCACTCGTGAAGACTGAGGAGAAGAATAAATTCAATACCTTCGCCATCTCCCCATCCTTTGTAACCAGATGTCCTTCCTCATTCTTTATGGGGCCAATATGGTCTGTCCTCCCTTTTTTACTGTTTACATACTTAAAGAATTTTCTGGGATTTTTTTTTGCTCTCCTCCGCTATGTGTCTTTCATGTTCTATCTTAGCCGTCCTAAGTGCACCCTTACATTTCTTGTTGCATTCTTTATAAAGTCTGAAGGCTGAGGATGATCCCTCAACCTTGTATTTTTTGAAGGCCTTCTCCTTTGCTTTTATATGCATTTTTACATTGGAGTTAAGCCATCCAGGACTTTTGTTTGCTCTTTTAAATTTATTACCCAATGGGATACATTGGCTAATGCCCTTATTTAATATGCTCTTAAAGCAAACCCATCTCTCCTCCTTATTCTTTGTTCCTAATATTTTATCCCAATTTATGCCTTTTAGCAAGGTTTGTAGTTTAGGAAAGTTGGCTCTTTTGAAATGCAGTGTCTTTGTATTCCCTTTATGTTTCCTATTTGTGTGATTTATACTGAAACTAATTGACCTGTGATCGCTGTTACCTAAATTGCCCCGTATTTCCACATCCGTGATCAGGTCTGTATTGTTGGTAATCAGTAGATCCAGTAATGTTTTATTTCTAGTTGGTGCGTCTACCATCTGACCCATAAAATTGTCCTGCAAGACATTAAGGAATTGGCGAGCCTTAAATGAATGCGCAGTTCCCTCCGCCCAGTCTGTCTGGATAATTAAAATCTCCCATTATAAAAACACTTCCCATCCTTGCGGCTAATCCAAATTGTGATAGGAGATCTGTCTCCACTTCCTCCCTCAGGTTAGGGGGCCTGTAGCATACTCCCAGTATTATTTTCCCCTTAGCTTCATCCCTTTGGAGCTCTACCCATAAGGATTCCACCTCCTCCCTAGCTCCCTCAGTGATGTCATCTCTCACATTCACTTGTACATTATTCTTGATAGGCATACCCCTCCCCCTTTTTTACCCTCTCTATCCTTGCGGTAAAGGGTATACCCTTGAATGTTTGCCAGCCAATCATGAGAGCTGTTGAACCAGGTCTCTGAAATTCCCACAAAATCCAAATCCTCCTCGTACAACAGTATCTCTAGTTCACCCATCTTCTCCGCCATGCTCCTGGCATTGGTGAACATGCCACATAGTTTAGACCGGTCGCATATTGTCCTCATATTGGGTGTTTCAAGATTGCAACTAGGACTTGCTACTATACTTACCTTGTGTTTTTGTGCTTTGGTCAACCTACCACTAATGCCCCCAATACTACCCTCTGGAATATCTTCCGCGCTGACTATCTCTACCTCTGGACCCTCCCCCCATCGCCTAGTTTAAAAACTCCTACACAAACAGGCTGTGAGGAGGAGTGAGCCTGACTGTCATACACGCTGTTTTCCATTGGGCGTATGTGAGTGCATCGGCTTTAGCTAGCTGACACTAATTTTGCAGTATTACACTGGCAGGTACTCACCAAGGCTGAGATGCTGAGAGTGGTTCCCCTTGCAGCTGAGTGCGCTATAGCCGAGGCTCAAACACCTTGATCTGGAAAAGGTAACTGGAGCAGGGTCTGATTAGGAGGCCGAGGGTCAAACACAGGGATCCGATAGAGGAGAAGTCCGTTAAGCAAGCCGGGGTCATGCACAGTAATCAAGCAATAGAGAAGTCCTTAGAACAGGCCGAGGGTCAAACACAGGGATCAGGCAATAGCAAAGTCCTTAGAGTAGCCGGCGGTCAAACACAGAGATCAGACAGGAAGAGAAGTGCGTTAGGCAAGCCGAGGTCAAGTGCAGGAGAGATTCAGAGGTGGTCAAGACGATCCGGGTAACTGCAGGCAGGCACAGGTAAACAGAACTTTAGGAACAGGAACACTGGAGCTGAAGAGACAAACCAGCAAGGGGCAGAGCTGCCTTTTATAGGCCCACCAGGGGGATCGCACGTTGTGCGCGCTATGGCGCCGGCCCGTTGGATTGTGCACTCGTATGCGCCGCTGCGTTGCTCTACCACGCAGGCGCACAGGGAAGTTATCTTCCGGGGAGTACCCCTTCCATTTAACTAGGTACTGAATCCGTCCACCCCTCTTTCTACAGTCCATGATTGCCTCCACTTCGAACTCTTCTTCACCTTCAACCTCAACTGGTGGAGGTGGTGGTAGTTCTCTTCCAGAAAAAGAGTTGGGGACCACCGGTTTTATTAAGGATGCATGGAACACCGGATGAATCTTATAAGAACTGGGTAAAGCTAGTTCGAAGGCCACAGGATTAACCACCCTTTTAATTTCAAAAGGGCCAATGAACTTTGGGCCAAGTTTACGTGATGGAAAGGGTAGTCTGAGATTGATAGCAGATAGCCATACATTGTCTCCAATCTTAAAATTCGGGTTACTCCTTCTCCCCTTGTTATAATATTCCTTGTAACTGTTTTGGGTCTTCTTCATGGCTTCCTGGATCTGTAAAATATTAGTTTGGTTAGGGTTTATCCGATCTTGTACTGCAGGAGTTGAGACTTCAGGAATGGAGTTCGGCAGAAAGGAGGGATAGAAACCATAATTGGCCCAAAAAGGCGTTTGCTTGATGGCAGAATGTATGGCATTGTTGTAGGGGAGAAGGGCTGACCAATTATCTTGGGAGCAAGAGCAAAAGCAACGGAGATATTGTTCAAAGGTCTGATTAGTCCTTTCTGTTTGGCCGTTGCTTTGCGGGTGGTATGCTAAAGAAAGGGAAGTTTTGATTTCTAGGGATTTACAGAGGTCCCTTCAGAACTTTGAGGTGAATTAGATTCCCATATCTGACACGATGTTGTGAGGAACACCATGGAGTCTTACTACTTCTTTAATAAAAGTGTTTGCTGTAGCCAGAGCAGAGGGAGTACCCATCATGGGCAGAAAGTGTGCCATCTTTGAGAGGCGGTCGACTACTACTAAGATGGTGGTACATTTTTCAGAGGGAGGTAGGTCGACGATGAAGTCCATAGAAACCTCACTCCAGGGTCGTTCAGGGATATGTAAGGGTCTTAGAAGCCCCCAGGCCTTAGCGTTTGCCCCCTTGCTGCGTTGGCAGGTAATGCAGGATCAAACATAATTTTTACAGTCCTGTCTCCAACCCGGCCACCAGAAAGAACGATGGACTAATTCAGAGGTTTTCTGTACTCCGAAATGCCCTGCCATCTTATAGTCATGGAAGGTCTGTAAAATTTGAAGTCTTACAGAAAAGGGAACAAATACTTTGTTCTGGACCCACAGCAAACCATCCCTCTTTTCCAAGGAGGATACTTCGGATTCGGTGCATTGGCTAGAGGCCTGTGTAATGGCAGATTGAAGGTTAGGCTGGATAAGATGGAGAAAATTATGAGGGAATAAGATGGTTTCGGGTTCTGTTGACTCGTTGGCTTCCAGGAACATACGGGAGAGTGCGTCTGCTTTCCCGATCTTTGAACTAGGTCAATAGGAGATGTGGAAATTAAACCTGGAGAAGAATAATGCCCATCGGGCTTGTCGGGGTCTAAGACGCTTGGCTGTTCGGAGATACTCCAGGTTCTTGTGGTCCGTGAAGATAATGATGGGTTGGGACGCACCGTCCAGTAAGTATCTCCATTCCTCTAGAGCAAATTTTATGGCTAATTTGACAAAAGCATCCTGGGCTTCCTGGGACCATTGGAACTTGATCTGCTGGCGGGTTAGTTGAGTGATGGGAGAGATGATTGAAGAGAACCCTTTAATAAACCTGCGATAAAAACTGGCAAAGCCCACGAATCGCTGAACTCCTTTTCTGTCTGAGGGGGCTGGCCACTCCTGGATGGCTTTAACCTTTTGTGGGTCCATTGCCACCCCTTCAGTAGTGATGATGAAACCAAGGAATTGGATGGTAGTTTTTTCAAACTCGCATTCCTCTCCTTTCAAGAACAGACTGTGTTTCCTGAGAGTACCTTCTTTACATGAGCTTGATGTAATTCTGTTGTGGTGGAGAAGATCAAAATATCATCAAGATAGACAATCACAAAGTTATCTAGATACTCACGGAAGATATCATTGATTAGGTGCTGAAATGTAGCCGGTGCATTGCAGAGCCCAAAAGGCATCACTAAATACTCGAAGTGACCAAACCTGGATCTGAAAGCTGTCTTCCATTCGGAATTGGATGGTAGTTTTTTCAAACTCGCATTCCTCTCCTTTCAAGAACAGACCGTGTTTCCTGAGAGTACCTTCTTTACATGAGCTTGATGTAATTCTGTTGTGGTGGAGAAGATCAAAATATCATCAAGATAGACAATCACAAAGTTATCTAGATACTCACGGAAGATATCATTGATTAGGTGCTGAAATGTAGCCGGTGCATTGCAGAGCCCAAAAGGCATCACTAAATACTCGAAGTGACCAAACCTGGATCTGAAAGCTGTCTTCCATTCATCTCCGGCACGTATCCGAACAAGATTGTATGCCCCTCGTAAATCCAGTTTGGTGAATATTTGGGCAGTTCGGAAACGCTGAAAAAGTTCAGGGATGAGAGGAAGCGGGTATCGGTTTTTAATTGTGATTTTATTGAGTTCCCTATAGTCCACACATGGTCTTGGAGATCCATCTTTTTTTTCAACGAAGAAGATACCCGCTCCAGCTGGGGAAGAAGAAGGACGGATGAATCCTTTTTCAAGATTTTCATCAATGTAGGAGCGGAGGGCTTCCAACTCGGACTCAGACAGGGGGAATATGCGGCCGAACGGGATCTCGGAACCAGGCAAAAGATCAATAGGGCAGTTGCAGGGCCAATGAGATGGTAAACTGTCGGCCTTCTTTTTATCAAAAATGTCCAGGAATTCATGATATGCTGAAGGGACATGCTGTAGAATGTCTGGTACTGGTTGTATGGTCAAACAGGAGACAGTCTTATTGGAAGTTGGTACAAAGCAATGTTGGGAGCAATATACTGAGGAGAAGACGATTTCTTTTTTACTCCAATTGATCTGAGGGTCATGAGCCATTAACCATGGGAATCCCAAGATGAATGGAAACATGGGTGAATTGATGATGTCAAAGCAAAGAAATTCTTGGTGGCCAGAGTCTGTAGAGGTGAGAATGGGTCTGGTCTCTTGAGTGACAGGTCCTGAACTAGGTAGGGACCCATCTGCCAAGTGTATTTGGAGGAACTGTTTCTTGTCTTGGAAAGGAATGTGCAGACTTTGCGCAAGTGATGCATCCAGGAAACAGCTGCATGCTCCAGAGTCAGTGATGGCCAGCAGCCGAACCTCCTCTTCCGCCACCCGTAATGAGACCGGGAGGACAAGGTGAGATTGAGTTGAACCAGCAACTTGAAAGTTCATAGCGTGCTGCAAGCGCTACTTACTGGGTCTCACAGGGCAGTTGCGTAAGAAATGGCCTGCTTCCCCACAGTAAAGGCAAAGGTTGGCTTGACGCCGGCGCAGTCTCTCATCAGGGGTGAGTGGAGACCGAACTATACCTAGTTGCATGGGCTCACTGTCGGAGGAAGAGAAAGGGACCGTGGAAGGTGCGGGAACAGGAGGAATCCAAGGTAGCATCCAGGTAGGCCATGAAGACTGGAAACGTTCAGAGCGACGCTCCCACAGGCGTCTGTCGAGTTTAGTGGTGAGCTGAATCAGATCTTCCAGAGAGGTAGGAGTGTCCACCTGCGCCAGTTCATCCTTAAGTGTTTCGGAAAGACCCTGGCGGTACTGGTATTTTGAGCGGCCTCATTCTAGGTGGTATCTCCAGACCATTTTTGGAATTCTACGGTGTAGTCCTCTACTGGTCTTTTTCCCTGGGTCAGGGTGTGCAGAATTGACTCGGCTGTGGCTGCGCGTTGTGGATAATCATATAATTGAGCCATAGCGGTAAAGAAGGTGCTCAAGGAGGTTATGGGCCCAAGATTGAGGTTTTTCAGACAATAAAGAGATAACGAATCCCACTTTTACAGATTCTGAATGAAAAGTCCTGGGTTGGAGAGCTATGTACAACAGGCAAGCATTTTTGAAAGCTCTGAATTTCTTTTGGTTCCCGGAGAATTGATCCGGAGTGGGAGCCCTGGGTTCAGGAAGAGGCATTACCACTGCAGGAGCTGGGTTGACTTGACTTTGTGAGGAGGATGCCCCACTGGCTGAGGCTGCATCCAAAGAAGCCGGAGAAGTAGTCAGGTGTTGGAGGCAGCCTTCAGTTTGGAAGTAGTCATCTTGGCGTCTCTGGACAGCCTGAGTAAGCGCTGTGACCTGCTGGCAGAGGGCCTCGAGGGGGGAACCGGCTCTGTCGGCCTCTGACATGGCTGGTTTGTACTGTCAGGTACTCACCAAGACTGAGATGCTGAGAGCGGCTCCCCTTGCAGCTGAGTGCGCTATACCCCTGGAGGTGGCACAGAGGGTATCGGGCACGGAGAGGCACGGGTCGCCAGCAGGTAGGAGAGGCTTGCGTGAAGATCTTCTGGCAGAACGAAGAACCGTGCAGAGTGGACTAGGACACTGGTCCGCAGAGAAACCTGGCCGAGGCTCAAACACCTTGATCTGGAAAAGGTAACTGGAGCAGGGTCTGATGAGGAGGCCGAGGGTCAAACACAGGGATTCTTGTAGAGGAGAAGTCTGTTAAGCAAGCCGGGGTCATGCACAGTAATCAAGCAATAGAGAAGTCCTTGGAACAGGCTGAGGGTAAACACAGGGATCAGGCAATAGCAAAGTCCTTAGAGTAGACAGGGCTCAAACACGCAAGCCGAGGTCAAGTGCAGAAGAGATTCAGATGTGGTCAAGACGATCCGGGTCACAGCAGGCAGGCACAGGTAAACAGAACTTTAGGAACAGGAACACTGGAGCTGAAGAGACAAACCAGGGGGATCTCACGTTGTGCACGCTATGGCGCACACGTGCCCACGCATCGTGCACCCGCGTGCGCTGGCCCGTTGGATTGTGCACCCGTATGCGCCGCTGTGCTTCTCTACCACGCAGGTGCACAGGGAAGCGCCGCTACTGGCAGATAAGGTTCCTATTATTCCTCTGACATACACTATTGTTTTCTCTTCTGTTATATGTTTGAGCTCTGGAAGATATGGAGATTATGAACAGAAAAGGGTGATCGAATCAGCTGGTTGAATTAGAACTGCAAGCCATCTCATCTAGTAGCTATCCTCTGGAAGATCCATCATTTTTATTTCTTGTTATTTATTTCTCATGCTTTCTTACCTGGCTTCAGCTTTTCCAGCGGAAACAATAATGGATGGGACCTTCTGCTTATAATTGGTCATCATCAGTGATATTCAGTCCATTGTATAAACCTAATATTTCATATACCTGGCTTTATATTACTAGCAGGAATAACATCGGATGTGATTGGTTTTAAGCACGCATATACCTTTGTTGCAATTCACCATTATAGTGGGAATTAGTTCATTGTGCACACCCAATATTTAGCACATTTGTTTTCATTTGTCTATTATAAGTTTTCCAGGTTTGTCTCTAGGCACTTTACACTTTATATAGTGGTTAAGCCACCTATAGGAATCACTATAGCACATAGCACTTATTAATATCAGCATTTGTGATATTAGCGCACCATATATTTTTTATTTCATATTATTTGTATTAGTGAGAGATCACCTTTTTGGTTGCAGCTTTTATCACTTCATATATATAAATTATTTTTATTATTGTTTATATATTTTTTACCACACCAGCGCTTGAGTACTAATATCACCAGATCAGGGACTCTCTTTGGCTCCTTGACTCAGCCGAATCTGATTGTCCAGTGACTCAGCACATTTCTCCCATTTTAACAAGATTTCCTTTTGCAGGGGTCTCGTATGAAACTGAGCGAACGGGACCGCCTCGAACGTAGACACCATCACGCCCAGTACCCGCATGCAAATCCGCAGGGAGACCCACCTGCTGGACAGCAGTGATTGTAATTTTTGGAGTTTGTCCTGCGGAAGGACCACTCTGGCCCGAGCGGAATCCAGAGTCAGACCCAGATAAACCAATTTCCAAACTGGGGTCAACACAGACTTTTGGTAATTTATCAGCCACCCAAAATCTGCCAGAGTCTGAACAGTGATCTCCAAGTCGCCTTTCAGGGCCGCTGAGGTCTCTGCTCGCAGCAGGTCATCCAGATAGCCCAGAACAGAAATTCCCCGCTGGCTCAGCAGCGCCAGAACCGGGGCCAACACTTTGGTGAAGACCCGAGGAGCGGAGGCGAGACGAAAGGGTAAACGCCGCAAACTGATAATGCTCCTCTCCCACAGCAAAGCAGAGGAACCGCTGGTGCTGTGCACAAATCGCAATGTGCAGGTAGGCATCCTTGATTTCAATGGAGGCAAGAAAGTTTCCCTAATGAAGAGATGCCACCACGGAGCGAATGGACTCCATAGTGGTTCAGGGCCTTGAGGTCCAGAATCAGATGTACCCTCCTTTTTAGGGATTGTAAATAGGTTTGAATAAAAGCCCTGGAAATGTTCCATTACCGGGACAATCACCCCCTGGAGCAAGAGGCCTTGTACCGCACCCTGGAGGGCTAACAAGCAGTCTGGAGACAGATGCAGATTGGATGGAAAAAATCTGCTTGGGGGACAAGTCTGGAACTCAATCTTGTAACCAGACAGAATCACTTTGTGGACCCACTTGTCGTTTATCAGAGAGGTCCACGGGCCCGGAAACCAGCGAAGACGTCCCCCCACCCGGACTACGGGTGAGGGCGCCTCTTCGTGCCGAAGGAGCCTTATCTGGGGGTCTGGAGAAACTTGCTTTCGGTTTGCCCGACCAGGGCCGCTTAGAACTTCCCGAGGGGGCTTGAAAGACTTCGAGCCTTTGTCAGTGGGCCCTGAGGGACGAAAAAACTTTCTGTGTGTCGAGAAGGAAGCGCCATGCTTGCGACTTGGCTTCTTCCCTTTCTTTGACTGTGGAAGTACTCTTTCCCCCTGTGACATTCTTAATGATATCATCCAGAGTGGCCCAGAATAAACAATCGCCTTGAAAAGGCAGATCAGCTAGGGCCTTCTTTGAGGCCTGGTCCGCAGTCCAACACTTCAGCCACAATACCCATCGAAGCACTACCACTGAAACAGACAGCTTAGAAAGCAAGGGAGCTGCGTCCAAAGAGGCATCGCAGACAAACTGAAGCCCCTGGACCAGTTGGTCCGCTAAATCCGTGAAGGCAGTTGGAAACTGGTCCCCTTCCAGGTCACGGCGCAACAGCTTTGCGTGGGTCGCGGCCAGACTGGGGTGACCACTGGATCGAATGTCCAGCCCGTCCCCCAGCCCGGCAGTTGATTGTAGATCTCACCGGAAAAATCCAGGGGAAAATAAATAAATAAAATTGCCAGGACAAGAGATCCCAACAGGGAACTAGGTCCTTACTCCTGACTAGGCAGAAAAAACTGAAGGCCTGTAGCAGAGAGGGGGGTGTATATCAGCTAGGACTGCCTATTGGTGTAGCCAAGTCTTTTTGTCTACCTAGTGTCCTACTCCTGTAGGGGGCGATATAACCCTATGGTTCTGAATGAAGAAGGCTGTGTCTGTCAATGAACGAAACAGTAATATATTTTCTAATTAAAAGAATTTACTTACCTAGGTGGATGCAGCATCGCCCCCCCGCACCTCTACACTGAGAACACTGCGATTGAACACCACCGATCACTCGGTTTTTAGAGCTCCGTAAGCAGAGAGCTGCTTACTCTCAGTCACAGCTCTTTGCTCTGCTCCTTCCTCACTCATTGGAGCGCTGGGCTCTGGAGGTGGCAGGGGCTGCTCAGGCTTTTAGTGCCTTGCTAAAAGGCTGAGCCGGGTGTCAGTCCAGGGATCTGGCGAATCCCGACTCCGTGGTCATGATGACACGGAGCCTGGACCGACTTCTGCGACGTTAGCAGAGAGCGGACTTAAGCCCGCTATCTGCTGAAAATGGGTCACGGGAGTGCAGAATGAACTGCACTCCTGTGATCCACAGGAGAAGTACAACCAAACGAACTTTGGCTGTACTTCTTCTTTAAAAGTTCCTCTGTTATTCCCCTTATTAACCCCTTAGTTTACGCTAGTCAGCACTGATTAACTCCTTATTCGCCTTCTCCATTCAATTGTAATTTTCCTGGTGATTTTTTTTCTATTTTATTAACTAATAGTTAAACTTGTTTTCTCTTTTTGTTTGCTTTGTTTATTCATATTTTTACACCTTATACATATATTTACACATATTACACTGAAAAAAAGCACAAAAATAACCCACTTTAATTTTTAAAAAACGTTGTATTCAGGGGGCGTGTCCAAGATGGCGGAGTGACCGGACATCTGTCCCGGAGCTCTGCTGGAGTGTTCTAATATTATCCGTACCTTTAGAATCCGTACATTTAGAATCCGTTTTCCCCCGGGTATACCCCTTGTGGAAGGCCCCGACCCTCAACCTAGGTCGGAGCGGTGGCAGTGTGCCAGCATGGCGTCCCAGACAGACTCATTGGAGGAGCCTGCCACTTCCTCGTCGGGGATTCCGGCAGTCATGGCAGCGATTGCCTTGTGTCAGTCTGCCATTGCCTTGTGCCAGACGGCCCTTACAAGTCAAATTGAGGCAGTGCAACTGGATGTGGGATGTATCCGGTAAGACATGGACAAGGTCCGCTCCCGCCTCACAACTGCAGAGGGGCGGATAGGCCATGTAGAAGACACAGTGGTGGAGCATGATGGCGCTCTCCGCACACTTCAGTCTAAAGTGAAAACCCTGGAATACAGAGCCGAAGATGCAGAAAATCGTTGCCGGAGGAACAATATCCAAATCATTGGCCTGGCAGAGGGGGCTCAGGGCAAAAATCCTATGGTCTTTGTGGAGGAACTCATGCGATCCCTTTTGCCTGTGGCTCAGTTGTCACCCCATTTCAGGGTAGAGAGAGCTCACCATATGTCGCCTGAGCCAGGGGTTTCAGAGACCGGGATGAGATGCTGAGGGCGACAAGAGCTGCAGGTGAGCTACATCGGAACAATCGGTTGATGCTGTTCCCTGACTACTCTGTGGAGACACAGAAGCTCTGTCGGTCCTTTGATTTGGTTAAAGCTGCACTCCGTACCAGAGGGATCAACTATAGCGTCCTTTTCCTGGCCAAGTTGAGAGTCGATGGTGAGGCAGTCCGTTTCTTTATTCCTCCAAAGATGCAACAGACTGGCTGCAATCCCTACCTCCGCAGGGATGAAGACCCTGGACACTGATACAGTCTGGATACTACTTACCTGACTGCTATCTCTGGGATGCATGCTATAGGATCCTTCTGTTTTTCTTTTTTTTGGGGGTCTCTCTGATTTGCCCTTTTGGTGTTTCGAGGGATCCACTCATTGTTTTGGGCTCCCTCCCAGACTGCAGGGGAAATCAAGACATCGCTATTGCGTGGACCTTTCAAGCTTTGTGCCCCTGGCCTAGCCCGGATAAATACTCTGACTCAGGTAATATTATCAACAACAGAAAGAGGAGACAAGGGAGTCCCCAGAAAGCAAAAAAGGGGAATGGTCAACTACGGCTTATGGTACAAAAATGCAAAAAGGCTTTATTAAGGGTGGGGGGGTGGGGGTATTTACATATACAAAAAATTCCAAATATATGTAAGATAAACAATGTATCTAAATAACACAATCCGTCTCACTACACTAAACCAAAATTAAAAACCATGCTGCAACATTGATGAATAAAACTGCAGAGCGTGCCTGCAGGCCAAAAACGCATGCAGTGTCCATTAGAATCCAAAGAAAAAAGTATAGCAGCAAACATTACTTGGGGTAAGCTACTGATGGGATATCGAGTCTTATGTGGTCTAGTATTGACTGTGCATCAGATTGAGCAGTACTGAAAAGAAACTACATATATCCACATAGACAAGACCTTACATAGCTGAATTAGGTGGGGTTTTTTAACCCTCTGTTAGAAAGAAATCCTCCACAAGCAGCTTCCAACCTCAGTGCACTAAATGTGTGTATACACCAGTTGTTTTGGAAATAGAAAGACCAGCGTTCCTGTTACTAGGTATGTCCAGTGCACAAACACTATTTCCTCAATGCAGCATATAAGAAGCAAAGGACAGACCACTCCAAAGAAAGGGCTTAGTCTCTTTTCCAATCTAGACCAGAATGATATTTTCACAGTTCATCAGTTTCAAATGTGTCAATCCATGCAGGAGGGTGAATGGCAAACAGATGCAAAGACTATTAATAAGCAGATAAGGAGGGAAAGAGAAACTGCCCTTTAGGGCTCTCACCACTTTCAATTACTGGGGATGTCCTCAGACTCTGCTGTCTTGCTGTTTGGCATGGAGCGGCTCACAGTCAGTTCAGAGCAACATTCAGTGTGTAGTCATAGCACACCATTCTCCTCAATAGTAGACAATGCAGACTGTGTGATCACATGACCGGTCATATGGTTAGGAAAAGACCAGGAACCAGGAACTTTGAATTCAATTGCTGATGCGGAAATAGCTTGTGAAGTATGGTGCTGTATGCAAATCGCAGGGAAACCCTTTTACATTGCTGGAAAGGGAAGCATGTTGAAGGCCTGCTGACAAGCCCTGGAGGGGCTGCGTTAACGTTTCGTACGCCTCCGCGTACTTCTTCAGAACAATTTGGCATTGAATTAAGGTTGATTTAAATAGGGAACAACGTCCAATCAGATCAAACCATGCCAAATAGCTATTTACTGCCATCTTGTGGTCACATCAGGTAATGCAGTCAAAAAGAAAAAAAAAAAAGGTGCCAATCAGTTGCTCAAACGAAAAAGTACTTATTTGCAAGGGGGGAGAAAGAAATACAATCTCACATATCACCAGGCATCAAGTAAAGAGCGCAATAGACATTTTAATAAATTTCCTCATAAAGTGGAATGGCCCTCATGGTCAGAATTAAATTCTATCAAAAACAACCAAAGCAGATACAAGAAAACCAAGAGATCAATCGGGAAACCTTTATAAAACACTTCAAACCTAATGTTTATGGTTCAAGAAAGACACTCAGGCTTAGTTCGTGGTTCAAGCCATTAGGTTGAAGAGTACCAAGCCTGAATATCCATTTTTTCTCTTTGCGTAGGAGTACCCTGTCAAAGTCACCCCTACGGTCTGTCAGAGAAAGGGCATAAAAGCCCTTTACCCTCAGACCTGTGGTTTTGCCCTGATGAAAATCCAAAAAGTGTTGAGCCACTGAAGTTTCTTCCTTTAGCCTGATACTCTTCAGGTGTTCCCCGAATCTAACACGCAGCTGTCTCTTAGTTTTGCCTATATACAATTTATGACATGGGCATTCGAGAACATAGAGTATTCTAGTTGTGGCACAGTTAATGAAAGACCGGATCTCAAATTGTTGACTACCATCCGAATTTCTAAAGGTTTTTGAGCGGTCCACATACTTGCATGTGCCACAATGGCCACACGGAAACATGCCGTTGACCCGAGGCATATCAGTGAGCCAACTTCTATTTGAGGGCCGTACAAACTCAGATTGCACCAGCATGTCATTGAGGTTTTGGGCTCGTTTAGCAACCATTGACGGTCTCTCACCGATCGTTTGCCTCGACCCAACAGCCCACAATAGTATGTGCCAATGTTTTGAGAGGATCGTATTCACCCGGTGCCACTGGGCCCCATAGGGGGTGATAAATCTCACCAGTCCCTGTCTCCTGTTGTGTCTTTTTCTGGGGTAAGAGGAGGTCAGCTCTCCTCTTATGTCCTGCGATGCTCATTGCTCGCTTGAGGGTACGGTGGGGATATCCCCTTTCCCTGAATCTCTGGTAGAGTTGTTTAGATTCGGAAAAGTAGTCCTCCTCAGTAGAGCAGTTTCTGCGGATTCTCATGAACTGGAATGGATCATGGTGTAGTCTTTTATAGGTAGATTCATCATTTAGGAGTCGTCGTACCTCCCCCTCCTAAAAATCCACCGAGAGGAGGACGACATTACCTCCTTTATCACTCTTTTTGCTAATCACTTGGTCCGCTTCCCTAAGCTCTTTTAATGCCTTCCTTTCCTCAGATGTGAGGTTATCACCCATGATGGTTTCCCAATTTAATTTGGTGAGGTCCTCCTCGACAAGGTCGAGGAACACCCCAAGCCATTTGTTCTTCCGAAATAAAGGCATTTTGGTTGAACGGATCTTTAATTTGGGATCTCTTTTCCACCCTGACATCCCTGGAGCTTCCTCCTCACCAGAGGACTGGCCTCCTTCTTCCATCAATATCATTAATGATTCTAGGGCCTCAGTTTCCCTGGTATCTAGCTGTAGATCATTTAGGGGAGTTTTGTTGGAATAGATCTCCTTGAGGTATACTTTCCTCAAAAAAAGGCAGAGGTCCTTATATACCCCAAAGTGGTCCATACTCGTAGTAGGGGAAAAGGATAGACCCTTGCTTAATAAATCAATATGTCATTTCTCCAATTGAAAATCAGAGAGATTAATGATTTTAAAATCTTCTACTGGGTCATTCAAATGGAGTGCATTTAGCTGGGGCGTTTTTGGCTCCGAGTCGTTGTCCGCTCTGTTCCTATTGGGTCCCCCCTTCCTTCCTTCCTTGTCTTCCTTTTCCTCGATTCCCTCCTCCTCCTGTTGTCCCTTGTCTGCCTCCCTTTAGTATACCCCTGGACGGGGGAGATTCCTGCTGGTCCAGTAGGTCTTTGTCTAAAAAAGACACGGTATGGCGTGTTTCGTCCTCACTACCAGAAGACTGGGCACCTGTCTCTGTATCAGAGCGAGAGGGGAATCTACGATTCCGCGATCTACTTCTGCTTCCCCTTACTCACAGGTCAAAAATTTCCCCTTTTGCCCAGTCGTCTAAATCCCTCTTAAATTTGTTGTGTTTGGTAATTTTAAGATTTTTTTGAGTTCTATCGACTTCCTTCTTGAGGAAATCGTTGAGTCTCTCAAAATCAGGATTATCCTTCAATGGCTCAAGCTTTTCACTAGTCTCTTGAATCTGGATCTGTGACAAGGTCAATTGATCTTTCTCCTCCTCTACAATTAACCGCATTACTTCCAGGCCATGTTTAATACATTGTTCTTTCCACTTAGTTAGGAATTTCTCAGTATGAAGGTGGGTAGCCGGCACTACCCTCTCCCTTAGTCCCCGTGGGACAATACCCCTTTCTATATAAGACTCAAGTGACAAAATGTCCCATTTTCTATTCAGGGATTTAATAATTAATTTTTTGTGTTCCTTAAATAAGGGTTTTAGGTCGTCTTGCGCTGGCGGCTCCACCCCCACTGAACTCCCATAAAAAGTGGCCTTTATTTCAGCATCAAAATCATCCCCGGGTATAAAGGCCATTCCACCACAAAGAGAAAAAATATAAATCAAAAAGACATGACAATTACAAAGAGGCACCAATATGGTATTAGTGGAGAGAAATATAACACCGCCACCCCCTACACTTAAAGCCAAAAACAAGGGAGGGGATCCAGACTCAAAGAAGACCGTAGAATGGTCAAAATAGTAAAGCAAAAAATGGGGGGGGTAAAAGGTCCTTGAATCCACACTCACCAAAGTTACAAACAGCAAATAGAGTACCAGCCGATTCGTCAATATGTGACGGGATACCTGCCCTAAAAGCAATGGCACTATATCAACAACAGGAAGAAGAGACAAGGGAGTCCCCAGAAAGCAAAAAAGGGGGGAATGGTCAACTACGGTGACTCGGTTAAATTGATGATAGGCAACTCCTATCCTCATATTGATTAGTGGTTCCAAATTAATAATAACTACTGCAGTAGGGAACAGACACAAAAGATACGCTCAGCATCTTTCCAAATAACTGTTCTGCTTTATTATGACGCAATTGAAGGTTTTTATGCACATGATTACGTAGGTATCACATTAATATTACAATTGTACATTTATGGTAACAAGGGGCGTTACATAGGCAGGCTAATTCTAATCAGGACTCGAAAGAATGTAAACATGTACTGAAAACATTATTAGTGCTGTGTGCACAGTGAGGGCAATGTGCAACACATACAAAATACAATACAATTATATACAGAACTTACAAATTTCCATTACAACGGCTTATGGTACAAAAATGCAAAAAGGCTTTATTAAGGGTGGGGGTATTTACATATACAAAAAATTCCAAATATATGTAAGATAAACAATGTATCTAAATAACACAATCCGTCTCACTACACTAAACCAAAATTAAAAACCATGCTGCAACATTGATGAATAAAACTGCAGAGCGTGCCTGCAGGCCAAAAACGCATGCAGTGTCCATTAGCATCCAAAGAAAAAAGTATAGCACCAAACATTACTTGGGGTAAGCTACTGATGGGATATCGAGTCTTATGTGGTCTAGTATTGACTGTGCATCAAATTGAGTAGTACTGAAAAGAAACTACATATATCCACATAGACAAGACCTTACATAGCTGAATTAGGTGGGGTTTTTTAACCCTCTGTTAGAAAGAAATCCTCCACAAGCAGCTTCCAACCTCAGTGCACTAAATGTGTGTATACGCCAGTTGTTTTGGTGTTATTCCTTATCCAGTACCTCCTGTCTGGAACTTAATGCATCTCCACTCCGCTATCATTTTCAGAAGGAAGGCAGGACTAAAGATTTTTATGGGTTGATTTTCACTCACATTTTGATACTCGTCTCCCGAGTTCCAGTTGCCTTCGGGCAGGTTATCGGGGATCTAAGCAGTCTCACATTATGTGGGCTCCGCGGGGTAGGGGGAAATTCGGCAATTGCAAACCATGGTTGAACAAGTGGGTTTTTTATGTTACCTATGTGGTTTTATTATGTACCATTACATTGTTATCCGTTTATGGCATGGACTGTTTCTCCTTGATATACCTAATGGCAATATGGTACTGCAGAGGGGTAGTATCAGGGACTGGCTCTGTATGGGAGAGTCCCTCTGTCTGCGGTTCCTGGGGGGGATGGAGTGCTGGCTTATGTATATGTGCTAAATTTCAGTTATGTGACCCTAGCCTTATGTCGACTGTATCTGTAATTTCCGGGAATGTACGTGGTATCAACTCCACCGTAAAGAGATCCTTGGTGTTTGAATACCTCAAGAAGTACAACCCCCAGATTGTTATTTTGCAGGAGACACACCTCCTGGGGTCTCGCATTCTAGGCCTTAGGCGGGCATGGATTGGCTCGCATTATCATGCCACGCACTTCAGCCACTCCAGGGGGCTCAGTATACCGGTACACAGATCTCTCCCATTTCAGCTTTTAGACCTTAAAACAGATCTGGAGGGTCGCTATTATAATGTTGCGGATGTACCCCTGGTGTTAGTGGGCCTTTACTCACAGCCTCCAGCTGATGTTTCCTTGCTTGATCCTATTATGCAAACAGTGCTGGCGTAGGGGGTGGGTGATGTGCTTTCTCTGGGGGATTTTGATATGACCCCTACTGCGGATCTGGACAGGTTCTCTTCTGCCTCCAGGTGGTCTCATGGCTTGGACCAGTGCATGGGTGCGTTCGCTCTGGTGGATGCCTGGTGACACTTTTATCCGAACCTTTGGGTGTTCTCGTGCTATTCGGTATCCTTTTGGACATTTCTCACATGTTGACTTAATTTTCGCTACCCACACCATGCTTAATAGAGTGTCCAAGGTCACCATCCTTCCTGTGGGTGACTCGGACCATGCCCCGGTGAGAATTGCACTGAGGATCAGGGTGTCAGGGGAGTGGCTGTGGAAACTGTCCAGGTACTGGATAGAGGATCCTGCTGTCCAGGAGACTATTCAGGAGGGGGTGTGCCAATACCGGATTAATAATACTGACTCTGTTAATCCGATAAGTGCTTGGGATGCCTTTAAGGACTGGTCTCGTGGTGCTTATATCTCCCGTATTGCAGCAGCTCGTATGGCCTCTGCACAGTCATTACATGAGTTGGAGAAGGAGGTTTGTATAAAGGAGGCTTCCTATGTTGCTGACCCTAGCCCTGCTGCGTATGGGTCTTGGCAGTTTGCCCTGCAGTGGCTATCCTTGCTCCACGTGGACATGACCCAAAAGTCTATGATAGATACAGCACAGAGAATATTTGAACATGCCAATAAGAATGGTAGGATACTGGCGTGGCTTGCTAAGGGTCAATTTGCCATGATGCACATTAGTGGGGTTAAAGATCATGAAGGGGAAATACTGAGGTCGCCCACTGACATAAATGATAGATTTCTTAGTTATTACCGACATTTGTACTCTTCACGTGTGACCTATACTACATCTGTCCTACACACATACCTGGACAGTATTGCCTTTCCTAGACTTGACTTGGACAATAGCGCTAACCTAGAACAGGATATTACTTTGGAAGAGGTCCAGCTGTCTATGACTCAACTCAAATCAGGGCAGACCCCGGGGGCAGATGGACTTCCTACAGAGTTTTATACGCAGCATTTTGACTTGCTTGCCCCTAGGCTTACGTCATTATTAAACAATTCTTTCTATTGAAGGCCTTGCCCGATTCTATGTCAGAGGCGGTGGTGGTACTGGTGCCCAAGCCGGGAAAGGACCCGGAGGAATGCTTGTCATACCGACCAATATCTCTTCTTAATGTTGACGCAAATATTCTGGCTAATCGTTTATCCAGAGTACTTGAGAATGTCATTCATGTTGATCAAACAGGGTTCATGCCTGGGAAGGGCACTGATATCAACCTCCACCACCTCTTTCTGAATCTCTCTATCCCCCATGATAATAGCGGACAAAGGGTCATAGCTTCTTTAGTTGCCGAAAAAGGCACTTGATTCGGTAGAATGGGACTTTCTCTGGGAGTTGATGAGTAGATTCGGGTTTGGATCCAAATTCCTTTGGTGGCTGAAGATGTTGTACAGCTCTCCTAGATTTGTACCACTAATAGAATTTTTGAGTCCTTTGCGCTACAGTGGGGGACCAGGCAGGGATGCCCCTTGTCTCCTTTTCTCTTTGCCCTAGCCTTGGAGCCTCTGGCAATTCTTATTTGAGAATCTGTCTCAGTTAAGGGTTTACGGGTGGGCCTTTAAAAGAGAAGATATCTTTATATGCGGACGACGCTCTCCTCTATTTGCAAGACACAGATTCCTCTCTAAGAGCGGCTCTGGCCCTGTTTAATGAATTTGGTCACTTTTCAGGGATACGTATTAACTGGGATAAATCCACATTGTTTCCTTTTGATCCCCACGTGTGAACTGATTACCCGACCACCCAGTTGGAGTGGGTTGAACGGTTTAGATACTTGGGCATCCAGGTTGGGAGGGACCCAGCTAGGTCTTCTTACCTTAATATACTCGCGCTGTTGTCCCAGCTTGGGGCAAAGTATGTGGGGGTGGTCATCTCTGCTGCTGAACCTGCTGGGACGCATTCATCTCCTCAAAATGATTTTTCTCCCTAAATTCCTTTATGCCTTTCGAAATTGTCCAACCTGGATGCCCAATTCATTTTTTAAGACTGTGGAGCGGTGTATGGGAAACTTGGAGACTTAGTTTGGGGGGGGGGGACAGCCACAAGCATGACACCCAAAGGCAGAGGCATGATGGGACTTGTAGTTTTGCAACAGCTGGAGGTCCACTAATTGCATATCCCTGCTATAGAGGAACTATTGGCTCGAGACTCCCTGTCCAAACCTCTATCTGCTCTATATTTTTACTTGCTTAGTGTCGACTCTCCCAAGATGGACCGCCTGTGGGATAGATGGAAGGCTGACATACCCGACCTTGACAGGGAGGATTGGGAGGACTGCCTGGGGGATAGTGCCAAACTGTTGATCTCTTCCTGGGATAAGCTAATCCAAATTAAATTCTTACACAGGGTTTATTATACACCCCAGAGATGGCATAATATATAACCTCGAAGATCCCCGGACTGTACTCGCTGTGGGGGGGATGTCGGCACTTATATGCATGTGTTATGGAGCTGTCCGAGAGTGACTGGCTTTTGGATAGAGGTGATTGACCTTATAAATTTCCGCCTTCGGCTGGCCCTTACGGTTACTCCTGAGTTGCTGCTACTAGGTGTCCACGATGATGACCAAAGGCCTAGATATACCAAATTGCAAATTTTTTACTTGTTGTGTTATGCTAAGAGAGAGATTATCCTTAAGTGGAATTCTCGTACCCCTCCCACCATAGCCTCATGGGAAAGTTACTAAATGCTGCACTTCCTATGTACAAACTGATATATCAACAGGAACTGCCCTAAGAAGTATGATCAAGTGTGGCAGCCATGGACTGCATAGGTGGGGGTGTTTCCTTTACCCTTGATTGTTTGTGCCTACGGCTGTTCTGTTCTCTCAGGGTTCTCCTTACCTGACTCTGTTAATGGGCTCTGCTGCTGTAATATTTGAAATTTACCATTGTTCTGTAAGATTTGGATGTAAGAACTAAGCTCCTCCCTTAATGTATCTGTATATCAATTGACATTGCTATTTTACAGTGGGGCAAAAAGGTATTTAGTCAGCCACCAATTGTGCAAGTTCTCCCACTTAAAAAGATGAGAGAGGCCTGTAATTGTCATCATAGGTATACCTCAACTATGAGAGACAAAATGTGGAAACAAATCCAGACAATCACATTGTCTGATTTTTTTTAAAGAATTTATTTGCAAATTATGGTGGAAAATAAGTATTTGGTCACCTACAAACAAGCAAGATTTCTGGCTCTCACAGACCTGTATCTTCTTTAAGAGGCTCCTCTGTCCTCCACTCATTACCTGTATTAATGGCACCTGTTTGAACTTGTTATCAGTATAAAAGACACCTGTCCACAACCTCAAACAGTCACACTCCAAACTCCACTATGGTGAGAACCAAAGAGCTGTCAAAGGACACCAGAAACAAAATTGTAGACCTGCACCAGGCTGGGAAGACTGAATCTGCAATAGGCAAGCAGCTTGGTGTGAAGAAATCAACTGAGAGAGCAATAATTAGAAAATGGAAGACATACAAGACCACTGATAATCTCCCTCGATCTGGGGCTCCACGCAAGATCTCACCCCGTGGGGTCAAAATGATCACAAGAACGGTGAACAAAAATCCCAGAACCACACGGGGGGACCTAGTGAATGACCTGCAGAGAGCTGGGACCAACGTAACAAAGGCTACCATCAGTAACACACTACGCCGCCAGGGACTCAGATCCTGCAGTGCCAGACATGTTTCCCTGCTTAAGCCAGTACATGCCCGGGACCGTCTGAGGTTTGCTAGAGAGCATTTGGATGATCCAGAAGAGGATTGGGAGAATGTCATATGGTCAGATAAAACCAAAGTAGAACTGTTTAGTAGAAACACAACTCGCCATGTTTGGAGGAGAGAGAATGCTGAGTTGCAACCAAAGAACACCATACCTACTGTGAAGCATGGGGGTGGCAACATCATGCTTTGGGGCTGTTTCTCTGCAAATGGAACAGGACGACTGATCCGTGTACCTGAAAGAATGAATGGGGGCATGTATCGTGAGATTTTGAGTGAAAACCTCCTCCCATCAGCAAGGGCATTGAAGATGAAACGTGGCTGGGTCTTTCAGCATGACAATGATCCCAAACACACCGCCCGGGCAACGAAGGAGTGGCTTCATAAGAAGCATTTCAAGGTCCTGGAGTGGCCTAGCCAGTCTTCAGATCTCAACCCCATAGAAAACATTTGTAGGGAGTTGAAAGTCCGTGTTGCCCAGCGACAGCCCCAAAACATCACTGCTCTAGAGGAGATCTGCATGGAGGAATGGGCCAACATACCAGCAACAGTGTGTGACAACCTTGTGAAGACTTACAGAAAACGTTTGACCTCTGTCATTGCCAACAAAGGATATATATAAAGCATTGAGATTAACTTTTGATATTGACCAAATACTTATTTTCCACCATAATTTGCAAATAAA